>NC_140992.1:186121396-186303896 GCF_052327205.1 Somniosus microcephalus
TGGGCCCTGTTATCAGTGGGCCTGAGCCCTGCAATCAGTGGGCCTGGGCCCTAATATCATTGGGCCTGAGTCCTGCTATCAGTGGGCCTGGGCCCTGCTATTGGTGGGCCTGAGTCCTGCTATCGGTGGGCCTGTGCCCTGCTGTCAGTGGACCTGGGCCCTGCTATCGGTGGGCCTGGGCCCTGCTATCGGTGGGCTTGAGCCCTGCTGTCGGTGGGCCTGAGCCCTGCAATCGGTGGGCCTGTGCCATGATATTGCTGGGCCTGAGCCCTGTTATCAGTGGGCCTGAGGAGCCCTGCTATCATTGCCCTGAGCCCTGCAATTAGTGGGCCTGGGCCCTGCTATCAGTGGGCCTCAGCCCTGCAATCAGTGGGCCTGGGCCCTAATATCATTGGGCCTGAGCCCTGCTACCAGTGGGCTTGAGCCCTGCTATCGGTGGGCTTGAGCCCTGCTATGGGTGGGCCTGAGCCCTGCAATCGGTGGGCCTGATCCATGCCATTGCTGGGCCTCAGCCCTGCTATCAGTGGGCCTGGGCCCTGCTATCGGTGGGCCTGTGCCCTGATTTCAGTGGGCCTGGGTACTGTTATCAGTGGGCCTGAGCTCTGCAATCAGTGGGCCTGGGCCCTAATATCATTGGGCCTGAGCCCTGCTACCAGTGGGCCTGGGCCCTGCTATCAGTGGGCCTGGGCCCTGCTATCAGTGGGCCTGTGCCCTGCTATTGGTGGGCCTGAGCCCTGCTATCGGTGGGCCTGTGCCCTGCTGTCAATGGACCTGGGCCCTGCCATCGGTGGGCCTGGGCCCTGCTATCGGTGGGCTTGAGCCCTGCTGTCGGTGGGCCTGAGCCCTGCAATCGGTGGGCCTGAGCCATGCTATTGCTGGGCCTGAGCCCGGTTATCAGTGGGCCTGAGCCCTGCTATCAGTGGGCCTGAGCCCTGAAATTAGTGGGCCTGGGCCCTGCTATCAGTGGGCCTGAGCCCTGCAATCAGTGGGCCTGGGCCCTCATATCATTGGGCCTGAGCCCTGCTACCAGTGGGCTTGAGCCCTGCTATCGGTGGGCTTGAGCCCTGCTATGGGTGGGCCTGAGCCCTGCAATCGGTGGGCCTGAGCCATTCCATTGCTGGGCCTGAGCCCTGCTATCAGTGGGCCTGGGCCCTGACTTCAGTGGGCCTGGGCCCTGTTATCAGTGGGCCTGAGCCCTGCAATCAGTGGGCCTGAGCCCTGCAATCAGTGGGCCTGGGCCCTGCTATCAGTGGGCCTGAGCCCTGCTACCAGTGGGCCAGGGCCCTGCTATCAGTGGGCCTGGGTCCTGCTATCAGTGGGCCTGAGCCCTGCTATCAGTGGGCCTGTGTCCAGCTGTCAGTGGACCTGGGCCCTGCAATCAGTGGGCCTGTGCCCTGCTATCGGTGGGCCTGAGCCCTGCTATCAGTGGGCGTGAGTCCTGCTGTCAGTGGACCTGGGCCCTGCTATCGGTGGGCCTGGGCCCTGCGATGAGTGGGCCTGTGCCCTGCTATCGGTGGGTCTGAGCCCTGCAATCGGTGGGCCTCAGCCATGCTATTGCTGGGCCTGAGCCCTGCTATCAGTGGGCCTGTGCCCTGCTATCAGTCGGCCTGGGCCCTGCTATCAGTGGGCCTGGGCCATGATTTCAGTGGGCTTGGGCCCTGCTATCAGTGGGGCCTGGGCCCTGCTACTAGTAGGTCTGGGACCTGCTATCAGTGGGCCTGAGCCCTGCTATCAATGGGCCTGAGCCCTGCTATCAGTGGGCCTGGGACATGATTTCAGTGGGCTGGGGGCCTGCTATCAGTGGGTCTGGGCCTTGCTATCAGTGGGCCTGAGCCCTGCTATCGGTGGGCTTGAGCCCTGCAATCGGTGGGCCTGATCCATGCCATTGCTGGGCCTGAGCCCTGCTATCAGTGGGCCTGGGCCCTGCTATCGGTGGGCCTGAGCCCTGATTTCAGTGGGCCTGGGCCCTGTTATCAGTGGGCCTGAGCCCTGCAATCAGTGGGCCTGGGCCCTGCTATCATTGGGCCTGAGCCCTGCTACCAGTGGGCCTGGGCCCTGCTATCAGTGGGCCTGGGCCCTGCTATCAGTGGGCATGTGCCCTGCTATCGGTGGGCCTGAGCCCTGCTATCGGTGGGCTTGAACCCTGCTGTCGGTGGGCCTGAACCCTGCAATCGGTGGGCCTGAGCCATGCTATTGCTGGCCGGAGCACTGTTAACAGTGGGCCTGAGCCCTGCTATCAGTGGGCCTGAGCCCTGCAATTAGTGGGCCTGGGCCCTGCTATCTGTGGGCCTGAGCCCTGCTATCAGTGCGCCTGGGCCCTGCTATCGGTGGGCCTGAGCCCTGGTTATTGGTGGGCCTGAGCCCTGCTATCGGTGGCCTTGAGCCCTGGTATCGGTGGGCCTGAGCCCTGCAATCAGTGGGCATGACTGCTGCTATCAGTGGGCCTGGGCCGTGCTACCATTGGACCTGGGCCCTGCTATCGGTGGGCCTGGGCCCTGCTATCAGTGGGCCTGAGCCCTGCTATCGGTGGGCCTGGGCCCTGCAATCGGTGGGCTTCAGCCATGCTATTGCTGGGCCTGAGCCCTGCTATCAGTGGGCCTGTGCCCTGCTATCAGTCGGCCTGGGCCCTGCTATCAGTGGGCCTGGGCCATGATTTCAGTGGGCTTCGGCCCTGCTATCAGTGGGTCTGGGACCTGCTATCAGTGGGCCTGAGCCCTGCTATCAATGGGCCTGAGCCCTGCTATCAGTGGGCCTGGGACATGATTTCAGTGGGCTGGGGGCCTGCTATCAGTGGGTCTGGGCCCTGCTATCAGTGGGCCTGAGCCCTGCTATCGGTGGGCTTGAGCCCTGCTATCGGTGGGCCTGAGCCCTGCAATCGGTGGGCCTGATCCATGCCATTGCTCGGCCTGAGCCCTGCTATCAGTGGGCCTGGGCCCTGCTATCGGTGGGCCTGAGCCCTGATTTCAGTGGGCCTGGGCCCTGCTATCATTGGGCCTGAGCCCTGCTACCAGTGGGCCTGGGCCCTGCTATCAGTGGGCCTGGGCCCTGCTATCAGTGGGCCTGTGCCCTGCTATCGGTGGGCCTGAGCCCTGCTATCGGTGGGCCTGTGCCGTGCTGTCAGTGGACCTGAGCCCTGCTATCGGTGGGCCTGGGCCCTGCTATCGGTGGGCTTGAGCCCTGCTGTCGGTGGGCCTGAGCCCCTGCAATCGCTGGGCCTGAGCCATGCTATTGCTGGCCTCAGCCCTGTTATCAGTGGGCCTGAGCTGTGCTATCAGTGGGCCTGAGCCCTGCAATTAGTGGGCCTGGGCCCTGCTATCAGTGGGCCTGAGCCCTGCTATCAGTGTGCCTGGGCCCTGCTATCGCTGGGCCTGAGCCCTGCTTATTGGTGGGCCTGAGCCCTGCTATCGGTGGCCTTGAGCCCTGGTATCGGTGGGCCTGAGCCCTGCAATCAGTGGGCCTGACTGCTGCTATCAGTGGGCCTGGGCCGTGCTACCATTCGACCTGGGCCCTGCTATCGGTGGGCCTGGGCCCTGCTATCAGTGGGCCTGAGCCCTGCTATCGGTGGGCCTGAGCCCTGCAATCGGTGGGCTTCAGCCATGCTATTGCTGGGCCTGAGCCCTGCTATCAGTGGGCCTGGGCCCTGCTGTTGGTGGGCCTGAACCCTGCTATCAGTGGGCCTGTGCTCTGCTATCAGTCGGCCTGGGCCCTGCTGTCAGTGGGCCTGGGCCATGATTTCAGTGGGCTTGGGCCCTGCTATCAGTGGTCTGGGCCCTGCTATCAGTGGGCCTGAGCCCTGCTATCGGTGGGCTAGAGCCCTGCTATCAGTGGGCCTGTGCCCTGCAATCGGTGGGCCTGATCCATGCCATTGCTGGGCCTGAGCCCTGCTATCAGTGGGCCTGGGCCCAGCTATCAGTGGGCCTGTGCCCTGCTATTGGTGGGCCTGAGTCCTGCTATCGGTGGGCCTGTGCCCTGCTATCATTGGGCCTGAGCCCTGCTATCAGTGGGCCTGGGCCCTGCTATTGGTGGGCCTGAGTCCTGCTATCGGTGGGCCTGTGCCCTGCTGTCAGTGGACCTGGGCCCTGCTATCGGTGGGCCTGGGCCCTGCTATCGGTGGGCTTGAGCCCTGCTGTCGGTGGGCCTGAGCCCTGCAATCGGTGGGCCTGTGCCATGATATTGCTGGGCCTGAGCCCTGTTATCAGTGGGCCTGAGGAGCCCTGCTATCATTGCCCTGAGCCCTGCAATTAGTGGGCCTGGGCCCTGCTATCAGTGGGCCTCAGCCCTGCAATCAGTGGGCCTGGGCCCTAATATCATTGGGCCTGAGCCCTGCTACCAGTGGGCTTGAGCCCTGCTATCAGTGGGCTTGAGCCCTGCTATGGGTGGGCCTGAGCCCTGCAATCGGTGGGCCTGATCCATGCCATTGCTGGGCCTCAGCCCTGCTATCAGTGGGCCTGGGCCCTGCTATCGGTGGGCCTGTGCCCTGATTTCAGTGGGCCTGGGTACTGTTATCAGTGGGCCTGAGCCCTGCAATCAGTGGGCCTGGGCCCTAATATCATTGGGCCTGAGCCCTGCTACCAGTGGGCCTGGGCCCTGCTATCAGTGGGCCTGGGCCCTGCTATCAGTGGGCCTGTGCCCTGCTATTGGTGGGCCTGAGCCCTGCTATCGGTGGGCCTGTGCCCTGCTGTCAGTGGACCTGGGCCCTGCTATCGGTGGGCCTGGGCCCTGCTATCGGTGGGCTTGAGCCCTGCTGTCGGTGGGCCTGAGCCCTGCAATCGGTGGGCCTGTGCCATGATATTGCTGGGCCTGAGCCCTGTTATCAGTGGGCCTGAGGAGCCCTGCTATCATTGCCCTGAGCCCTGCAATTAGTGGGCCTGGGCCCTGCTATCAGTGGGCCTCAGCCCTGCAATCAGTGGGCCTGGGCCATTATATCATTGGGCCTGAGCCCTGCTACCAGTGGGCTTGAGCCCTGCTATTGGTGGGCTTGAGCCCTGCTATGGGTGGGCCTGAGCCCTGCAATCGGTGGCCCTGATCCATGCCATTGCTGGGCCTCAGCCCTGCTATCAGTGGGCCTGGGCCCTGCTATCGGTGGGCCTGTGCCCTGATTTCAGTGGGCCTGGGCACTGTTATCAGTGGGCCTGAGCCCTGCAATCAGTGGGCCTGGGCCCTAATATCATTGGGCCTGAGCCCTGCTACCAGTGGGCCTGGGCCCTGCTATCAGTGGGCCTGGGCCCTGCTATCAGTGGGCCTGTGCCCTGCTATTGGTGGGCCTGAGCCCTGCTATCGGTGGGCCTGTGCCCTGCTGTCAATGGACCTGGGCCCTGCCATCGGTGGGCCTGGGCCCTGCTATCGGTGGGCTTGAGCCCTGCTGTCGGTGGGCCTGAGCCATGCAATCGGTGGGCCTGAGCCATGCTATTGCTGGGCCTGAGCCCGGTTATCAGTGGGCCTGAGCCCTGCTATCAGTGGGCCTGAGCCCTGAAATTAGTGGGCCTGGGCCCTGCTATCAGTGGGCCTGAGCCCTGCAATCAGTGGGCCTGGGCACTAATATCATTGGGCCTGAGCCCTGCTACCAGTGGGCTTGAGCCCTGCTATCGGTGGGATTGAGCCCTGCTATGGGTGGGCCTGAGCCCTGCAATCGGTGGGCCTGAGCCATTCCATTGCTGGGCCTGAGCCCTGCTATCAGTGGGCCTGGGCCCTGCTATCGGTGGGCCTGAGCCCTGACTTCAGTGGGCCTGGGCCCTGTTATCAGTGGGCCTGAGCCCTGCAATCAGTGGGCCTGGGCCCTGCTATCAGTGGGCCTGAGCCCTGCTACCAGTGGCCCAGGGCCCTGCTATCAGTGGGCCTGGGTCCTGCTATCAGTGGGCCTGAGCCCTGCTATCAGTGGGCCTTTGTCCAGCTGTCAGTGGACCTGGGCCCTGCAATCAGTGGGCCTGTGCCCTGCTATCGGTGGGCCTGGGCCCTGCTATGAGTGGGCCTGTGCCCTGCTATCGGTGGGCCTGAGCCCTGCAATCGGTGGGCCTCAGCCATGCTATTGCTGGGCCTGAGCCCTGCTATCAGTGGGCCTGTGCCCTGCTATCAGTCGGCCTGGGCCCTGCTATCAGTGGGCCTGGGCCATGATTTCAGTGGGCTTGGGCCCTGCTATCAGTGGGCCTGGGCCCTGCTACCAGTAGGTCTGGGACCTGCTATCAGTGGGCCTGAGCCCTGCTATCAATGGGCCTGAGCCCTGCTATCAGTGGGCCTGGGACATGATTTCAGTGGGCTGGGGGCCTGCTATCAGTGGGTCTGGGCCTTGCTATCAGTGGGCCTGAGCCCTGCTATCGGTGGGCTTGAGCCCTGCTTTCGGTGGGCCTGAGCCCTGCAATCGGTGGGCCTGATCCATGCCATTGCTGGGCCTGAGCCCTGCTATCAGTGGGCCTGGGCCCTGCTATCGGTGGGCCTGAGCCCTGATTTCAGTGGGCCTGGGCCCTGTTATCAGTGGGCCTGAGCCCTGCAATCAGTGGGCCTGGGCCCTGCTATCATTGGGCCTGAGCCTTGATTTCAGTGGGCCTGGGCCCTGTTATCAGTGGGCCTGTGCCCTGCAATCAGTGGGCCTGGGCCCTAATATCATTGGGCCTGAGCCCTGCTACCAGTGGGCATGGGCCCTGCTATCAGTGGGCCTGGGCCCTGCAATCAGTGGGCCTGGGCCCTGCTATCAGTGGGCCTGAGCCCTGCTACCAGTGGGCCAGGGCCCTGCTATCAGTGGGCCTGGGTCCTGCTATCAGTGGGCCTGAGCCCTGCTATCAGTGGGCCTGTGTCCAGCTGTCAGTGGACCTGGGCCCTGCAATCAGTGGGCCTGTGCCCTGCTATCGGTGGGCCTGAGCCCTGCTATCAGTGGGCGTGAGTCCTGCTGTCAGTGGACCTGGGCCCTGCTATCGGTGGGCCTGGGCCCTGCTATGAGTGGGCCTGTGCCCTGCTATCGGTGGGCCTGAGCCCTGCAATCGGTGGGCCTCAGCCATGCTATTGCTGGGCCTGAGCCCTGCTATCAGTGGGCCTGTGCCCTGCTATCAGTCGGCCTGGGCCCTGCTATCAGTGGGCCTGGGCCATGATTTCAGTGGGCTTGGGCCCTGCTATCAGTGGGCCTGGGCCCTGCTATCAGTAGGTCTGGGACCTGCTATCAGTGGGCCTGAGCCCTGCTATCAATGGGCCTGAGCCCTGCTATCAGTGGGCCTGGGACATGATTTCAGTGGGCTGGGGGCCTGCTATCAGTGGGTCTGGGCCTTGCTATCAGTGGGCCTGAGCCCTGCTATCGGTGGGCTTGAGCCCTGCTTTCGGTGGGCCTGAGCCCTGCAATCGGTGGGCCTGATCCATGCCATTGCTGGGCCTGAGCCCTGCTATCAGTGGGCCTGGGCCCTGCTGTCGGTGGGCCTGAGCCCTGGTTTCAGTGGGCCTGGGCCCTGTTATCAGTGGGCCTGAGCACTGCAATCAGTGGGCCTGGGCCCTGCTATCATTGGGCCTGAGCCCTGATTTCAGTGGGCCTGGGCCCTGTTATCAGTGGGCCTGAGCCCTGCAATCAGTGGGCCTGGGCCCTAATATCATTGGGCCTGAGCCCTGCTACCAGTGGGCCTGGGCCCTGCTATCAGTGGGCCTGGGCCCTGCTATCAGTGGTCCTGTGCCCTGCTATTGGTGGGCCTGAGTCCTGCTATCGGTGGGCCTGTGCCCTGCTGTCAGTGGACCTGGGCCCTGCTATCGGTGGGCCTGGGCCCTGCTATCGGTGGGCTTGAGCCCTGCTGTCGGTGGGCCTGAGCCCTGCAATCGGTGGGCCTGTGCCATGATATTGCTGGGCCTGAGCCCTGTTATCAGTGGGCCTGAGGAGCCCTGCTATCATTGCCCTGAGCCCTGCAATTAGTGGGCCTGGGCCCTGCTATAAGTGGGCCTCAGCCTTGCAATCAGTGGGCCTGGGCCCTAATATCATTGGGCCTGAGCCCTGCTACCAGTGGGCTTGAGCCCTGCTATCGGTGGGCTTGAGCCCTGCTATGGGTGGGCCTGAGCCCTGCAATCGGTGGGCCTGATCCATGCCATTGCTGGGCCTCAGCCCTGCTATCAGTGGGCCTGGGCCCTGCTATCGGTGGGCCTGTGCCCTGATTTCAGTGGGCCTGGGCACTGTTATCAGTGGGCCTGAGCCCTGCAATCAGTGGGCCTGGGCCCTAATATCATTGGGCCTGAGCCCTGCTACCAGTGGGCCTGGGCCCTGCTATCAGTGGGCCTGGGGCTCTGCTATCAGTGGGCCTCAGCCCTGCAATCAGTGGGCCTGGGCCATTATATCATTGGGCCTGAGCCCTGCTACCAGTGGGCTTGAGCCCTGCTATTGGTGGGCTTGAGCCCTGCTATGGGTGGGCCTGAGCCCTGCAATCGGTGGCCCTGATCCATGCCATTGCTGGGCCTCAGCCCTGCTATCAGTGGGCCTGGGCCCTGCTATCGGTGGGCCTGTGCCCTGATTTCAGTGGGCCTGGGCACTGTTATCAGTGGGCCTGAGCCCTGCAATCAGTGGGCCTGGGCCCTAATATCATTGGGCCTGAGCCCTGCTACCAGTGGGCCTGGGCCCTGCTATCAGTGGGCCTGGGCCCTGCTATCAGTGGGCTTGTGCCCTGCTATTGGTGGGCCTGAGCCCTGCTATCGGTGGGCCTGTGCCCTGCTGTCAATGGACCTGGGCCCTGCCATCGGTGGGCCTGGGCCCTGCTATCGGTGGGCTTGAGCCCTGCTGTCGGTGGGCCTGAGCCATGCAATCGGTGGGCCTGAGCCATGCTATTGCTGGGCCTGAGCCCGGTTATCAGTGGGCCTGAGCCCTGCTATCAGTGGGCCTGAGCCCTGAAATTAGTGGGCCTGGGCCCTGCTATCAGTGGGCCTGAGCCCTGCAATCAGTGGGCCTGGGCACTAATATCATTGGGCCTGAGCCCTGCTACCAGTGGGCTTGAGCCCTGCTATCGGTGGGATTGAGCCCTGCTATGGGGGGGCCTGAGCCCTGCAATCGGTGGGCCTGAGCCATTCCATTGCTGGGCCTGAGCCCTGCTATCAGTGGGCCTGGGCCCTGCTATCGGTGAGCCTGAGCCCTGACTTCAGTGGGCCTGGGCCCTGTTATCAGTGGGCCTGAGCCCTGCAATCAGTGGGCCTGGGCGCTGCTATCAGTGGGCCTGAGCCCTGCTACCAGTGGCCCAGGGCCCTGCTATCAGTGGGCCTGGGTCCTGCTATCAGTGGGCCTGAGCCCTGCTATCAGTGGGCCTTTGTCCAGCTGTCAGTGGACCTGGGCCCTGCAATCAGTGGGCCTGTGCCCTGCTATCGGTGGGCCTGGGCCCTGCTATGAGTGGGCCTGTGCCCTGCTATCGGTGGGCCTGAGCCCTGCAATCGGTGGGCCTCAGCCATGCTATTGCTGGGCCTGAGCCCTGCTATCAGTGGGCCTGTGCCCTGCTATCAGTCGGCCTGGGCCCTGCTATCAGTGGGCCTGGGCCATGATTTCAGTGGGCTTGGGCCCTGCTATCAGTGGGCCTGGGCCCTGCTACCAGTAGGTCTGGGACCTGCTATCAGTGGGCCTGAGCCCTGCTATCAATGGGCCTGAGCCCTGCTATCAGTGGGCCTGGGACATGATTTCAGTGGGCTGGGGGCCTGCTATCAGTGGGTCTGGGCCTTGCTATCAGTGGGCCTGAGCCCTGCTATCGGTGGGCTTGAGCCCTGCTTTCGGTGGGCCTGAGCCCTGCAATCGGTGGGCCTGATCCATGCCATTGCTGGGCCTGAGCCCTGCTATCAGTGGGCCTGGGCCCTGCTATCGGTGGGCCTGAGCCCTGATTTCAGTGGGCCTGGGCCCTGTTATCAGTGGGCCTGAGCCCTGCAATCAGTGGGCCTGGGCCCTGCTATCATTGGGCCTGAGCCCTGATTTCAGTGGGCCTGGGCCCTGTTATCAGTGGGCCTGTGCCCTGCAATCAGTGGGCCTGGGCCCTAATATCATTGGGCCTGAGCCCTGCTACCAGTGGGCCTGGGCCCTGCTATCAGTGGGCCTGGGCCCTGCAATCAGTGGGCCTGGGCCCTGCTATCAGTGGGCCTGAGCCCTGCTACCAGTGGGCCAGGGCCCTGCTATCAGTGGGCCTGGGTCCTGCTATCAGTGGGCCTGAGCCCTGCTATCAGTGGGCCTGTGTCCAGCTGTCAGTGGACCTGGGCCCTGCAATCAGTGGGCCTGTGCCCTGCTATCGGTGGGCCTGAGCCCTGCTATCAGTGGGCGTGAGTCCTGCTGTCAGTGGACCTGGGCCCTGCTATCGGTGGGCCTGGGCCCTGCTATGAGTGGGCCTGTGCCCTGCTATCGGTGGGCCTGAGCCCTGCGATCGGTGGGCCTCAGCCATGCTATTGCTGGGCCTGAGCCCTGCTATCAGTGGGCCTGTGCCCTGCTATCAGTCGGCCTGGGCCCTGCTATCAGTGGGCCTGGGCCATGATTTCAGTGGGCTTGGGCCCTGCTATCAGTGGGCCTGGGCCCTGCTATCAGTAGGTCTGGGACCTGCTATCAGTGGGCCTGAGCCCTGCTATCAATGGGCCTGAGCCCTGCTATCAGTGGGCCTGGGACATGATTTCAGTGGGCTGGGGGCCTGCTATCAGTGGGTCTGGGCCTTGCTATCAGTGGGCCTGAGCCCTGCTATCGGTGGGCTTGAGCCCTGCTTTCGGTGGGCCTGAGCCCTGCAATCGGTGGGCCTGATCCATGCCATTGCTGGGCCTGAGCCCTGCTATCATTGGGCCTGGGCCCTGCTGTCGGTGGGCCTGAGCCCTGATTTCAGTGGGCCTGGGCCCTGTTATCAGTGGGCCTGAGCACTGCAATCAGTGGGCCTGGGCCCTGCTATCATTGGGCCTGAGCCCTGATTTCAGTGGGCCTGGGCCCTGTTATCAGTGGGCCTGAGCCCTGCAATCAGTGGGCCTGGGCCCTAATATCATTGGGCCTGAGCCCTGCTACCAGTGGGCCTGGGCCCTGCTATCAGTGGGCCTGGGCCCTGCTATCAGTGGTCCTGTGCCCTGCTATTGGTGGGCCTGAGTCCTGCTATCGGTGGGCCTGTGCCCTGCTGTCAGTGGACCTGGGCCCTGCTATCGGTGGGCCTGGGCCCTGCTATCGGTGGGCTTGAGCCCTGCTGTCGGTGGGCCTGAGCCCTGCAATCGGTGGGCCTGTGCCATGATATTGCTGGGCCTGAGCCCTGTTATCAGTGGGCCTGAGGAGCCCTGCTATCATTGCCCTGAGCCCTGCAATTAGTGGGCCTGGGCCCTGCTATAAGTGGGCCTCAGCCTTGCAATCAGTGGGCCTGGGCCCTAATATCATTGGGCCTGAGCCCTGCTACCAGTGGGCTTGAGCCCTGCTATCGGTGGGCTTGAGCCCTGCTATGGGTGGGCCTGAGCCCTGCAATCGGTGGGCCTGATCCATGCCATTGCTGGGCCTCAGCCCTGCTATCAGTGGGCCTGGGCCCTGGTGTCGGTGGGCCTGTGCCCTGATTTCAGTGGGCCTGGGCACTGTTATCAGTGGGCCTCAGCCCTGCAATCAGTGGGCCTGGGCCCTAATATCATTGGGCCTGAGCCCAGCTACCAGTGGGCCTGGGCCCTGCTATCAGTGGGCCTGGGCCCTGCTATCAGTGTGCCTGTGCCCTGCTATTGGTGGGCCTGAGCCCTGCTATCGGTGGGCCTGTGCCCTGCTGTCAATGGACCTGGGCCCTGCCATCGGTGGGCCTGGGCCCTGCTATCGGTGGGCTTGAGCCCTGCTGTCGGTGGGCCTGAGCCCTGCAATCGGTGGGCCTGAGCCATGCTATTGCTGGGCCTGAGCCCGGTTATCAGTGGGCCTGAGCCCTGCTATCAGTGGGCCTGAGCCCTGAAATTAGTGGGCCTGGGCCCTGCTATCAGTGGGCCTGAGCCCTGCAATCAGTGGGCCTGGGCCCTAATATCATTGGGCCTGAGCCCTGCTACCAGTGGGCTTGTGCCCTGCTATCGGTGGGTTTGAGCCCTGCTATGGGAGGGCCTGAGCCCTGCAATCGGTGGGCCTGAGCCATTCCATTGCTGGGCCTGAGCCCTGCTATCAGTGGGCCTGGGCCCTGCTATCGGTGGGCCTGAGCCCTGACTTCAGTGGGCCTGGGCCCTGTTATCAGTGGGCCTGAGCCCTGCAATCAGTGGGCCTGAGCCCTGCTATCAGTGGGCCTGAGCCCTGCTACCAGTGGGCCAGGGCCCTGCTATCAGTGGGCCTGGGTCCTGCTATCAGTGGGCCTGAGCCCTGCTATCAGTGGGCCTGTGTCCAGCTGTCAGTGGACCTGGGCCCTGCAATCAGTGGGCCTGTGCCCTGCTATCGGTGGGCCTGAGCCCTGCTATCAGTGGGCGTGAGTCCTGCTGTCAGTGGGCCTGGGCCCTGCTATCGGTGGGCCTGGGCCCTGCTATGAGTGGGCCTGTGCCCTGCTATCGGTGGGCCTGAGCCCTGCAATCGGTGGGCCTCAGCCATGCTAGTGCTGGGCCTGAGCCCTGCTATCGGTGGGCCTGTGCCCTGCTATCAGTCGGCCTGGGCCCTGCTATCAGTGGGCCTGGGCCATGATTTCAGTGGGCTTGGGCCCTGCTATCAGTGGGCCTGGGCCCTGCTACCAGTAGGTCTGGGACCTGCTATCAGTGGGCCTGAGCCCTGCTATCAATGGGCCTGAGCCCTGCTATCAGTGGGCCTGGGACATGATTTCAGTGGGCTGGGGGCCTGCTATCAGTGGGTCTGGGCCTTGCTATCAGTGGGCCTGAGCCCTGCTATCGGTGGGCTTGAGCCCTGCTTTCGGTGGGCCTGAGCCCTGCAATCGGTGGGCCTGATCCATGCCATTGCTGGGCCTGAGCCCTGCTATCAGTGGGCCTGGGCCCTGCTATCGGTGGGCCTGAGCCCTGATTTCAGTGGGCCTGGGCCCTGTTATCAGTGGGCCTGAGCCCTGCAATCAGTGGGCCTGGGCCCTGCTATCATTGGGCCTGAGCCCTGCTACCAGTGGGCCTGGGCCCTGCTATCAGTGGGCCTGGGCCCTGCTACCAGTGGGCATGTGCCCTTCTATTGGTGGGCCTGAGCCCTGCTATCGGTGGGCTTGAACCCTGCTGTCGGTGGGCCTCAGCCCTGCAATCGGTGGGCCTGTGCCATGCTATTGCTGGCCTGAGCACTGTTAACAGTGGGCCTGAGCCCTGCTATCAGTGGGCCTGAGCCCTGCAATTAGTGGGCCTGGGCCCTGCTATCTATGGGCCTGAGCACTGCTATCAGTGCGCCTGGGCCCTGCTATCGGTGGGCCTGAGCCCTGGTTATTGGTGGGCCTGAGCCGTGCTATCGGTGGCCTTGAGCCCTGGTATCGGTGGGCCTGAGCCCTGCATTAAGTGGGCCTGACTGCTGCTATCAGTGGGCCTGGGCCGTGCTACCATTGGACCTGGGCCCTGCTATCGGTGGGCCTGGGCCCTGCTATCAGTGGGCCTGAGCCCTGCTATCGGTGGGCCTGGGCCCTGCAATCGGTGGGCTTCAGCCATGCTATTGCTGGGCCTGTGCCCTGCTATCAGTCGGCCTGGGCCCTGCTATCAGTGGGCCTGGGCCATGATTTCAGTGGGCTTCGGCCCTGCTATCAGTGGGTCTGTGACCTGCTATCAGTGGGCCTGAGCCCTGCTATCAATGGGCCTGAGCCCTGCTATCAGTGGGCCTGGGACATGATTTCACTGGGCTGGGAGCCTGCTATCAGTGGGTCTGGGCCCTGCTATCAGTGGGCCTGAGCCCTGCTATCGGTGGGCTTGAGCCCTGCTATCGGTGGGCCTGAGCCCTGCAATCGGTGGGCCTGATCCATGCCATTGCTCGGCCTGAGCCCTGCTATCAGTGGGCCTGGGCCCTGCTATCGGTGGGCCTGAGCCCTGATTTCAGTGGGCCTGGGCCCTGCTATCATTGGGCCTGAGCCCTGCTACCAGTGGGCCTGGGCCCTGCTATCAGTGGGCCTGGGCCCTGCTATCAGTGGGCATGTGCCCTGCTATCGGTGGGCCTGAGCCCTGCTATCGGTGGGCCTGTGCCGTGCTGTCAGTGGACCTGGGCCCTGCTATCGGTGGGCCTGGGCCCTGCTATCGGTGGGCTTGAGCCCTGCTGTCGGTGGGCCTGAGCCCTGCAATCGCTGGGCCTGAGCCATGCTATTGCTGGCCTGAGCCCTGTTATCAGTGGGCCTGAGCTGTGCTATCAGTGGGCCTGAGCCCTGCAATTAGTGGGCCTGGGCCCTGCTATCAGTGGGCCTGAGCCCTGCTATCAGTGTGCCTGGGCCCTGCTATCGCTGGGCCTGAGCCCTGCTTATTGGTGGGCCTGAGCCCTGCTATCGGTGGGCCTGAGCCCTGCAATCGGTGGGCTTCAGCCATGCTATTGCTGGGCCTGAGCCCTGCTATCAGTGGGCCTGGGCCCTGCTATTGGTGGGCCTGAACCCTGATTTCAGTGGGCCTGGGCCCTGTTTTCAGTGGGCCTGAGCCCTGCTATCAGTGGGCCTGACCCCTGCAATTAGTGGGCCTGGGCCCTGCTATCAGTGGGCCTGAGCCCTGCTATCAGTGTGCCTGGGCCCTGCTATCGGTGGGCCTGAGCCCTGCTATCAGTGGGCCTGGGCCCTCCTATCAGTGGGCCTGTGCCCTGCTATCAGTGGGGTTGGGCCCTGCTATCAGTTGGCCTGGGCCCTGCTATCAGTGTGCCTGCGCCCTGCTATCAGTGGGCCTGGGCCCTGATTTCAGTGGGCTTGGGCACTGCTATCGGTGGGCCTGTGCCCTGCTATCAGTGGGCCTGTGCCCTGCTTTCAGTGTGCCTGGGCCCTGCTATCAGTGGGCCTGGGCCCTGCTATCAATGTGCCTGGGCCCTGCTATTGGTGGGCCTGAGCCCTGCTATCAGTTGGCCTGTGCCCTGCTATCAGTCGGCCTGGGCCCTGCTATCAGTGGGCCTGGGCCATGATTTCAGTGGGCTTGAGCCCTGCTATCAGTGGGCCTGGGCCCTGCTATCAGTGGGCCTGGGCCCTGCTATCAATGTGCCTGGGCCCTGCTATCGGTGGGCCTGAGCCCTGCTATCAGTTGGCCTGTGCCCTGCTATCAGTCGGCCTTGGCCCTGCTATCAGTGGGCCTGGGGCATGATTTCAGTGGGCTTGGGCCCTGCTATCAGTGGTTCTGGGACCTGCTATCAGCGGGCCTGAGCCCTGCTATCAGTGGGCCTGAGCTCTACTATTCGTGGGCCTGGGCCATGATTTTAGTGGGCCTGAGTCCAGCTGTCAGTGGACCTGGGCCCTGCAATCAGTGGGCCTGGGCCCTGCTATCGGTGAGCCTGAGACCTGCTATCAGTGGGCGTGAGTCCTGCTGTCAGTATACCTGGGCCCTGCTATCGGTGGGCCTTCGCCATGCTATTGCTGGGCCTGAGCCCTGCTATCAGTGGGCCTGTGCCCTGCTATCAGTCGGCCTGGGCCCTGCTATCAGTGGGCCTGGGCCATGATTTCAGTGGGCTTGGGGCCTGCTATCATTGTGTCTGGGCCCTGCTATCAGTGGGCTTGAGCCCTGCTATCGGTGGGCTTGAGCCCTGCTATCGGTGGGCCTGAGCCCTGCAATTGGTGGGCCTGAGCCATGCCATTGCTGGGCCTGAGCCCTGCTATCAGTGGGCCTGTGCCCTGCTATCAGTGGGCCTGAGCCCTGCTATCAGTGGGCTTGAGCCCTGCAATCAGTGGGCCTGGTCCGTGCTATCAGTGGACCTGTGCCTTGCTATCAATGGGCCTGGGCCCTGTTGTCAGTGGGCCTGAGCCCTGCTGTCAGTGGGCCTGGGCCCTGCTCTCAGTGGGCCTGAGCACTGCTATCGGTGGGCCTGAGCCATGCCATTGCTGGGCCTGAGCCCTGCTATCAGTGGGCCTGGGCCCTGCTATCAGTGGGCCTGAGCACTGCTATCATTGGGCCTGATCTCTTCTATCAGTGGGCCTGGGCCCTGCTATCAGTGGGCCTGAGCCCTGCTATCAGTGGGCCTGGGCCATGCTATGAGTAGGCCTGAGCTCTGCTATCAGTGGGCCTGGGCCCTGCTATCGGTGGGCCTGGGCTATGCTATCGGTGGACCTGAGCCCTGCTGTCGGTGGGCTTGAGCCTTGCTATCGGTGGGCTTGAGCCATGCCATTGCTGGGCCTGAGCCCTGATTTCAAGGGCCTGGGCCGTGTTATCAGTGGGCCTGAGCCCTGCTGTCAGTGGGCCTGAGCCCTGCAATCGGTGGGCCTCAGCCATGCTATTGCTGGGCCTGAGCCCTGCTATCAGTGGGCCTATGCCCTGCTATCAGTCGGCCTGGGCCCTGCTATCAGTGGGCCTGGGCCATGATTTAAGTGGGCTTGGGCCCTGCTATCAGTGGGCCTGGGCCCTGCTATCAGTGGGTCTGGGCCCTGCTATCAGTGGGCCTGAGCCCTGCTATCAGTGGGACTGAGCCCTGCTATCAGTGGGCCTGGGCCATGATTTCAGTGGGCTGGGGGCCTGCTATCAGTGGGTCTGGGCCCTGTTATCAGTGGGCCTGAGCGCTGCTATCGGTGGGCTTGAGCCCTGCTATCGGTGGGCCTGAGCCCTGCAATCGGTGGGCCTGATCCATGCCATTGCTGGGCCTGAGCCCTGCTATCAGTGGGCCTTGGCCCTGCTATCAGTGGGCCTGGGCACTGCTATCAGTGGGCCTGTGCCCTGCTATCGGTGGGCCTGAGCACTGCTATCGGTGGGCCTGTGCCATGCTGTCAGTGGACCTGGACCCTACTATCAGAGGGCCTGGGCCCTGCTATCGTTGGGCTTGAGCCCTGCTGTCGGTGGGCCTGAGCCCTGCAATCGGTGGGCCTGAGCCATGCTATTGCTGGGCCTGGGCCCTGCTATCAGTGGGCCTGAGCCCTGCTATCAGTGCGCCTGGGCCCTGCTATCGGTGGGCCTGAGCCCTGCTATTGGTGGGCCTGGGCCCTGCTATCGGTGGCCTTGAGCCCTGGTATCGGTGGGCCTGGGCCCTGCTATCTGTGTGCCTGTGCCCTGCTATCAGTGGGCCTGAGCCCTGCTATCAGTGGGCTTGAGCCCTGCAATCAGTGGGCCTGAGCGCTGCTATCGGTGGGCTTGAGCCCTGCTATCGGTGGGCCTGAGCCCTGCTATCTGTGTGCCTGTGCCCTGCTATCAGTGGGCCTGAGCCCTGCTATCAGTGGGCTTGGGCCCTGCTATCAGTGCGCCTGGGCCCTGCTACCAGTGGGTCTGGGCCCTGCTATCAGTGGGCCTGAGCCCTGCTATCAGTGGGCCTGAGCCCTGCTATCAGTGGGCCTGGGCCATGATTTCAGTGGGCTTGGGGCCTGCTATCAGTGGGTCTGGGCACTGCTATCAGTGGCCCAGAGCCCTGCTATCGGTGGGCTTGAGCCCTGCTATCGGTGGGCCTGAGCCCTGCAATCGGTGGGCCTGAGCCATGCCATTGCTGGGGCTGAGCCCTGCTATCAGTGGGCCTGGACCCTGTTATCAGTGGGCCTGAGCCCTGCAAACAGTGGGCCTGGGCCCTGTTATCAGTGGGCCTGAGCCCTGCTACCAGTGGGCCTGGGCCCTGCTATCAGTGGGCCTGTGCCCTGCTATCGGTGTGCCTGAGCCCTGCTATCAGTGGGCCTGAGCCCTGCTGTCAGTGGACCTGGGCCCTGCTATCGGTGGGCTGAGCCCTGCTATCGATGGGCTTGAGCCCTGCTATCGGTGGGCCTGAGCCCTGCAATCGGTGGGCCTGAGCCATGCTATTGCTGGGCCTGAGCCCTGCTATCAGTGGGCCTGGGCCCTGCTATCGGTGGGCCTGAGCCCTGATTTCAGTGGGCCTTTGCCCTGTTATCAGTGGGCCTGAGCCCGGCTATCAGTGGGCCTGAGCCCTGCAATCAGTGGGCCTGGGCCCTGCTATCAGTGGGCCGGAGCCCTGCTATCAGTGGGCCTGGGCCCTGCTGTCAGTGAGCCTGTGCCCTGCTATCGGTGGGCCTGTGCCCTGCTGTCGGTTGGCCTGGGCTCTGCTATCAGTTGGCCTGAGCCCAGCTATCAGTGGGCTTGGGCCCTGCTATCAGTGGGCCTGGGCCCTGCTATCAGTGGGTCTGGGCCCTGCTATCAGTGGGCCTGAGCCCTGCTATCAGTGGGCCTGAGCCCTGCTATCAGTGGGCCTGGGCCATGATTTCAGTGGGCTTGGGGCCTGCTATCAGTGGGTCTGGGCCCTGCTATCAGTGGCCCTGAGCCCTGCAATCGGTGAAACTGAGCCCTGCAATCGGTGGGCCTGAGCCCTGCTATTGGTGGGCCTGAGCCCTGCTATCGGTGGGCCTGAGCCCTGCTATTGGTGGGCTTGAGCCCTGCTATCGGTGGGCCTGAGCGCTGCAATCGGTGGGCCTGAGCCATGCTATTGCTGGGCCTGAGCCCTGCTATCGGTGGGCCTGGGCCCTGCTATCGGTGGGCCTGAGCCCTGATTTCAGTGTGCCTGGGCCCTGTTATCAGTGGGCCTGAGCCCTGCTATCAGTGGGCCTGAGCCCTGCTATTGGTGGGCCGGAGCCCTGCTATCGGTGGGCCTGAGCCCTGATTTCAGTGGGCCTGTGCCCTGATATCAGTGGGCCTGTGCCCCGCTATCAGTGGGCCTGGGCCCTGCTATCAGTTGGCCTGGGCCCTGCTATCAGTTGGCCTGGGCCCTGCTATCAGTGGGCCTGGGCCCTGCTATCAGTGTGCCTGCGCCCTGCTATCAGTGGGCCTGGGCCATGATTTCAGTGGGCTTGGGCCCTGCTATCGGTGGGCCTGTGCCCTGCTATCAGTGGGCCTGTGCCCTGCTATCAGTGGGCCTGGGCCCTGCTATCACTGGGCCTGGGCCCTGCTATCACTGTGCCTGGGCCCTGCTATCGGTGGGCCTGAGCCCTGCTATCAGTGGGCCTGTGCCCTGCAATCAGTTGGCCTGGGCCCTGCTATCAGTGGGCCTGGGCCATGATTTCAGTGGGCTTGGGCCCAGCTATCAGTGGGCCTGGGCCCTGGTACCAGTGGGTCTGGGCCCTGCTATCAGTGGGCCTGAGCCCTGCTATCAGTGGGCCTCGGCCATGATTTCAGTGGGCTTGGGGCCTGCTATCAGTGGGTCTGGGCACTGCTATCAGTGGCCCAGAGCCCTGCTATCGGTGGGCTTGAGCCCTGCTATCGGTGGGCCTGAGCCCTGCAATCGGTGGGCCTGAGCCATGCCATTGCTGGGCCTGAGCCCTGCTATCAGTGGGCCTGGACCCTGTTATCAGTGGGCCTGAGCCCTGCAAACAGTGGGCCTGGGCCCTGTTATCAGTGGGCCTGAGCCCTGCTACCAGTGGGCCTGAGCCCTGCTATCAGTGTGCCTGGGCCCTGCTATCGGTGGGCCTGAGCCCTGCTATTGGTGGGCCTGGGCCCTGCTATCGGTGGCCTGGAGCCCTGGTATCGGTGGGCCTGGGCCCTGCTATCTGTGTGCCCGTGCCCTGCTATCAGTGGGCCTGAGCCCTGCTATCAGTGGGCTTGAGCCCTGCAATCAGTGGGCCTGAGCGCTGCTATCGGTGGGCTTGAGCCCTGCTATCGGTGGGCCTGAGCCCTGCTATCTGTGTGCCTGTGCCCTGCTATCAGTGGGCCTGAGCCCTGCTATCAGTGGGCTTGGGCCCTGCTATCAGTGGGCCTGGGCCCTGCTACCAGTGGGTCTGGGCCCTGCTATCAGTGGGCCTGAGCCCTGCTATCAGTGGGCCTGAGCCCTGCTATCAGTGGGCCTGGGCCATGATTTCAGTGGGCTTGGGGCCTGTTATCAGTGGACCTGAGCCCTGCTATCAGTGGGCCTGAGCCCTGCTATCAGTGGGCTTGAGCCCTGCAATCAGTGGGCCTGAGCGCTGCTATCGGTGGGCTTGAGCCCTGCTATCGGTGGGCCTGAGCCCTGCTATCTGTGTGCCTGTGCCCTGCTATCGGTGGGCTTGAGCCCTGCTATCGGTGGGCCTGAGCCCTGATTTCAGTGGGCCTGGGCCCTGTTATCAGTGGGCCTGAGCCCGGCTATCAGTGGGCCTGAGCCCTGCAATCAGTGGGCCTGGGCCCTGCTATCAGTGGACCTGAGCCCTGCTATCAGTGGGCCTGGGCCCTGCTGTCAGTGAGCCTGTGCCCTGCTATCGGTGGGCCTGTGCCCTGCTGTCGGTTGGCCTGGGCTCTGCTATCAGTTGGCCTGAGCCCAGCTATCAGTGGGCTTGGGCCCTGCTATCAGTGGGCCTGGGCCCTGCTATCAGTGGGTCTGGGCCCTGCTATCAGTGGGACTGAGCCCTGCTATCAGTGGGCCTGAGCCCTGATATCAGTGGGCCTGGGCCATGATTTCAGTGGACTTGGGGCCTGCTATCAGTGGGTCTGGGCCCTGCTATCAGTGGCCCTGAGCCCTGCAATCGGTGAAACTGAGCCCTGCAATCGGTGGGCCTGAGCCCTGCTATTGGTGGGCCTGAGCCCTGCTATCGGTGGGCCTGAGCCATGCTATTGCTGGGCCTGAGCCCTGCTATCGGTGGGCCTGGGCCCTGCTATCGGTGGGCCTGAGCCCTGATTTCAGTGTGCCTGGGCCCTGTTATCAGTGGGCCTGAGCCCTGCTATCAGTGGGCCTGGGCCCTGCTATCAGTGGGCCTGAGCCCTGCTATCAGTGGGCCTGGGCCCTGCTGTCAGTGAGCCTGTGCCCTGCTGTCGGTGGGCCTGTGCCCTGCTGTCGGTTGGCCTGGGCTCTGCTATCAGTTGGCCTGAGCCCAGCTATCAGTGGGCTTGGGCCCTGCTATCAGTGGGCCTGGGCCCTGCTATCAGTGGGTCTGGGCCCTGCTATCAGTGGGCCTGAGCCCTGCTATCAGTGGGCCTGAGCCCTGCTATCAGTGGGCCTGGGCCATGATTTCAGTGGGCTTGGGGCCTGCTATCAGTGGGTCTGGGCCCTGCTATCAGTGGCCCTGAGACCTGCAATCGGTGAAACTGAGCCCTGCAATCGGTGGGCCTGAGCCCTGCAATCGGTGGGCCTGAGCCATGCCATTGCTGGGGCTGAGCCCTGCTATCAGTGGGCCTGGACCCTGTTATCAGTGGGCCTGAGCCCTGCAAACAGTGGGCCTGGGCCCTGTTATCAGTGGGCCTGAGCCCTGCTACCAGTGGGACTGGGCCCTGCTATCAGTGGGCCTGTGCCCTGCTATCGGTGGGCCTGAGCCCTGCTATCAGTGGGCCTGAGCCCTGCTGTCAGTGGACCTGGGCCCTGCTATCGGTGGGCCTGGGCCCTGCTATCGATGGGCTTGAGCCCTGCTATCGGTGGGCCTGAGCCCTGCAATCGGTGGGCCTGAGCCATGCTATTGCTGGGCCTGAGCCCTGCTATCAGTGGGCCTGGGCCCTGCTATCGGTGGGCCTGAGCCCTGATTTCAGTGGGCCTTTGCCCTGTTATCAGTGGGCCTGAGCCCGGCTATCAGTGGGCCTGAGCCCTACAATCAGTGGGCCTGGGCCCTGCTATCAGTGGGCCTGAGCCCTGCTATCAGTGGGCCTGGGCCCTGCTGTCAGTGAGCCTGTGCCCTGCTATCGGTGGGCCTGTGCCCTGCTGTCGGTTGGCCTGGGCTCTGCTATCAGTTGTCCTGAGCCCAGCTATCAGTGGGCTTGGGCCCTGCTATCAGTGGGCCTGGGCCCTGCTATCAGTGGGTCTGGGCCCTGCTATCAGTGGGCCTGAGCCCTGCTATCAGTGGGCCTGAGCCCTGCTATCAGTGGGCCTGGGCCATGATTTCAGTGGGCTTGGGGCCTGCTCTCAGTGGGTCTGGGCCCTGCTATCAGTGGCCCTGAGCCCTGCAATCGGTGAAACTGAGCCCTGCAATCGGTGGGCCTGAGCCCTGCTATTGGTGGGCCTGAGCCCTGCTATCGGTGGGCCTGAGCCCTGCTATTGGTGGGCTTGAGCCCTGCTATCGGTGGGCCTGAGCGCTGCAATCGGTGGGCCTGAGCCATGCTATTGCTGGGCCTGAGCCCTGCTATCGGTGGGCCTGGGCCCTGCTATCGGTGGGCCTGAGCCCTGATTTCAGTGTGCCTGGGCCCTGTTATCAGTGGGCCTGAGCCCTGCTATCAGTGGGCCTGAGCCCTGCTATTGGTGGGCCTGAGCCCTGCTATCGGTGGGCCTGAGCCCTGATTTCAGTGGGCCTGTGCCCTGATATCAGTGGGCCTGTGCCCTGCTATCAGTGGGCCTGGGCCCTGCTATCAGTTGGCCTGGGCCCTGCTATCAGTTGGCCTGGGCCCTGCTATCAGTGGGCCTGGGCCCTGCTATCAGTGTGCCTGCGCCCTGCTATCAGTGGGCCTGGGCCATGATTTCAGTGGGCTTGGGCCCTGCTATCGGTGGGCCTGTGCCCTGCTATCAGTGGGCCTGTGCCCTGCTATCAGTGGGCCTGGGCCCTGCTATCAGTGGGCCTGGGCCCTGCTATCACTGTGCCTGGGCCCTGCTATCGGTGGGCCTGAGCCCTGCTATCAGTGGGCCTGTGCCCTGCAATCAGTTGGCCTGGGCCCTGCTATCAGTGGGCCTGGGCCATGATTTCAGTGGGCTTGGGCCCTGCTATCAGTGGGCCTGGGCCCTGGTACCAGTGGGTCTGGGCCCTGCTATCAGTGGGCCTGAGCCCTGCTATCAGTGGGCCTGGGCCATGATTTCAGTGGGCTTGGGGCCTGCTATCAGTGGGTCTGGGCACTGCTATCAGTGGCCCAGAGCCCTGCTATCGGTGGGCTTGAGCCCTGCTATCGGTGGGCCTGAGCCCTGCAATCGGTGGGCCTGAGCCATGCCATTGCTGGGCCTGAGCCCTGCTATCAGTGGGCCTGGACCCTGTTATCAGTGGGCCTGAGCCCTGCAAACAGTGGGCCTGGGCCCTGTTATCAGTGGACCTGAGCCCTGCTACCAGTGGGCCTGGGCCCTGCTATCAGTGGGCCTGTGCCCTGCTATCGGTGGGCCTGAGCCCTGCTATCAGTGGGCCTGAGCCCTGCTGTCAGTGGACCTGGGCCCTGCTATCGGTGGGCCTGGGACCTGCTATCGATGGGCTTGAGCCCTGCTATCGGTGGGCCTGAGCCCTGCAATCGGTGGGCCTGAGCCATGCTATTGCTGGGCCTGAGCCCTGCTATCTGTGGGCCTGGGCCCTGCTATCGGTGGGCCTGAGCCCTGATTTCAGTGGGCCTGGGCCCTGTTATCAGTGGGCCTGAGCCCGGCTATCAGTGGGCCTGAGCCCTGCATTCAGTGGGCCTGGGCCCTGCTATCAGTGGGCCTGAGCCCTGCTATCAGTGGGCCTGGGCCCTGCTGTCAGTGAGCCTGTGCCCTGCTATCGGTGGGTCTGTGCCCTGCTGTCGGTTGGCCTGGGCTCTGCTATCAGTTGGCCTGAGCCCAGCTATCAGTGGGCTTGGGCCCTGCTATCAGTGGGCCTGGGCCCTGCTATCAGTGGGTCTGGGCCCTGCTATCAGTGGGCCTGAGCCCTGCTATCAGTGGGCCTGAGCCCTGCTATCAGTGGGCCTGGGCCATGATTTCAGTGGGCTTGGGGCCTGCTATCAGTGGGTCTGGGCCCTGCTATCAGTGGCCCTGAGCCCTGCAATCGGTAAAACTGAGCCCTGCAATCGGTGGGCCTCAGCCCTGCTATTGGTGGGCCTGAGCCCTGCTATCGGTGGGCCTGAGCCATGCTATTGCTGGGCCTGAGCCCTGCTATCGGTGGGTCTGGGCCCTGCTATCGGTGGGCCTGAGCCCTGATTTCAGTGTGCCTGGGCCCTGTTATCAGTGGGCCTGAGCCCTGCTATCAGTGGGCCTGGGCCCTGCTATCAGTGGACCTGAGCCCTGCTATCAGTGGGCCTGGGCCCTGCTGTCAGTGAGCCTGTGCCCTGCTATCGGTGGGCCTGTGCCCTGCTGTCGGTTGGCCTGGGCTCTGCTATCAGTTGGCCTGAGCCCAGCTATCAGTGGGCTTGGGCCCTGCTATCAGTGGGCCTGGGCCCTGCTATCAGTGGGTCTGGGCCCTGCTATCAGTGGGCCTGAGCCCTGCTATCAGTGTGCCTGAGCCCTGCTATCAGTGGGCCTGGGCCATGATTTCAGTGGGCTTGGGGCCTGCTATCAGTGGGTCTGGGCCTTGCTATCAGTGGCCCTGAGCCCTGCAATCGGTGAAACTGAGCCCTGCAATCGGTGGGCCTGAGCCCTGCTATTGGTGGGCCTGAGCCCTGCTATCGGTGGGCCTGAGCCATGCTATTGCTGGGCCTGAGCCCTGCTATCGGTGGGCCTGGGCCCTGCTATCGGTGGGCCTGAGCCCTGATTTCAGTGTGCCTGGGCCCTGTTATCAGTGGGCCTGAGCCCTGCTATCAGTGGGCCTGAGCCTTGCTATTGGTGGGCCTGAGCCCTGCTATCGGTGGGCCTGAACCCTGATTTCAGTGGGCCTGGGCCCTGATATCAGTGGGCCTGAGTCCTGCTATCAGTGGGCCTGAGCCCTGCAATCAGTAGGCGTGGGCTCTGCTATCAGTGGGCCTGAGCCCTGCTATCAGTGGGCCTGGGCCCTGCTATCAGTGGGCCTGGGCCCTGCAATCGGTGGGCCTGTGCGCTGCTATCGGTGGGCCTGAGCCCTGCTATCGGTGGGCCTGAGCCATGCTATTGGTTGGCCAGTGCCCTGCAATCGGTGGGCCTGGGCCCTGCTGTCCGTGGACCTGGGCCCTGCTATCAGTGGGCCTGGACCCTGCTATCAGTGGGCCTGTGCGCGGCTATCATTGGGCATGGGCCCTGCTATCAGTGGGCCGGGGCCCTGCTATCAGTGTGCCTGGGCCCTGCTATCGGTGGGCCTGAGCCCTGCTATCAGTGGGCCTGTGCCCTGCTATCAGTCGGCCTGGGCCCTGCTATCAGTGGGCCTGGGCCATGATTTGAGTGGGCATGGGCCCTGCTATCAGTGGGCCTGGGCCCTGCTATCAGTGGGTCTGGGCCCTGCTATCAGTGGGCCTCAGCCCTGCTATCAGTGGGCCTGAGCCCTGCTATCAGTGGGCCTGGGCCATGATTTCAGTGGGCTTGGGGCCTGCTATCAGTGCGCCTATGCCCTGCTAACAGTCGGCCTGAGCCCTGACTTCAGTGGGTCTGGGCCCTGCTGTCAGTTGGCCTGTGCCCTCCTTTCAGTGCGCCTGAGCCCTGCTACCAGTGGGCCTGGGCCCTGCTGTCAGTGCGCCTGTGCCCTGCTTTCAGTGGGCCTGTGCCCTGCTATCAGTGGGCCTGGGCCCTGCTGTCAGTGGGCCTGTGCCCTGCTATCAGTGGGCCTGGGCCCTGCTATCAGTGGGCCTGGGCCCTGCTATCAGTGGGCCTATGCCCTGCTATCAGTGGGCATGGGCCCTGCTATCAGTGGGCCTGGGCCATGATTTCAGTGTGCTTGGGCCCTGCTATCATTCGGCCTGGGCCCTGCTATCGGTGAGCCTGAGCCCTGCTATCGGTGGGCCTGAGCCCTGCTATCAGTGGGCCTGAGCCCTGCTATCAGTGGGCCTGGGCCCTGCTATCAGTGGGCCAGAGCCCTGCTATCAGTGGGCCGGGGCCCTGCTATCAGTGGGCCTGGGCCATGATTTCAGTGGGCTTGGGCCGTGCTATCAGTGGGCCTGAGCCTGCTATCAGTGGGCCTGCGCCCTGCTATCAGTGGGCCTGTGCCCTGCTATTGGTGGGCCTGGGCCCTGCTATCGGTGGGCCTGAGCCCTGCTATCCGTGGGTCTGGGCCCTGCTATCAGTGTGCCTGAGCCCTGCTATCAGTGGGCCTGAGCCCTGCAATCAGTGGGCCTGAGTCCTGCTATCAGAGGGCCTTGGCCCTGCTATCAGTGGACCTGGGCCCTGCTATCGGTGGGCCTGGGCCCTGCTTTCGGTGGGCCTGAGCCCTGCTATCAGTGGGCCTGAGTCCTGCTATCAGTTGGCCTGGGCCCTGCTATCAGTGGGCCTGGCCCATGATTTCAGTGGGCTTGGGCCTTGCTATCAGTGGGCCTGGGCCCTGCTACCAGTGGGTCTGGGCCCTGCTATCAGTGGGCCTGAGCCCTGCTATCAGTGGGCCTGAGCACTGCTATTAGTGGGCCTGGGACATGATTTCAGTGGGCTTGGGGCCTGCTATCAGTGGGCCTGTGCCCTGCTATCGGTGGGCCTGGGCCCTGCTATCGGTGGGCCTGAGCCCTGCTATCCATGGGTCTGGGCCCTGCTATCAGTGTGCCTGAGCCCTGCTATCAGTGGCCCTGAGCCCTGCAATCAGTGGGCCTGAGTCCTGCTATCAGTGGGCCTTGGCCCTGCTATCAGTGGGCCTGGGCCCTGCTATCGGTGGGCCTGGGCCCTGCTTTCGGTGGGCCTGAGCCCTGCTATCAGTGGGCCTGAGTCCTGCTATCAGTTGGCCTGGGCCCTGCTATCAGTGGGCCTGGCCCATGATTTCAGTGGGCTTGGGCCCTGCTATCAGTGGGCCTGGGCCCTGCTACCAGTGGGTCTGGGCCCTGCTATCAGTGGGCCTGAGCCCTGCTATCAGTGGGCCTGAGCACTGCTATCAGTGGGCCTGGGACATGATTTCAGTGGGCTTGGGGCCTGCTATCAGTGGGTCTGGGCCCTGCTATCAGTGGGCCTGAGCCCTGCTATTGGTGGGCTTGAGCCCTGCTATCAGTGGGCCTGAGCCCTGCAATCGGTGGGCCTGAGCCATGCCATTGCTGGGCCTGAGCCCTGCTATCAGTGGACCTGGGCCCTGTTATCAGTGGGCCTGAGCCCTGCAAACAGTGGGCCTGGGCCCTGTTATCAGTGGGCCTGAGCCCTGCTGCCAGTGGGCCTGGGCCCTGCTATCAGTGGGACTGTGCCCTGCTATCGGTGGGCCTGAGCCCTGCTATCAGTGGGCCTGAGCCCTGCTGTCAGTGGACCTGGGCCCTGCTATCGGTGGGCCTGGGCCCTGCTATCGGTGGGCTTGAGCCCTGCTATCGGTGGGCCTGAGCTCTGCAATCAGTGGGACTGAGCCATGCTATTGCTGGGCCTGAGCCCTGCTATCAGTGGGCCTGGGCCCTGCTATCGGTGGGCCTGAGCCCTGATTTCAGTGGGCCTGGGCCCTGTTATCAGTGGGCCTGAGCCCTGCTATCAGTGGGCCTGAGCCCTGCAATCAGTGGGCCTGGGCCCTGCTATCAGTGGGCCTGGGCCCTGCTGTCAGTGAGCCTGTGCCCTGCTATCAGTGGGCATGAGCCCTGCTGTCGGTTGTCCTGGGCCCTGCTATCAGTTGGCCTGAGCCCAGCTATCACTGGGCCAGGGCCCTGCTGTCAGTGGGCCTGAGCACTGCTATCAATGGGCCTGAGCTCTGCTATCATTGGGCCTGGGCCCTGCTATCAGTGGGCCTGAGCTCTGCTATCAGTGGGCCTGGGCCCTGCTATCAGTGGGCCTGAGCTCTGCTATCAGTGGGCCTGAGCCCTGCTGTCAGTGGAGCTGGGCCCTGCTATCGGTGGGCTTGAGCCCTGCTATCGGTGGGCCTGAGCTCTGCAATCGGTGGGACTGAGCCGTGCTATCAGTGGGCCTGGGCCCTGCTATCGGTGGGACTGAGCCCTGATTTCAGTGGGCCTGGGCCCTGTTATCAGTGGGCCTGAGCCCTGCTATCAGTGGGCCTGAGCCCTGCAATCAGTGGGCCTGGGCCCTGCTATCAGTGGGCCTGAGCCCTGCTATCAGTGGGCCTGGGCCCTGCTGTCAGTGAGCCTGTGCCCTGCTTTCAGTGGGCATGTGCCCTGCTGTCGGTTGTCCTGGGCCCTGCTATCAGTTGGCCTGAGCCCAGCTATCAGTGGGCCAGGGCCCTGCTATCAGTGGGCCTGAGCACTGCTATCAATGGGCCTGAGCTCTGCTATCATTGGGCCTGGGCCCTGCTATCAGTGGGCCTGAGCTCTGCTATCAGTGGGCCTGGGCCCTGCTATCAGTGGGCCTGAGCTCTGCTATCGGTGGGCCTGGGCCCTGCTATCGGTGGGCCTGGGCCATGCTATCGGTGGACCTAAGCCCTGCAACCGGTGAACCTGAGCCCTGCAATCGGTGGGCCTGAGCCCTGCTATTGGAGGGCCTGAGCCCTGCTATCGATGGGCCTGAGCCCTGCTATCGGTGGGATGAGCCCTGCTATCGGTGGTCCTGAGCCCTGCAATCGGTGGGCCTGAGCCATGCAATTGCTGTGCCTGAGCCCTGCTATCAGTGGGCCTGGGCCCTGCTATCGGTGTGCCTGAGCCCTGATTTCACTGGGCCTGGGCCCTGATATCAGTAGGCCTGAGCCCTGCAATCAGTGGTCCTGGGCCCTGCTATCAGTGGGCCGGAGCCCTGCTATCGGTGGGCCTGGGCCCTGCTATCAGTGGGCCTGGGCCTTGCTATCAGTGGGCCCGTGCCCTGCTATCGGTGGGCCTGGGCCCTGCTATCAGTGGGCCTGGGCCCTGCTATCGGTGTGCTTGAGGCCTGCTATTGGTGGGCCTGAGACCTGCAATCGGTGGGCCTGAGCCATGCTATTGCTGTGCCTGAGCCCTGATTTCAGTGGGCCTGGGCCCTGATATCAGTAGGCCTGAGCCCTGCAATCAGTGGGCCTGGGCCCTGCTATCAGTGGGCCTGGGCCCTGCTATCGGTGTGCCTGAGCTCTGATTTCAGTGGGCCTGGGCCCTGCTATCAGTGGGCCTGAGCCCTGCAATCAGTGGGCCTGGGCCCTGCTATCAGTGGGCCTGAGCCCGGCTACCAGTGGGCCTGGGCCCTGCTATCAGTGGGCCTGGGCATTGCTATCAGTTGTCCTGTGCCCTGCTATCGGTGGGCCTGAGCCCTGCTATCAGTGGGCATGAGTCCTGCTGTCAGTGGACCTGGGCCCTGCAATCAGTGGGCCTGGGTCCTGCTATCAGTGGGCCTGAGCCCTGCTATAAGTGGTCCTGAGTCCAGCTGTCAGTGGACCTGGGCCCTGCAATCGGTGGGCCTGTGCGCTGCTATCGGTGGGCCTGCGCCCTGCTATCAGTGGGCCTGGGCCCTGCTATCAGTGGGCCTGGGCCCTGCTATCAGTGGGCCTGGGCCATGCTTTCAGTGTGCCTGCGCCCTGCTATCAGTGGGCCTGGGCCATGATTTCAGTGGGCCTGGGCCCTGCTATCGGTGGGCTTGTGCCCTGCTATCAGTGGGCCTGGGCCCTGCTATCAGTGGGCCTGGGCCCTGCTATCACTGTGCCTGGGCCCTGCTATTGGTGGGCCTGAGCCCTGCTATCAGTGGGCCTGTGCCCTGCTATCAGTTGGCCTGGTCCCTGCTATCAGTGGGCCTGGGCCATGATTTCAGTGGGCTTGGGCCCTGCTATCAGTGGGCCTGGGCCCTGCTATCAGTGGGCCTGAGCCCTGCTATCAGTGGGCCTGAGCCATGATTTCAGTGGGCTTGGGGCCTGCTATCAGTGGGTCGGGGCCCTGCTATCAGTGGGCCTGAGCCCTGCTATCGGTGGGTTTGAGCCCTGCTATCGGTGGGCCTGAGCCCTGCAATCGGTGGGCCTGGGCTCGGCTATCAGTGGGCCTGAGCCCTGCTACCAGTGGGCCTGGGCCCTGCTATCAGTGGGCCTGTGCCCTGCTATCGGTGGGCCTGAGCCCTGCTATCAGTGGGCCTGAGCCCTGCTGTCAGTGGACCTGGGCCCTGCTATCGGTGGGCCTGGGCCCTGCTATCGGTGGGCTTGGGCCCTGCTATCGGCGGGCCTGAGCCCTGCAATCGGTGGGCCTGAGCCATGCTATTGCTGGGCCTGAGCCCTGCTATCAGTGGGCCTGGGCCCTGCTATCGGTGGGCCTGAGCCCTGATTTCAGTGGGCCTGGGCCCTGTTATCAGTGGGCCTGAGCCCTGCTATCAGTGGGCCTGAGCCCTGCAATCAGTGGGCCTGGGCTCTGCTATCAGTGGGCCTGAGCCCTGCTATCAGTGGGCCTGGGCCCTGCTGTCAGTGAGCCTGTGCCCTGCTATCGGTGGGCCTGTGCCCTGCTATCGGTGGGCCTGTGCCCTGCTGTCGGTGGGCCTGTGCCCTGCTGTCGGTTGGCCTGAGCTCTGCTATCGGTGGGCCTGGGCCCTGCTATCGGTGGGCCTGAGCCCTGCAATCGGTGGGCCTCAGCCATGCTATTACTGGGCCTGAGCCCTGCTATCAGTGGGCCTGGTCCCTGCTATCGGTGGGCCTGAGCCCTGATTTCAGTGGGTCTGGGCCCTGTTATCAGTGGGCCTGATCCCTGCTATCAGTGGGCCTGAGCCCTGCAATTAGTGGGCCTGGGTCCTGCTATCAGTGGGCCTGAGCCCTGCTATCAGTGTGCCTGGGCCCTGCGATCAGTGGGCCTGAGCCCTGCTATCAGTGGGCCTGGGCCCTGCTAACAGTGGGCCTGTGCCCTGCTATCAGTGGGCCTGGGCCCTGCTATCAGTGGGCCTGGGCCCTGCTATCAGTGTGCCTGCGCCCTGCTATCAGTGGGCCTGGGCCATGATTTCAGTGGGCTTGGGCCCTGCTATCAGTAGTCCTGTGCCCTGCTATCAGTGGGCCTGTGCCCTGCTATCAGTGGGCCTGGGGCCTGCTATCAGTGGGACTGGGCCCTGCTATCAGTGTGCCTGGGCCCTGCTATCGGAGGGCCTGATCCCTGCTATCAGTGGGCCTGTGCCCTGCTATCAGTCGGCCTTGGCCCTGCTATCAGTGGGCCTGGGCCATGATTTCAGTGGGCTTGGGCCCTGCTATCAGTGGGCCTGTGCCCTGCTATCAGTTGGCCTGGTCCCTGCTATCAGTGGGCCTGGGCCATGATTTCAGTGGGCTTGGGCCCTGCTATCAGTGGGCCTGGGCCCTGCTATCAGTGGGCCTGAGCCCTGCTATCAGTGGGCCTGAGCCATGATTTCAGTGGGCTTGGGGCCTGCTATCAGTGGGTCGGGGCCCTGCTATCAGTGGGCCTGAGCCCTGCTATCGGTGGGTTTGAGCCCTGCTATCGGTGGGCCTGAGCCCTGCAATCGGTGGGCCTGGGCTCGGCTATCAGTGGGCCTGAGCCCTGCTACCAGTGGGCCTGGGCCCTGCTATCAGTGGGCCTGTGCCCTGCTATCGGTGGGCCTGAGCCCTGCTATCAGTGGGCCTGAGCCCTGCTGTCAGTGGACCTGGGCCCTGCTATCGGTGGGCCTGGGCCCTGCTATCGGTGGGCTTGGGCCCTGCTATCGGCGGGCCTGAGCCCTGCAATCGGTGGGCCTGAGCCATGCTATTGCTGGGCCTGAGCCCTGCTATCAGTGGGCCTGGGCCCTGCTATCGGTGGGCCTGAGCCCTGATTTCAGTGGGCCTGGGCCCTGTTATCAGTGGGCCTGAGCCCTGCTATCAGTGGGCCTGAGCCCTGCAATCAGTGGGCCTGGGCTCTGCTATCAGTGGGCCTGAGCCCTGCTATCAGTGGGCCTGGGCCCTGCTGTCAGTGAGCCTGTGCCCTGCTTTCAGTGGGCATGTGCCCTGCTGTCGGTTGTCCTGGGCCCTGCTATCAGTTGGCCTGAGCCCAGCTATCAGTGGGCCAGGGCCCTGCTATCAGTGGGCCTGAGCACTGCTATCAATGGGCCTGAGCTCTGCTATCATTGGGCCTGGGCCCTGCTATCAGTGGGCCTGAGCTCTGCTATCAGTGGGCCTGGGCCCTGCTATCAGTGGGCCTGAGCTCTGCTATCGGTGGGCCTGGGCCCTGCTATCGGTGGGCCTGGGCCATGCTATCGGTGGACCTAAGCCCTGCAACCGGTGAACCTGAGCCCTGCAATCGGTGGGCCTGAGCCCTGCTATTGGAGGGCCTGAGCCCTGCTATCGATGGGCCTGAGCCCTGCTATCGGTGGGATGAGCCCTGCTATCGGTGGTCCTGAGCCTTGCAATCGGTGGGCCTGAGCCATGCAATTGCTGTGCCTGAGCCCTGCTATCAGTGGGCCTGGGCCCTGCTATCGGTGTGCCTGAGCCCTGATTTCACTGGGCCTGGGTCCTGATATCAGTAGGCCTGAGCCCTGCAATCAGTGGTCCTGGGCCCTGCTATCAGTGGGCCGGAGCCCTGCTATCGGTGGGCCTGGGCCCTGCTATCAGTGGGCCTGGGCCTTGCTATCAGTGGGCCCGTGCCCTGCTATCGGTGGGCCTGGGCCCTGCTATCAGTGGGCCTGGGCCCTGCTATCGGTGTGCTTGAGCCCTGCTATTGGTGGGCCTGAGACCTGCAATCGGTGGGCCTGAGCCATGCTATTGCTGTGCCTGAGCCCTGCTATCAGTGGGCCTGGGCCCTGCTATCAGTGGGCCTGGGCCCTGATTTCAGTGGGCCTGGGCCCTGATATCAGTAGGCCTGAGCCCTGCAATCAGTGGGCCTGGGCCCTGCTATCAGTGGGCCTGGGCCCTGCTATCGGTGTGCCTGAGCTCTGATTTCAGTGGGCCTGGGCCCTGCTATCAGTGGGCCTGAGCCCTGCAATCAGTGGGCCTGGGCCCTGCTATCAGTGGGCCTGAGCCCGGCTACCAGTGGGCCTGGGCCCTGCTATCAGTGGGCCTGGGCATTGCTATCAGTTGTCCTGTGCCCTGCTATCGGTGGGCCTGAGCCCTGCTATCAGTGGGCATGAGTCCTGCTGTCAGTGGACCTGGGCCCTGCAATCAGTGGGCCTGGGTCCTGCTATCAGTGGGCCTGAGCCCTGCTATAAGTGGTCCTGAGTCCAGCTGTCAGTGGACCTGGGCCCTGCAATCGGTGGGCCTGTGCGCTGCTATTGGTGGGCCTGCGCCCTGCTATCAGTGGGCCTGGGCCCTGCTATCAGTGGGCCTGGGCCCTGCTATCAGTGGGCCTGGGCCATGCTTTCAGTGTGCCTGCGCCCTGCTATCAGTGGGCCTGGGCCATGATTTCAGTGGGCCTGGGCCCTGCTATCGGTGGGCTTGTGCCCTGCTATCAGTGGGCCTGGGCCCTGCTATCAGTGGGCCTGGGCCCTGCTATCACTGTGCCTGGGCCCTGCTATTGGTGGGCCTGAGCCCTGCTATCAGTGGGCCTGTGCCCTGCTATCAGTTGGCCTGGTCCCTGCTATCAGTGGGCCTGGGCCATGATTTCAGTGGGCTTGGGCCCTGCTATCAGTGGGCCTGGGCCCTGCTATCAGTGGGCCTGAGCCCTGCTATCAGTGGGCCTGAGCCATGATTTCAGTGGGCTTGGGGCCTGCTATCAGTGGGTCGGGGCCCTGCTATCAGTGGGCCTGAGCCCTGCTATCGGTGGGTTTGAGCCCTGCTATCGGTGGGCCTGAGCCCTGCAATCGGTGGGCCTGGGCTCGGCTATCAGTGGGCCTGAGCCCTGCTACCAGTGGGCCTGGGCCCTGCTATCAGTGGGCCTGTGCCCTGCTATCGGTGGGCCTGAGCCCTGCTATCAGTGGGCCTGAGCCCTGCTGTCAGTGGACCTGGGCCCTGCTATCGGTGGGCCTGGGCCCTGCTATCGGTGGGCTTGGGCCCTGCTATCGGCGGGCCTGAGCCCTGCAATCGGTGGGCCTGAGCCATGCTATTGCTGGGCCTGAGCCCTGCTATCAGTGGGCCTGGGCCCTGCTATCGGTGGGCCTGAGCCCTGATTTCAGTGGGCCTGGGCCCTGTTATCAGTGGGCCTGAGCCCTGCTATCAGTGGGCCTGAGCCCTGCAATCAGTGGGCCTGGGCTCTGCTATCAGTGGGCCTGAGCCCTGCTATCAGTGGGCCTGGGCCCTGCTGTCAGTGAGCCTGTGCCCTGCTATCGGTGGGCCTGTGCCCTGCTATCGGTGGGCCTGTGCCCTGCTGTCGGTGGGCCTGTGCCCTGCTGTCGGTTGGCCTGAGCTCTGCTATCGGTGGGCCTGGGCCCTGCTATCGGTGGGCCTGAGCCCTGCAATCGGTGGGCCTCAGCCATGCTATTACTGGGCCTGAGCCCTGCTATCAGTGGGCCTGGTCCCTGCTATCGGTGGGCCTGAGCCCTGATTTCAGTGGGTCTGGGCCCTGTTATCAGTGGGCCTGATCCCTGCTATCAGTGGGCCTGAGCCCTGCAATTAGTGGGCCTGGGTCCTGCTATCAGTGGGCCTGAGCCCTGCTATCAGTGTGCCTGGGCCCTGCGATCAGTGGGCCTGGGCCCTGCTAACAGTGGGCCTGTGCCCTGCTATCAGTGGGCCTGGGCCCTGCTATCAGTGGGCCTGGGCCCTGCTATCAGTGTGCCTGCGCCCTGCTATCAGTGGGCCTGGGCCATGATTTCAGTGGGCTTGGGCCCTGCTATCAGTAGTCCTGTGCCCTGCTATCAGTGGGCCTGTGCCCTGCTATCAGTGGGCCTGGGCCCTGCTATCAGTGGGACTGGGCCCTGCTATCAGTGTGCCTGGGCCCTGCTATCGGAGGGCCTGATCCCTGCTATCAGTGGGCCTGTGCCCTGCTATCAGTCGGCCTTGGCCCTGCTATCAGTGGGCCTGGGCCATGATTTCAGTGGGCTTGGGCCCTGCTATCAGTGGGCCTGTGCCCTGCTATCAGTTGGCCTGGTCCCTGCTATCAGTGGGCCTGGGCCATGATTTCAGTGGGCTTGGGCCCTGCTATCAGTGGGCCTGGGCCCTGCTATCAGTGGGCCTGAGCCCTGCTATCAGTGGGCCTGAGCCATGATTTCAGTGGGCTTGGGGCCTGCTATCAGTGGGTCGGGGCCCTGCTATCAGTGGGCCTGAGCCCTGCTATCGGTGGGTTTGAGCCCTGCTATCGGTGGGCCTGAGCCCTGCAATCGGTGGGCCTGGGCTCGGCTATCAGTGGGCCTGAGCCCTGCTACCAGTGGGCCTGGGCCCTGCTATCAGTGGGCCTGTGCCCTGCTATCGGTGGGCCTGAGCCCTGCTATCAGTGGGCCTGAGCCCTGCTGTCAGTGGACCTGGGCCCTGCTATCGGTGGGCCTGGGCCCTGCTATCGGTGGGCTTGGGCCCTGCTATCGGCGGGCCTGAGCCCTGCAATCGGTGGGCCTGAGCCATGCTATTGCTGGGCCTGAGCCCTGCTATCAGTGGGCCTGGGCCCTGCTATCGGTGGGCCTGAGCCCTGATTTCAGTGGGCCTGGGCCCTGTTATCAGTGGGCCTGAGCCCTGCTATCAGTGGGCCTGAGCCCTGCAATCAGTGGGCCTGGGCTCTGCTATCAGTGGGCCTGAGCCCTGCTATCAGTGGGCCTGGGCCCTGCTGTCAGTGAGCCTGTGCCCTGCTATCGGTGGGCCTGTGCCCTGCTATCGGTGGGCCTGTGCCCTGCTGTCGGTGGGCCTGTGCCCTGCTGTCGGTTGGCCTGAGCTCTGCTATCGGTGGGCCTGGGCCCTGCTATCGGTGGGCCTGAGCCCTGCAATCGGTGGGCCTCAGCCATGCTATTACTGGGCCTGAGCCCTGCTATCAGTGGGCCTGGGCCCTGCTATCGGTGGGCCTGAGCCCTGATTTCAGTGGGTCTGGGCCCTGTTATCAGTGGGCCTGATCCCTGCTATCAGTGGGCCTGAGCCCTGCAATTAGTGGGCCTGGGCCCTGCTATCAGTGGGCCTGAGCCCTGCTATCAGTGTGCCTGGGCCCTGCGATCAGTGGGCCTGAGCCCTGCTATCAGTGGGCCTGGGCCCTGCTAACAGTGGGCCTGTGCCCTGCTATCAGTGGGCCTGGGCCCTGCTATCAGTGGGCCTGGGCCCTGCTATCAGTGTGCCTGCGCCCTGCTATCAGTGGGCCTGGGCCATGATTTCAGTGGGCTTGGGCCCTGCTATCAGTAGTCCTGTGCCCTGCTATCAGTGGGCCTGTGCCCTGCTATCAGTGGGCCTGGGCCCTGCTATCAGTGGGACTGGGCCCTGCTATCAGTGTGCCTGGGCCCTGCTATCGGAGGGCCTGATCCCTGCTATCAGTGGGCCTGTGCCCTGCTATCAGTCGGCCTTGGCCCTGCTATCAGTGGGCCTGGGCCATGATTTCAGTGGGCTTGGGCCCTGCTATCAGTGGGCCTGTGCCCTGCTATCAGTGGGTCTGGGCCCTGCTATCAGTAGGCCTGAGCCCTGCTATCAGTGGGCCTGAGCCCTGCTATCAGTGGGCCTGGGCCCTGATTTCAGTGGGCTTGGGGCCTGCTATCAGTGGGTCTGGGCCCTGCTATCAGTGGCCCTGAGCCCTGCAATCGGTGAAACTGAGCCCTGCAATCGGTGGGCCTGAGCCCTGCTATTGGTGGGCCTGAGCCATGCTATCGGTGGGCCTGAGCCCTGCTATCGGTGGGCTTGAGCCCTGCTATCGGTGGGCCTGAGTGCTGCAATCGGTGGGCCTGAGCCATGCTATTGCTGTGCCTGAGCCCTGCTATCGGTGGGCCTGGGCCCTGCTATCGGTGGGCCTGAGCCCTGATTTCAGTGTGCCTGGGCCCTGTTATCAGTGGACCTGAGCCCTGCTATCAGTGGGCCTGAGCCCTGCTATAAGTGGTCCTGAGTCCAGCTGTCAGTGGACCTGGGCCCTGCAATCAGTGGGCCTGGGCCCTGCTATCGGTGGGCCTGAGCCCTGCTATCAGTGGGCCTGAGTCCTGCTGTCAGTGGACCTGGGCCCTGCTATCGGTGGCCCTGGGCCCTCCTATCAGTGGGCCTGTGCCCTGCTATCAGTGGGCCTGGGCCCTGCTATCAGTGGGCCTGGGCCCTGCTATCAGTGTGCCTGCGCCCTGCTATCAGTGGGCCTGGGCCATGATTTCAGTGGGCTTGGGCCCTGCTATCGGTGGGCCTGTGCCCTGCTATCAGTGGGCCTGTGCCCTGCTATCAGTGGGCCTGGGCCATGATTTCAGTGGGCCTGGGCCCTGCTATCGGTGGGCCTGGGCCCTGCTATCAGTGGGACTGGGCCCTGCTATCACTGTGCCTGGGCCCTGCTATCGGAGGGCCTGAGCCCTGCTTTCAGTGGGCCTGTGCCCTGCTCTCAGTTGGCCTGGGCCCTGCTATCAGTGGGCCTGGGCCATGATTTCAGTGGGCTTGGGCCCTGCTATCAGTGGGCCTGGGCCCTGCTATCAGTGGGCCTGAGCCCTGCTATCAGTGGGCCTGAGCCATGATTTCAGTGGGCTTGGGGCCTGCTATCAGTGGGTCTGGGCCCTGCTATCAGTGGGCCTGAGCCCTGCTATCGGTGGGCTTGAGCCCTGCTATCGGTGAGCCTGAGCCCTGCAAGCAGTGGGCCTGGGCCCTGCTATCAGTGGGCCTGAGCCATGCTACCAGTGGGCCTGGGCCCTGCTATCAGTGGTCCTGTGCCCTGCTATCGGTGGGCCTGAGCCCTGCTATCAGTGGGCCTGAGCCCTGCTGTCAGTGGACCTGGGCCCTGCTATCGGTGGGCCTGGGCCCTGCTATCGGTGGGCTTGGGCCCTGCTATCGGCGGGCCTGAGCCCTGCAATCGGTGGGCCTGAGCCATGCTATTGCTGGGCCTGAGCCCTGCTGTCAGTGGGCCTGGGCCCTGCTATCAGTGGGTCTGGGCCCTGCTATCAGTGGGCCTCAGCCCTGCTATCAGTGGGCCTGAGCCCTGCTATCAGTGGGCCTGGGCCATGATTTCAGTGGGCTTGGGGCCTGCTATCAGTGGGTCTGGGCCCTGCTATCAGTGGGCCTGAGCCCTGACTTCAGTGGGTCTGGGCCCTGCTGTCAGTTGGCCTGTGCACTCCTATCAGTGCGCCTGAGCCCTGCTACAAGTGGGCCTGAGCCCTGCTATCAGTGGGCCTGGGCCCTGCTGTCAGTGGGCCTGTGCCCTGCTATCAGTGGGCCTGGGCCCTGTTATCAGTGGGCCTGAGCCCTGCAATCGGTGGGCCTGAGCCATGCTATTGCTGGGCCTGAGCCCTGCTATCAGTGGGCCTGGGCCCTGCTATCGGTGGGCCTGAGCCCTGATTTCAGTGGGCCTGGGCCCTGTTATCAGTGGGCCTGAGCCCTGCTATCAGTGGGCCTGAGCCCTGCAATCAGTGGGCCTGGGCTCTGCTATCAGTGGGCCTGAGCCCTGCTATCAGTGGGCCTGGGCCCTGCTGTCAGTGAGCCTGTGCCCTGCTATCGGTGGGCCTGTGCCCTGCTATCGGTGGGCCTGTGCCCTGCTGTCGGTGGGCCTGTGCCCTGCTGTCGGTTGGCCTGAGCTCTGCTATCGGTGGGCCTGGGCCCTGCTATCGGTGGGCCTGAGCCCTGCAATCGGTGGGCCTCAGCCATGCTATTACTGGGCCTGAGCCCTGCTATCAGTGGGCCTGGGCCCTGCTATCGGTGGGCCTGAGCCCTGATTTCAGTGGGTCTGGGCCCTGTTATCAGTGGGCCTGATCCCTGCTATCAGTGGGCCTGAGCCCTGCAATTAGTGGGCCTGGGCCCTGCTATCAGTGGGCCTGAGCCCTGCTATCAGTGTGCCTGGGCCCTGCGATCAGTGGGCCTGAGCCCTGCTATCAGTGGGCCTGGGCCCTGCTAACAGTGGGCCTGTGCCCTGCTATCAGTGGGCCTGGGCCCTGCTATCAGTGGGCCTGGGCCCTGCTATCAGTGTGCCTGCGCCCTGCTATCAGTGGGCCTGGGCCATGATTTCAGTGGGCTTGGGCCCTGCTATCAGTAGTCCTGTGCCCTGCTATCAGTGGGCCTGTGCCCTGCTATCAGTGGGCCTGGGCCCTGCTATCAGTGGGACTGGGCCCTGCTATCAGTGTGCCTGGGCCCTGCTATCGGAGGGCCTGATCCCTGCTATCAGTGGGCCTGTGCCCTGCTATCAGTCGGCCTTGGCCCTGCTATCAGTGGGCCTGGGCCATGATTTCAGTGGGCTTGGGCCCTGCTATCAGTGGGCCTGTGCCCTGCTATCAGTGGGTCTGGGCCCTGCTATCAGTGGGCCTGAGCCCTGCTATCAGTGGGCCTGAGCCCTGCTATCAGTGGGCCTGGGCCCTGATTTCAGTGGGCTTGGGGCCTGCTATCAGTGGGTCTGGGCCCTGCTATCAGTGGCCCTGAGCCCTGCAATCGGTGAAACTGAGCCCTGCAATCGGTGGGCCTGAGCCCTGCTATTGGTGGGCCTGAGCCATGCTATCGGTGGGCCTGAGCCCTGCTATCGGTGGGCTTGAGCCCTGCTATCGGTGGGCCTGAGTGCTGCAATCGGTGGGCCTGAGCCATGCTATTGCTGTGCCTGAGCCCTGCTATCGGTGGGCCTGGGCCCTGCTATCGGTGGGCCTGAGCCCTGATTTCAGTGTGCCTGGGCCCTGTTATCAGTGGACCTGAGCCCTGCTATCAGTGGGCCTGAGCCCTGCTATAAGTGGTCCTGAGTCCAGCTGTCAGTGGACCTGGGCCCTGCAATCAGTGGGCCTGGGCCCTGCTATCGGTGGGCCTGAGCCCTGCTATCAGTGGGCCTGAGTCCTGCTGTCAGTGGACCTGGGCCCTGCTATCGGTGGCCCTGGGCCCTCCTATCAGTGGGCCTGTGCCCTGCTATCAGTGGGCCTGGGCCCTGCTATCAGTGGGCCTGGGCCCTGCTATCAGTGTGCCTGCGCCCTGCTATCAGTGGGCCTGGGCCATGATTTCAGTGGGCTTGGGCCCTGCTATCGGTGGGCCTGTGCCCTGCTATCAGTGGGCCTGTGCCCTGCTATCAGTGGGCCTGGGCCATGATTTCAGTGGGCCTGGGCCCTGCTATCGGTGGGCCTGGGCCCTGCTATCAGTGGGACTGGGCCCTGCTATCACTGTGCCTGGGCCCTGCTATCGGAGGGCCTGAGCCCTGCTTTCAGTGGGCCTGTGCCCTGCTCTCAGTTGGCCTGGGCCCTGCTATCAGTGGGCCTGGGCCATGATTTCAGTGGGCTTGGGCCCTGCTATCAGTGGGCCTGGGCCCTGCTATCAGTGGGCCTGAGCCCTGCTATCAGTGGGCCTGAGCCATGATTTCAGTGGGCTTGGGGCCTGCTATCAGTGGGTCTGGGCCCTGCTATCAGTGGGCCTGAGCCCTGCTATCGGTGGGCTTGAGCCCTGCTATCGGTGAGCCTGAGCCCTGCAAGCAGTGGGCCTGGGCCCTGCTATCAGTGGGCCTGAGCCATGCTACCAGTGGGCCTGGGCCCTGCTATCAGTGGTCCTGTGCCCTGCTATCGGTGGGCCTGAGCCCTGCTATCAGTGGGCCTGAGCCCTGCTGTCAGTGGACCTGGGCCCTGCTATCGGTGGGCCTGGGCCCTGCTATCGGTGGGCTTGGGCCCTGCTATCGGCGGGCCTGAGCCCTGCAATCGGTGGGCCTGAGCCATGCTATTGCTGGGCCTGAGCCCTGCTGTCAGTGGGCCTGGGCCCTGCTATCAGTGGGTCTGGGCCCTGCTATCAGTGGGCCTCAGCCCTGCTATCAGTGGGCCTGAGCCCTGCTATCAGTGGGCCTGGGCCATGATTTCAGTGGGCTTGGGGCCTGCTATCAGTGGGTCTGGGCCCTGCTATCAGTGGGCCTGAGCCCTGACTTCAGTGGGTCTGGGCCCTGCTGTCAGTTGGCCTGTGCACTCCTATCAGTGCGCCTGAGCCCTGCTACAAGTGGGCCTGAGCCCTGCTATCAGTGGGCCTGGGCCCTGCTGTCAGTGGGCCTGTGCCCTGCTATCAGTGGGCCTGGGCCCTGCTATCAGTGGGCCTGGGCCCTGCTATCAGTGGGCCTGAGCCCTGCTATCAGTGGGCATGGGCCCTGCTATCAGTGGGCCTGGGCCATGATTTCAGTGGGCTTGGGCCCTACTATCAGTCGGCCTGGGCCCTGCTATCGGTGAGCCTGAGCCCTGCTATCGGTGCGCCTGAGCCCTGCTATCAGTGGGCCTGAGCCCTGCGATCAGTGGGCCTGGGCCCTGCTTTCAGTGGGCCAGAGCCCTGCTATCAGTGGGCCTGGGCCCTGCTATCAGTGGGCCTGGGCCATGATTTCAGTGGGCTTGGGCCCTGCTATCAGTGGGCCTGAGCCTGCTATCAGTGGGCCTGCGCCCTGCTATAAGTGGGCCTGTGCCCTGCTATCGGTGGGCCTGGGCCCTGCTATCGGTGGGCCTGAGCCCTGCTATCCGTGGGTCTGGGCCCTGCTATCAGTGTGCCTGAGCCCTGCTATCAGTGGGCCAGAGCCCTGCAATCAGTGGGCCTGAGTCCTGCTATCAGTGGACCTTGGCCCTGCTATCAGTGGGCCTGTGCCCTGCTATCAGTGGGCCTGGGCCCTGCTGTCAGTGGGCCTGAGCCCTGCTGTCAGTGGGCCTGGGCCCTGCTGTCAGTGGTCCTGTGCCCTGCTATCGGTGGGCATGTGCCCTGCTATCGGTGGGGCTGGGCCCTGCTCTCAGTGGGCCTTCGCCCTGCTATCAGTGGGCCTGGGCCCAGCTATCAGTGGGCCTGAGCCCTGCTATCGGTGGGCTTGAGCCCTGCTATCGGTGGGCTTCAGCCCTGCTATCGGTGGTCCTGAGCCCTGCAATCGGTGGGCCTGAGCCATGCCATTGCTGTGCCTGAGCCCTGCTATCAGTGGGCCTGGGCCCTGCTATCGGTGTGCCTGAGCCCTGCTATCGGTGGGCCTGGGCCCTGCTATCAGTGGGCCTGAGCCCTGCTATCGGTGGGCCTGGGCCCTGCTATCAGTGGGCCTGGGCCTTGCTATCAGTGGGCCTGTGCCCTGCTATCGGTGGGCCTGGGCCCTGCTATCAGTGGGCCTGGGCCCTGCTATCGGTGGGCTTGAGCCCTGCTATCGGTGGGCCTGAGCCCTGCAATCGGTGGGCCTGTGCCATGCTATTGCTGGGCCTGAGCCCTGCTATCAGTAGGCCTGGGCCCTGCTATCGGTGGGCCTGAGCCCTGATTTCAGTTTACCTGGGCCCTGTTATCAGTGGGCCTGAGCCCTGCTATCAGTGGGCCTGAGCCCTGCAATCAGTGGGCCTGGGCTCTGCTATCAGTGGGCCTGAGCCCTGGTATCAGTGGGCCTGGGCCCTGCTTTCAGTGGGCCTGGGCCCTGCAATCGGTGTGCCTGTGACCTGCTATCAGTGGGCCTGAGCCCTGCTATCGGTGGGCCTGAGCCATGCTATCGGTGGGCTTGGGCCCTGCTTTCGGTGGGCCAGGGGCCTGCTGTCCGTGGACCTGGGCCCTGCTATCAGTGGGCCTGGGCCCTGCTATCAGTGGGCCTGTGCCCGGCTATCATTGGGCCTGGGCCCTGCTAATCAGTGGGCCTGGGCCATGATTTCAGTGGGCATGGGCCCTGCTATCAGTGGGCCTGGGCCCTGCTATCAGTGGGCCTGAGCCCTGCTATCAGTGGGCCTCAGCCCTGCTATCAGTGGGCCTGAGCCCTGCTATCAGTGGGCCTGGCCCATGATTTCAGTGGGCTTGGGGCCTGCTATCAGTGGGTCTGGGCCCTGCTATCTGTGGGCCTGAGCCCTGACTTCAGTGGGTCTGGGCCCTGCTGTCAGTTGGCCTGTGCCCTCCTATCAGTGGGCCTGTGCCCTGCTATCAGTGGGCCTGGGCCCTGCTGTCAGTGGGCCTGTGCCCTGCTATCAGTAGGCCTGGGCCCTGCTATCAGTGGGCCTGGGCCCAGCTATAAGTGGGCCTGAGCCCTGCTAGCAGTGGGCATGGGCCCTGCTATCAGTGGTCCTGGGCCATGATTTCAGTGGCCTTGGGCCCTGCTATCAGTCAGCCTGTGCCCTGCTATTGGTGAGCCTGAGCACTGCTATCGGTGGGCCTGAGCCCTGCTATCAGTGGGCCTGGGCCCTGCTATCAGTGGGCCTGTGCCCTGCTATAGGTGGGCCTGGGCCCTGCTATCGGTGGGCCTGAGCCTGCTATCAGTGGGCCTGCGCCCTGCTATCAGTGGGCCTGTGCCCTGCTATCGGTGGGCCTGGGCCCTGCTATAGGTGGGCCTGGGCCCTGCAATCGGTGGGCCTGAGCCCTGCTATCCGTTGGTCTGGGCCCTGCTATCAGTGTGTCTGAGCCCTGCTATCATTGGGCCTGAGCCCTGCAATCAGTGGGCCTGAGTCCTGCTATCAGTGGGCCTTGGCCCTGCTATCATTGGGCCTGTGCCCTGCTATCAGTGGGCCTGGGCCCTGCTGTCAGTGGGCCTGAGCCCTGATGTCAGTGGGCCTGGGCCCTGCTGTCAGTGGTCCTGTGCCCTGCTATCGGTGGGCCTGTGCCCTGCTATCGGTGGGCCTGTGCCCTGCTATCGGTGGGCCTGGGCCCTGCTATTAGTGGGCCTGAGCCCTGCTACCAGTGGGCCTGAGCCCTGCTATCGGTGGGATTGAGCCCTGCTATCGGTGGGCTTGAGCCCTGCTATCGGTGGGCCTGAGCCCTGCAGTCGGTGGGCCTGAGCCATGCCATTGCTGTGCCTGAGCCCTGCTATCAGTGGGCCTGGGCCCTGCTATCCGTGTGCCTGAGCCCTGATTTCAGTGGGACTGGGCCCAGATATCAGTAGGCCTGAGCCCTGCAATCAGTGGGCCTGGGCCCTGCTATCAGTGGGCCTGAGCCCTGCTATCGGTCGGCCTGGGCCCTGCTATCAGTGGGCCTGGGCCTTGCTATCAGTGAACCTGTGCCCTGCTATCGGTGGGCCTGGGCCCTGCTATCAGTGGGCCTGGGCCCTGCTATCGGTGGGCTTGAGCCCTGCTATCGGTGGGCCTGAGCCCTGCAATCGGTGGGCCTGAGCCATGCTATTGCTGGGCCTGAGCCCTGCTATCAGTGGGCCTGGGCCCTGCTATCGGTGGGCCTTAGCCCTGATTTCAGTGTTTCTGGGCCCTGTTATCAGTGGGCCTGAGCCCTGCTATCAGTGGGCCTGGCCCATGATTTCAGTGGGCTTGGGCCCTGTTTTCAGTGGGTCTGGGCCCTGCTATCAGTGGGCCTGAGCCCTGCTATCAGTGGGCCTGAGCACTGCTATCAGTGGGCCTGAGCCCTGCTATCAGTGGGCCTGGCCCATGATTTCAGTGGGCTTGGGCCCTGCTATCAGTGGGTCTGGGCCCTGCTATCAGTGGGCCTGGGCCCTGCTATCAGTGGGCCTGAGCCCTGCTATCGGTCGGCCTGGGCCCTGCTATCAGTGGGCCTGGGCCTTGCTATCAGTGAACCTGTGCCCTGCTATCGGTGGGCCTGGGCCCTGCTATCAGTGGGCCTGGGCCCTGCTATCGGTGGGCTTGAGCCCTGCTATCGGTGGGCCTGAGCCCTGCAATCGGTGGGCCTGAGCCATGCTATTGCTGGGCCTGAGCCCTGCTATAAGTGGGCCTGGGCCCTGCTATCGGTGGGCCTGAGCCCTGATTTCAGTGTTTCTGGGCCCTGTTATCAGTGGGCCTGAGCCCTGCTATCAGTGGGCCTGGCCCATGATTTCAGTGGGCTTGGGCCCTGCTATCAGTGCGTCTGGGCCCTGCTATCAGTGGGCCTGAGCCCTGCTATCAGTGGGCCTGAGCACTGCTATCAGTGGGCCTGAGCCCTGCTATCAGTGGGCCTGGCCCATGATTTCAGTGGGCTTGGGCCCTGCTATCAGTGGGTCTGGGCCCTGCTATCAGTGGGTCTGGGCCCTGCTATCAGTGGGCCTGGGCCCTGCTATCAGTGGGCCTGAGCCCTGCAATCAGTGGGCCAGGGCCATGCTATCAGTGGGCCTGGGCCCTGCTACCAGTGGGTCTGGCCCCTGCTATCAGTGGGCCTGAGCCCTGCTATCAGTGGGCCTGAGCACTGCTATCAGTGGGCCTGGGACATGATTTCAGTGGGCTTGGGGCCTGCTATCAGTGGGTCTGGGCCCTGCTATCAGTGGGCCTGAGCCCTGCTATTGGTGGGCTTGAACCCTGCTATCGGTGGGCCTGAGCCCTGCAATCGGTGGGCCTGAGCCATGCCATTGCTGGGCCTGAGCCCTGCTATCAGTGGACCTGGGCCCTGTTATCAGTGGGCCTGAGCCCTGCAAACAGTGGGCCTGGGCCCTGTTATCAGTGGGCCTGAGCCCTGCTGCCAGTGGGCCTGGGCCCTGCTATCAGTGGGACTGTGCCCTGCTATCGGTGGGCCTGAGCCCTGCTATCAGTGGGCCTGAGCCCTGCTGTCAGTGGACCTGGGCCCTGCTATCGGTGGGCCTGGGCCCTGCTATCGGTGGGCTTGAGCCCTGCTATCGGTGGGCCTGAGCTCTGCAATCGGTGGGACTGAGCCATGCTATTGCTGGGCCTGAGCCCTGCTATCAGTGGGCCTGGGCCCTGCTATCGGTGGGCCTGAGCCCTGATTTCAGTGGGCCTGGGCCCTGTTATCAGTGGGCCTGAGCCCTGCTATCAGTGGGCCTGAGCCCTGCAATCAGTGGGCCTGGGCCCTGCTATCAGTGGGCCTGAGCCCTGCTATCAGTGGGCCTGGGCCCTGCTGTCAGTGAGCCTGTGCCCTGCTATCAGTGGGCATGAGCCCTGCTGTCGGTTGTCCTGGGCCCTGCTATCAGTTGGCCTGAGCCCAGCTATCACTGGGCCAGGGCCCTGCTGTCAGTGGGCCTGAGCACTGCTATCAATGGGCCTGAGCTCTGCTATCATTGGGCCTGGGCCCTGCTATCAGTGGGCCTGAGCTCTGCTATCAGTGGGCCTGGGCCCTGCTATCAGTGGGCCTGAGCTCTGCTATCAGTGGGCCTGAGCCCTGCTGTCAGTGGACCTGGGCCCTGCTATCGGTGGGCCTGGGCCCTGCTATCGGTGGGCTTGAGCCATGCTATCGGTGGGCCTGAGCTCTGCAATCGGTGGGACTGAGCCGTGCTATCAGTGGGCCTGGGCCCTGCTATCGGTGGGCCTGAGCCCTGATTTCAGTGGGCCTGGGCCCTGTTATCAGTGGGCCTGAGCCCTGCTATCAGTGGGCCTGAGCCCTGCAATCAGTGGGCCTGGGCCCTGCTATCAGTGGGCCTGAGCCCTGCTATCAGTGGGCCTGGGCCCTGCTGTCAGTGAGCCTGTGCCCTGCTTTCAGTGGGCATATGCCCTGCTGTCGGTTGTCCTGGGCCCTGCTTTCAGTTGGCCTGAGCCCAGCTATCAGTGGGCCAGGGCCCTGCTATCAGTGGGCCTGAGCACTGCTATCAATGGGCCTGAGCTCTGCTATCATTGGGCCTGGGCCCTGCTATCAGTGGGCCTGAGCTCTGCTATCAGTGGGCCTGGGCCCTGCTATCAGTGGGCCTGAGCTCTGCTATCGGTGGGCCTGGGCCCTGCTATCGGTGGGCCTGGGCCATGCTATCGGTGGACCTAAGCCCTGCAACCGGTGAACCTGAGCCCTGCAATCGGTGGGCCTGAGCCCTGCTATTGGAGGGCCTGAGCCCTGCTATCGATGGGCCTGAGCCCTGCTATCGGTGGGATGAGCCCTGCTATCGGTGGTCCTGAGCCCTGCAATCGGTGGGCCTGAGCCATGCAATTGCTGTGCCTGAGCCCTGCTATCAGTGGGCCTGGGCCCTGCTATCGGTGTGCCTGAGCCCTGATTTCACTGGGCCTGGGCCCTGATATCAGTAGGCCTGAGCCCTGCAATCAGTGGTCCTGGGCCCTGCTATCAGTGGGCCGGAGCCCTGCTATCGGTGGGCCTGGGCCCTGCTATCAGTGGGCCTGGGCCTTGCTATCAGTGGGCCCATGCCCTGCTATCGGTGGGCCTGGGCCCTGCTATCAGTGGGCCTGGGCCCTGCTATCGGTGTGCTTGAGCCCTGCTATTGGTGGGCCTGAGACCTGCAATCGGTGGGCCTGAGCCATGCTATTGCTGTGCCTGAGCCCTGCTATCAGTGGGCCTGGGCCCTGCTATCAGTGGGCCTGGGCCCTGATTTCAGTGGGCCTGGGCCCTGATATCAGTAGGCCTGAGCCCTGCAATCAGTGGGCCTGGGCCCTGCTATCAGTGGGCCTGGGCCCTGCTATCGGTGTGCCTGAGCTCTGATTTCAGTGGGCCTGGGCCCTGCTATCAGTGGGCCTGAGCCCTGCAATCAGTGGGCCTGGGCCCTGCTATCAGTGGGCCTGAGCCCGGCTACCAGTGGGCCTGGGCCCTGCTATCAGTGGGCCTGGGCATTGCTATCAGTTGTCCTGTGCCCTGCTATCGGTGGGCCTGAGCCCTGCTATCAGTGGGCATGAGTCCTGCTGTCAGTGGACCTGGGCCCTGCAATCAGTGGGCCTGGGTCCTGCTATCAGTGGGCCTGAGCCCTGCTATAAGTGGTCCTGTGTCCAGCTGTCAGTGGACCTGGGCCCTGCAATCGGTGGGCCTGTGCGCTGCTATCGGTGGGCCTGCGCCCTGCTATCAGTGGGCCTGGGCCCTGCTATCAGTGGGCCTGGGCCCTGCTATCAGTGGGCCTGGGCCATGCTTTCAGTGTGCCTGCGCCCTGCTATCAGTGGGCCTGGGCCATGATTTCAGTGGGCCTGGGCCCTGCTATCGGTGGGCTTGTGCCCTGCTATCAGTGGGCCTGGGCCCTGCTATCAGTGGGCCTGGGCCCTGCTATCACTGTGCCTGGGCCCTGCTATTGGTGGGCCTGAGCCCTGCTATCAGTGGGCCTGTGCCCTGCTATCAGTTGGCCTGGTCCCTGCTATCAGTGGGCCTGGGCCATGATTTCAGTGGGCTTGGGCCCTGCTATCAGTGGGCCTGGGCCCTGCTATCAGTGGGCCTGAGCCCTGCTATCAGTGGGCCTGAGCCATGATTTCAGTGGGCTTGGGCCCTGCTATCAGTGGGCCTGGGCCCTGCTATCAGTGGCCCTGGGCCCTCCTATCAGTGGGCCTGTGCCCTGCTATCAGTGGGCCTGGGCCCTGCTATCAGTGGGCCTGGGCCCTGCTATCAGTGTGCCTGCGCCCTGCTATCAGTGGGCCTGGGCCATGATTTCAGTGGGCTTGGGCCCTGCTATCGGTGGGCCTGTGCCCTGCTATCAGTGGGCCTGTGCCCTGCTATCAGTGGGCCTGGGCCCTGCTATCAGTGGGCCTGGGCCCTGCTATCATTGGGCCTGGGCCATGATTTCAGTGGGCCTGGGCCCTGCTATCGGTGGGCCTGGGCCCTGCTATCAGTGGGCCTGGGCCCTGCTATCACTGTGCCTGGGCCCTGCTATCGGAGGGCCTGAGCCCTGCTTTCAGTGGGCCTGTGCCCTGCTCTCAGTTGGCCTGGGCCCTGCTATCAGTGGGCCTGGGCCATGATTTCAGTGGGCTTGGGCCCTGCTATCAGTGGGCCTGGGCCCTGCTATCAGTGGGCCTGAGCCCTGCTATCAGTGGGCCTGAGCCCTGCTGTCAGTGGACCTGAGCCCTGCTATCAGTGGGCCTGGCCCATGATTTCAGTGGGCTTGGGCCCTGCTATCAGTGCGTCTGGGCCCTGCTATCAGTGGGCCTGAGCCCTGCTATCAGTGGGCCTGAGCACTGCTATCAGTGGGCCTGAGCCCTGCTATCAGTGGGCCTGGCCCATGATTTCAGTGGGCTTGGGCCCTGCTATCAGTGGGTCTGGGCCCTGCTATCAGTGGGTCTGGGCCCTGCTATCAGTGGGCCTGGGCCCTGCTATCAGTGGGCCTGAGCCCTGCAATCAGTGGGCCAGGGCCATGCTATCAGTGGGCCTGGGCCCTGCTACCAGTGGGTCTGGCCCCTGCTATCAGTGGGCCTGAGCCCTGCTATCAGTGGGCCTGAGCACTGCTATCAGTGGGCCTGGGACATGATTTCAGTGGGCTTGGGGCCTGCTATCAGTGGGTCTGGGCCCTGCTATCAGTGGGCCTGAGCCCTGCTATTGGTGGGCTTGAACCCTGCTATCGGTGGGCCTGAGCCCTGCAATCGGTGGGCCTGAGCCATGCCATTGCTGGGCCTGAGCCCTGCTATCAGTGGACCTGGGCCCTGTTATCAGTGGGCCTGAGCCCTGCAAACAGTGGGCCTGGGCCCTGTTATCAGTGGGCCTGAGCCCTGCTGCCAGTGGGCCTGGGCCCTGCTATCAGTGGGACTGTGCCCTGCTATCGGTGGGCCTGAGCCCTGCTATCAGTGGGCCTGAGCCCTGCTGTCAGTGGACCTGGGCCCTGCTATCGGTGGGCCTGGGCCCTGCTATCGGTGGGCTTGAGCCCTGCTATCGGTGGGCCTGAGCTCTGCAATCGGTGGGACTGAGCCATGCTATTGCTGGGCCTGAGCCCTGCTATCAGTGGGCCTGGGCCCTGCTATCGGTGGGCCTGAGCCCTGATTTCAGTGGGCCTGGGCCCTGTTATCAGTGGGCCTGAGCCCTGCTATCAGTGGGCCTGAGCCCTGCAATCAGTGGGCCTGGGCCCTGCTATCAGTGGGCCTGAGCCCTGCTATCAGTGGGCCTGGGCCCTGCTGTCAGTGAGCCTGTGCCCTGCTATCAGTGGGCATGAGCCCTGCTGTCGGTTGTCCTGGGCCCTGCTATCAGTTGGCCTGAGCCCAGCTATCACTGGGCCAGGGCCCTGCTGTCAGTGGGCCTGAGCACTGCTATCAATGGGCCTGAGCTCTGCTATCATTGGGCCTGGGCCCTGCTATCAGTGGGCCTGAGCTCTGCTATCAGTGGGCCTGGGCCCTGCTATCAGTGGGCCTGAGCTCTGCTATCAGTGGGCCTGAGCCCTGCTGTCAGTGGACCTGGGCCCTGCTATCGGTGGGCCTGGGCCCTGCTATCGGTGGGCTTGAGCCATGCTATCGGTGGGCCTGAGCTCTGCAATCGGTGGGACTGAGCCGTGCTATCAGTGGGCCTGGGCCCTGCTATCGGTGGGCCTGAGCCCTGATTTCAGTGGGCCTGGGCCCTGTTATCAGTGGGCCTGAGCCCTGCTATCAGTGGGCCTGAGCCCTGCAATCAGTGGGCCTGGGCCCTGCTATCAGTGGGCCTGAGCCCTGCTATCAGTGGGCCTGGGCCCTGCTGTCAGTGAGCCTGTGCCCTGCTTTCAGTGGGCATATGCCCTGCTGTCGGTTGTCCTGGGCCCTGCTTTCAGTTGGCCTGAGCCCAGCTATCAGTGGGCCAGGGCCCTGCTATCAGTGGGCCTGAGCACTGCTATCAATGGGCCTGAGCTCTGCTATCATTGGGCCTGGGCCCTGCTATCAGTGGGCCTGAGCTCTGCTATCAGTGGGCCTGGGCCCTGCTATCAGTGGGCCTGAGCTCTGCTATCGGTGGGCCTGGGCCCTGCTATCGGTGGGCCTGGGCCATGCTATCGGTGGACCTAAGCCCTGCAACCGGTGAACCTGAGCCCTGCAATCGGTGGGCCTGAGCCCTGCTATTGGAGGGCCTGAGCCCTGCTATCGATGGGCCTGAGCCCTGCTATCGGTGGGATGAGCCCTGCTATCGGTGGTCCTGAGCCCTGCAATCGGTGGGCCTGAGCCATGCAATTGCTGTGCCTGAGCCCTGCTATCAGTGGGCCTGGGCCCTGCTATCGGTGTGCCTGAGCCCTGATTTCACTGGGCCTGGGCCCTGATATCAGTAGGCCTGAGCCCTGCAATCAGTGGTCCTGGGCCCTGCTATCAGTGGGCCGGAGCCCTGCTATCGGTGGGCCTGGGCCCTGCTATCAGTGGGCCTGGGCCTTGCTATCAGTGGGCCCATGCCCTGCTATCGGTGGGCCTGGGCCCTGCTATCAGTGGGCCTGGGCCCTGCTATCGGTGTGCTTGAGCCCTGCTATTGGTGGGCCTGAGACCTGCAATCGGTGGGCCTGAGCCATGCTATTGCTGTGCCTGAGCCCTGCTATCAGTGGGCCTGGGCCCTGCTATCAGTGGGCCTGGGCCCTGATTTCAGTGGGCCTGGGCCCTGATATCAGTAGGCCTGAGCCCTGCAATCAGTGGGCCTGGGCCCTGCTATCAGTGGGCCTGGGCCCTGCTATCGGTGTGCCTGAGCTCTGATTTCAGTGGGCCTGGGCCCTGCTATCAGTGGGCCTGAGCCCTGCAATCAGTGGGCCTGGGCCCTGCTATCAGTGGGCCTGAGCCCGGCTACCAGTGGGCCTGGGCCCTGCTATCAGTGGGCCTGGGCATTGCTATCAGTTGTCCTGTGCCCTGCTATCGGTGGGCCTGAGCCCTGCTATCAGTGGGCATGAGTCCTGCTGTCAGTGGACCTGGGCCCTGCAATCAGTGGGCCTGGGTCCTGCTATCAGTGGGCCTGAGCCCTGCTATAAGTGGTCCTGTGTCCAGCTGTCAGTGGACCTGGGCCCTGCAATCGGTGGGCCTGTGCGCTGCTATCGGTGGGCCTGCGCCCTGCTATCAGTGGGCCTGGGCCCTGCTATCAGTGGGCCTGGGCCCTGCTATCAGTGGGCCTGGGCCATGCTTTCAGTGTGCCTGCGCCCTGCTATCAGTGGGCCTGGGCCATGATTTCAGTGGGCCTGGGCCCTGCTATCGGTGGGCTTGTGCCCTGCTATCAGTGGGCCTGGGCCCTGCTATCAGTGGGCCTGGGCCCTGCTATCACTGTGCCTGGGCCCTGCTATTGGTGGGCCTGAGCCCTGCTATCAGTGGGCCTGTGCCCTGCTATCAGTTGGCCTGGTCCCTGCTATCAGTGGGCCTGGGCCATGATTTCAGTGGGCTTGGGCCCTGCTATCAGTGGGCCTGGGCCCTGCTATCAGTGGGCCTGAGCCCTGCTATCAGTGGGCCTGAGCCATGATTTCAGTGGGCTTGGGCCCTGCTATCAGTGGGCCTGGGCCCTGCTATCAGTGGCCCTGGGCCCTCCTATCAGTGGGCCTGTGCCCTGCTATCAGTGGGCCTGGGCCCTGCTATCAGTGGGCCTGGGCCCTGCTATCAGTGTGCCTGCGCCCTGCTATCAGTGGGCCTGGGCCATGATTTCAGTGGGCTTGGGCCCTGCTATCGGTGGGCCTGTGCCCTGCTATCAGTGGGCCTGTGCCCTGCTATCAGTGGGCCTGGGCCCTGCTATCAGTGGGCCTGGGCCCTGCTATCATTGGGCCTGGGCCATGATTTCAGTGGGCCTGGGCCCTGCTATCGGTGGGCCTGGGCCCTGCTATCAGTGGGCCTGGGCCCTGCTATCACTGTGCCTGGGCCCTGCTATCGGAGGGCCTGAGCCCTGCTTTCAGTGGGCCTGTGCCCTGCTCTCAGTTGGCCTGGGCCCTGCTATCAGTGGGCCTGGGCCATGATTTCAGTGGGCTTGGGCCCTGCTATCAGTGGGCCTGGGCCCTGCTATCAGTGGGCCTGAGCCCTGCTATCAGTGGGCCTGAGCCATGATTTCAGTGGGCTTGGGGCCTGCTATCAGTGGGTCGGGGCCCTGCTATCAGTGGGCCTGAGCCCTGCTATCGGTGGGTTTGAGCCCTGCTATCGGTGGGCCTGAGCCCTGCAATCGGTGGGCCTGGGCTCGGCTATCAGTGGGCCTGAGCCCTGCTACCAGTGGGCCTGGGCCCTGCTATCAGTGGGCCTGTGCCCTGCTATCGGTGGGCCTGAGCCCTGCTATCAGTGGGCCTGAGCCCTGCTGTCAGTGGACCTGGGCCCTGCTATCGGTGGGCCTGGGCCCTGCTATCGGTGGGCTTGGGCCCTGCTATCGGCGGGCCTGAGCCCTGCAATCGGTGGGCCTGAGCCATGCTATTGCTGGGCCTGAGCCCTGCTATCAGTGGGCCTGGGCCCTGCTATCGGTGGGCCTGAGCCCTGATTTCAGTGGGCCTGGGCCCTGTTATCAGTGGGCCTGAGCCCTGCTATCAGTGGGCCTGAGCCCTGCAATCAGTGGGCCTGGGCTCTGCTATCAGTGGGCCTGAGCCCTGCTATCAGTGGGCCTGGGCCCTGCTGTCAGTGAGCCTGTGCCCTGCTATCGGTGGGCCTGTGCCCTGCTATCGGTGGGCCTGTGCCCTGCTGTCGGTGGGCCTGTGCCCTGCTGTCGGTTGGCCTGAGCTCTGCTATCGGTGGGCCTGGGCCCTGCTATCGGTGGGCCTGAGCCCTGCAATCGGTGGGCCTCAGCCATGCTATTACTGGGCCTGAGCCCTGCTATCAGTGGGCCTGGGCCCTGCTATCGGTGGGCCTGAGCCCTGATTTCAGTGGGTCTGGGCCCTGTTATCAGTGGGCCTGATCCCTGCTATCAGTGGGCCTGAGCCCTGCAATTAGTGGGCCTGGGCCCTGCTATCAGTGGGCCTGAGCCCTGCTATCAGTGTGCCTGGGCCCTGCGATCAGTGGGCCTGAGCCCTGCTATCAGTGGGCCTGGGCCCTGCTAACAGTGGGCCTGTGCCCTGCTATCAGTGGGCCTGGGCCCTGCTATCAGTGGGCCTGGGCCCTGCTATCAGTGTGCCTGCGCCCTGCTATCAGTGGGCCTGGGCCATGATTTCAGTGGGCTTGGGCCCGGCTATCAGTAGTCCTGTGCCCTGCTATCAGTGGGCCTGTGCCCTGCTATCAGTGGGCCTGGGCCCTGCTATCAGTGGGACTGGGCCCTGCTATCAGTGTGCCTGGGCCCTGCTATCGGAGGGCCTGATCCCTGCTATCAGTGGGCCTGTGCCCTGCTATCAGTCGGCCTTGGCCCTGCTATCAGTGGGCCTGGGCCATGATTTCAGTGGGCTTGGGCCCTGCTATCAGTGGGCCTGTGCCCTGCTATCAGTGGGTCTGGGCCCTGCTATCAGTGGGCCTGAGCCCTGCTATCAGTGGGCCTGAGCCCTGCTATCAGTGGGCCTGGGCCCTGATTTCAGTGGGCTTGGGGCCTGCTATCAGTGGGTCTGGGCCCTGCTATCAGTGGCCCTGAGCCCTGCAATCGGTGAAACTGAGCCCTGCAATCGGTGGGCCTGAGCCCTGCTATTGGTGGGCCTGAGCCATGCTATCGGTGGGCCTGAGCCCTGCTATCGGTGGGCTTGAGCCCTGCTATCGGTGGGCCTGAGTGCTGCAATCGGTGGGCCTGAGCCATGCTATTGCTGTGCCTGAGCCCTGCTATCGGTGGGCCTGGGCCCTGCTATCGGTGGGCCTGAGCCCTGATTTCAGTGTGCCTGGGCCCTGTTATCAGTGGACCTGAGCCCTGCTATCAGTGGGCCTGAGCCCTGCTATAAGTGGTCCTGAGTCCAGCTGTCAGTGGACCTGGGCCCTGCAATCAGTGGGCCTGGACCCTGCTATCGGTGGGCCTGAGCCCTGCTATCAGTGGGCCTGAGTCCTGCTGTCAGTGGACCTGGGCCCTGCTATCAGTGGGCCTGGGCCCTGCTATCAGTGTGCCTGCGCCCTGCTATCAGTGGGCCTGGGCCATGATTTCAGTGGGCTTGGGCCCTGCTATCGGTGGGCCTGTGCCCTGCTATCAGTGGGCCTGTGCCCTGCTATCAGTGGGCCTGGGCCCTGCTATCAGTGGGCCTGGGCCCTGCTATCATTGGGCCTGGGCCATGATTTCAGTGGGCCTGGGCCCTGCTATCGGTGGGCCTGGGCCCTGCTATCAGTGGGCCTGGGCCCTGCTATCACTGTGCCTGGGCCCTGCTATCGGAGGGCCTGAGCCCTGCTTTCAGTGGGCCTGTGCCCTGCTCTCAGTTGGCCTGGGCCCTGCTATCAGTGGGCCTGGGCCATGATTTCAGTGGGCTTGGGCCCTGCTATCAGTGGGCCTGGGCCCTGCTATCAGTGGGCCTGAGCCCTGCTATCAGTGGGCCTGAGCCATGATTTCAGTGGGCTTGGGGCCTGCTATCAGTGGGTCTGGGCCCTGCTATCAGTGGGCCTGAGCCCTGCTATCGGTGGGCTTGAGCCCTGCTATCGGTGAGCCTGAGCCCTGCAAGCAGTGGGCCTGGGCCCTGCTATCAGTGGGCCTGAGCCATGCTACCAGTGGGCCTGGGCCCTGCTATCAGTGGTCCTGTGCCCTGCTATCGGTGGGCCTGAGCCCTGCTATCAGTGGGCCTGAGCCCTGCTGTCAGTGGACCTGGGCCCTGCTATCGGTGGGCCTGGGCCCTGCTATCGGTGGGCTTGGGCCCTGCTATCGGCGGGCCTGAGCCCTGCAATCGGTGGGCCTGAGCCATGCTATTGCTGGGCCTGAGCCCTGCTATCAGTGGGCCTGGGCCCTGCTATCAGTGGGTCTGGGCCCTGCTATCAGTGGGCCTCAGCCCTGCTATCAGTGGGCCTGAGCCCTGCTATCAGTGGGCCTGGGCCATGATTTCAGTGGGCTTGGGGCCTGCTATCAGTGGGTCTGGGCCCTGCTATCAGTGGGCCTGAGCCCTGACTTCAGTGGGTCTGGGCCCTGCTGTCAGTTGGCCTGTGCACTCCTATCAGTGCGCCTGAGCCCTGCTACAAGTGGGCCTGAGCCCTGCTATCAGTGGGCCTGGGCCCTGCTGTCAGTGGGCCTGTGCCCTGCTATCAGTGGGCCTGGGCCCTGCTATCAGTGGGCCTGGGCCCTGCTACCAGTGGGCCTGTGCCCTGCTATCAGTGGGCCTGGGCCCTGCTATCAGTGGGCCTGGGCCCTGCTATCAGTGGGCCTGAGCCCTGCTATCAGTGGGCTTGGGCCCTACTATCAGTCGGCCTGGGCCCTGCTATCGGTGCGCCTGAGCCCTGCTATCAGTGGGCCTGAGCCCTGCTATCAGTGGGCCTGGGCCCTGCTATCAGTGGGCCTGGGCCATGATTTCAGTGGGCTTGGGCCCTGCTATCAGTGGGCCTGAGCCTGCTATCAGTGGGCCTGCGCCCTGCTATAAGTGGGCCTGTGCCCTGCTATCGGTGGGCCTGGGCCCTGCTATCGGTGGGCCTGAGCCCTGCTATCCGTGGGTCTGGGCCCTGCTATCAGTGTGCCTGAGCCCTGCTATCAGTGGGCCAGAGCCCTGCAATCAGTGGGCCTGAGTCCTGCTATCAGTGGACCTTGGCCCTGCTATCAGTGGGCCTGGGCCCTGCTGTCAGTGGGCCTGTGCCCTGCTATCAGTGGGCCTGGGCCCTGCTATCAGTGGGCCTGGGCCCTGCTACCAGTGGGCCTGTGCCCTGCTATCAGTGGGCCTGGGCCCTGCTATCAGTCGGCCTGGGCCCTGCTATCGGTGAGCCTGAGCCCTGCTATCGGTGCGCCTGAGCCCTGCTATCAGTGGGCCTGAGCCCTGCTATCAGTGGGCCTGGGCCCTGCTATCAGTGGGCCAGAGCCCTGCTATCAGTGGGCCTGGGCCCTGCTATCAGTGGGCCTGGGCCATGATTTCAGTGGGCTTGGGCCCTGCTATCAGTGGGCCTGAGCCTGCTATCAGTGGGCCTGCGCCCTGCTATAAGTGGGCCTGTGCCCTGCTATCGGTGGGCCTGGGCCCTGCTATCGGTGGGCCTGAGCCCTGCTATCCGTGGGCCTGGGCCCTGCTATCAGTGTGCCTGAGCCCTGCTATCAGTGGGCCAGAGCCCTGCAATCAGTGGGCCTGAGTCCTGCTATCAGTGGACCTTGGCCCTGCTATCAGTGGGCCTGTGCCCTGCTATCAGTGGGCCTGGGCCCTGCTGTCAGTGGGCCTGAGCCCTGCTGTCAGTGGGCCTGGGCCCTGCTGTCAGTGGTCCTGTGCCCTGCTATCGGTGGGCATGTGCCCTGCTATCGGTGGGGCTGGGCCCTGCTCTCAGTGGGCCTTCGCCCTGCTATCAGTGGGCCTGGGCCCAGCTATCAGTGGGCCTGAGCCCTGCTATCGGTGGGCTTGAGCCCTGCTATCGGTGGGCTTCAGCCCTGCTATCGGTGGTCCTGAGCCCTGCAATCGGTGGGCCTGAGCCATGCCATTGCTGTGCCTGAGCCCTGCTATCAGTGGGCCTGGGCCCTGCTATCGGTGTGCCTGAGCCCTGCTATCGGTGGGCCTGGGCCCTGCTATCAGTGGGCCTGAGCCCTGCTATCGGTGGGCCTGGGCCCTGCTATCAGTGGGCCTGGGCCTTGCTATCAGTGGGCCTGTGCCCTGCTATCGGTGGGCCTGGGCCCTGCTATCAGTGGGCCTGGGCCCTGCTATCGGTGGGCTTGAGCCCTGCTATCGGTGGGCCTGAGCCCTGCAATCGGTGGGGCCTGTGCCATGCTATTGCTGGGCCTGAGCCCTGCTATCAGTGGGCCTGGGCCCTGCTATCGGTGGGCCTGAGCCCTGATTTCAGTTTACCTGGGCCCTGTTATCAGTGGGCCTGAGCCCTGCTATCAGTGGGCCTGAGCCCTGCAATCAGTGGGCCTGGGCTCTGCTATCAGTGGGCCTGAGCCCTGGTATCAGTGGGCCTGGGCCCTGCTATCAGTGGGCCTGGGCCCTGCAATCGGTGTGCCTGTGACCTGCTATCAGTGGGCCTGAGCCCTGCTATCGGTGGGCCTGAGCCATGCTATCGGTGGGCTTGGGCCCTGCTTTCGGTGGGCCAGGGGCCTGCTGTCCGTGGACCTGGGCCCTGCTATCAGTGGGCCTGGGCCCTGCTATCAGTGGGCCTGTGCCCGGCTATCATTGGGCCTGGGCCCTGCTATCAGTGGGCCTGGGCCCTGCTATCAGTGGGCCTGGGCCATGATTTCAGTGGGCATGGGCCCTGCTATCAGTGGGCCTGGGCCCTGCTATCAGTGGGCCTGAGCCCTGCTATCAGTGGGCCTCAGCCCTGCTATCAGTGGGCCTGAGCCCTGCTATCAGTGGGCCTGGCCCATGATTTCAGTGGGCTTGGGGCCTGCTATCAGTGGGTCTGGGCCCTGCTATCTGTGGGCCTGAGCCCTGACTTCAGTGGGTCTGGGCCCTGCTGTCAGTTGGCCTGTGCCCTCCTATCAGTGGGCCTGTGCCCTGCTATCAGTGGGCCTGGGCCCTGCTGTCAGTGGGCCTGTGCCCTGCTATCAGTAGGCCTGGGCCCTGCTATCAGTGGGCCTGGGCCCAGCTATAAGTGGGCCTGAGCCCTGCTAGCAGTGGGCATGGGCCCTGCTATCAGTGGTCCTGGGCCATGATTTCAGTGGCCTTGGGCCCTGCTATCAGTCAGCCTGTGCCCTGCTATTGGTGAGCCTGAGCACTGCTATCGGTGGGCCTGAGCCCTGCTATCAGTGGGCCTGGGCCCTGCTATCAGTGGGCCTGTGCCCTGCTATAGGTGGGCCTGGGCCCTGCTATCGGTGGGCCTGAGCCTGCTATCAGTGGGCCTGCGCCCTGCTATCAGTGGGCCTGTGCCCTGCTATCGGTGGGCCTGGGCCCTGCTATAGGTGGGCCTGGGCCCTGCAATCGGTGGGCCTGAGCCCTGCTATCCGTTGGTCTGGGCCCTGCTATCAGTGTGTCTGAGCCCTGCTATCATTGGGCCTGAGCCCTGCAATCAGTGGGCCTGAGTCCTGCTATCAGTGGGCCTTGGCCCTGCTATCATTGGGCCTGTGCCCTGCTATCAGTGGGCCTGGGCCCTGCTGTCAGTGGGCCTGAGCCCTGCTGTCAGTGGGCCTGGGCCCTGCTGTCAGTGGTCCTGTGCCCTGCTATCGGTGGGCCTGTGCCCTGCTATCGGTGGGCCTGTGCCCTGCTATCGGTGGGCCTGGGCCCTGCTATTAGTGGGCCTGAGCCCTGCTACCAGTGGGCCTGAGCCCTGCTATCGGTGGGATTGAGCCCTGCTATCGGTGGGCTTGAGCCCTGCTATCGGTGGGCCTGAGCCCTGCAGTCGGTGGGCCTGAGCCATGCCATTGCTGTGCCTGAGCCCTGCTATCAGTGGGCCTGGGCCCTGCTATCCGTGTGCCTGAGCCCTGATTTCAGTGGGACTGGGCCCAGATATCAGTAGGCCTGAGCCCTGCAATCAGTGGGCCTGGGCCCTGCTATCAGTGGGCCTGAGCCCTGCTATCGGTCGGCCTGGGCCCTGCTATCAGTGGGCCTGGGCCTTGCTATCAGTGAACCTGTGCCCTGCTATCGGTGGGCCTGGGCCCTGCTATCAGTGGGCCTGGGCCCTGCTATCGGTGGGCTTGAGCCCTGCTATCGGTGGGCCTGAGCCCTGCAATCGGTGGGCCTGAGCCATGCTATTGCTGGGCCTGAGCCCTGCTATCAGTGGGCCTGGGCCCTGCTATCGGTGGGCCTTAGCCCTGATTTCAGTGTTTCTGGGCCCTGTTATCAGTGGGCCTGAGCCCTGCTATCAGTGGGCCTGGCCCATGATTTCAGTGGGCTTGGGCCCTGTTATCAGTGGGTCTGGGCCCTGCTATCAGTGGGCCTGAGCCCTGCTATCAGTGGGCCTGAGCACTGCTATCAGTGGGCCTGAGCCCTGCTATCAGTGGGCCTGGCCCATGATTTCAGTGGGCTTGGGCCCTGCTATCAGTGGGTCTGGGCCCTGCTATCAGTGGGCCTGGGCCCTGCTATCAGTGGGCCTGAGCCCTGCTATCGGTCGGCCTGGGCCCTGCTATCAGTGGGCCTGGGCCTTGCTATCAGTGAACCTGTGCCCTGCTATCGGTGGGCCTGGGCCCTGCTATCAGTGGGCCTGGGCCCTGCTATCGGTGGGCTTGAGCCCTGCTATCGGTGGGCCTGAGCCCTGCAATCGGTGGGCCTGAGCCATGCTATTGCTGGGCCTGAGCCCTGCTATAAGTGGGCCTGGGCCCTGCTATCGGTGGGCCTGAGCCCTGATTTCAGTGTTTCTGGGCCCTGTTATCAGTGGGCCTGAGCCCTGCTATCAGTGGGCCTGGCCCATGATTTCAGTGGGCTTGGGCCCTGCTATCAGTGCGTCTGGGCCCTGCTATCAGTGGGCCTGAGCCCTGCTATCAGTGGGCCTGAGCACTGCTATCAGTGGGCCTGAGCCCTGCTATCAGTGGGCCTGGCCCATGATTTCAGTGGGCTTGGGCCCTGCTATCAGTGGGTCTGGGCCCTGCTATCAGTGGGTCTGGGCCCTGCTATCAGTGGGCCTGGGCCCTGCTATCAGTGGGCCTGAGCCCTGCAATCAGTGGGCCAGGGCCATGCTATCAGTGGGCCTGGGCCCTGCTACCAGTGGGTCTGGCCCCTGCTATCAGTGGGCCTGAGCCCTGCTATCAGTGGGCCTGAGCACTGCTATCAGTGGGCCTGGGACATGATTTCAGTGGGCTTGGGGCCTGCTATCAGTGGGTCTGGGCCCTGCTATCAGTGGGCCTGAGCCCTGCTATTGGTGGGCTTGAACCCTGCTATCGGTTGGGCCTGAGCCCTGCAATCGGTGGGCCTGAGCCATGCCATTGCTGGGCCTGAGCCCTGCTATCAGTGGACCTGGGCCCTGTTATCAGTGGGCTGAGCCCTGCAAACAGTGGGCCTGGGCCCTGCTATCGGTGGGCCTGAGCCCTGCTGTCAGTGGACCCTGGGCCCTGCTATCGGTGGGCCTGGGCCCTGCTATCGGTGGGCTTGAGCCCTGCTATCGGTGGGCCTGAGCTCTGCAATCGGTGGGACTGAGCCATGCTATTGCTGGGCCTGAGCCCTGCTATCAGTGGGCCTGGGCCCTGCTATCGGTGGCCTGAGCCCTGATTTCAGTGGGCCTGGGCCCTGTTATCAGTGGGCCTGAGCCCTGCTATCAGTGGGCCCTGAGCCCTGCAATCAGTGGGCCCTGGGCCCTGCTATCAGTGGGCCCTGAGCCCTGCTATCAGTGGGCCTGGGCCCTGCTGTCAGTGAGCCTGTGCCCTGCTATCAGTGGGCATGAGCCCTGCTGTCGGTTGTCCTGGGCCCTGCTATCAGTTGGCCTGAGCCCAGCTATCACTGGGCCAGGGCCCTGCTGTCAGTGGGCCTGAGCACTGCTATCAATGGGCCTGAGCTCTGCTATCATTGGGCCTGGGCCCTGCTATCAGTGGGCCTGAGCTCTGCTATCAGTGGGCCTGGGGCCCTGCTATCAGTGGGCCTGAGCTCTGCTATCAGTGGGCCTGAGCCCTGCTGTCAGTGGACCTGGGCCTGCTATCGGTGGGCCTGGGCCCTGCTATCGGTGGGCTTGAGCCATGCTATCGGTGGGCCTGAGCTCTGCAATCGGTGGGACTGAGCCGTGCTATCAGTGGGCCTGGGCCCTGCTATCGGTGGGCCTGAGCCCTGATTTCAGTGGGCCTGGGCCCTGTTATCAGTGGGCCTGAGCCCTGCTATCAGTGGGCCTGAGCCCTGCAATCAGTGGGCCTGGGCCCTGCTATCAGTGGGCCTGAGCCCTGCTATCAGTGGGCCTGGGCCCTGCTGTCAGTGAGCCTGTGCCCTGCTTTCAGTGGGCATGTGCCCTGCTGTCGGTTGTCCTGGGCCCTGCTATCAGTTGGAATGAGCCCAGCTATCAGTGGGCCAGGGCCCTGCTATCAGTGGGCCTGAGCACTGCTATCAATGGGCCTGAGCTCTGCTATCATTGGGCCTGGGCCCTGCTATCAGTGGGCCTGAGCTCTGCTATCAGTGGGCCTGGGCCCTGCTATCAGTGGGCCTGAGCTCTGCTATCGGTGGGCCTGGGCCCTGCTATCGGTGGGCCTGGGCCATGCTATCGGTGGACCTAAGCCCTGCAACCGGTGAACCTGAGCCCTGCAATCGGTGGGCCTGAGCCCTGCTATTGGAGGGCCTGAGCCCTGCTATCGATGGGCCTGAGCCCTGCTATCGGTGGGATGAGCCCTGCTATCGGTGGTCCTGAGCCCTGCAATCGGTGGGCCTGAGCCATGCAATTGCTGTGCCTGAGCCCTGCTATCAGTGGGCCTGGGCCCTGCTATCGGTGTGCCTGAGCCCTGATTTCACTGGGCCTGGGCCCTGATATCAGTAGGCCCTGAGCCCTGCAATCAGTGGTCCTGGGCCCTGCTATCAGTGGGCCGGAGCCCTGCTATCGGTGGGCCTGGGCCCTGCTATCAGTGGGCCTGGGCCTTGCTATCAGTGGGCCCATGCCCTGCTATCGGTGGGCCTGGGCCCTGCTATCAGTGGGCCTGGGCCCTGCTATCGGTGTGCTTGAGCCCTGCTATTGGTGGGCCTGAGACCTGCAATCGGTGGGCCTGAGCCATGCTATTGCTGTGCCTGAGCCCTGCTATCAGTGGGCCTGGGCCCTGCTATCAGTGGGCCTGGGCCCTGCTATCAGTGGGCCTGGGCCCTGCTATCGGTGTGCCTGAGCTCTGATTTCAGTGGGCCTGGGCCCTGCTATCAGTGGGCCTGAGCCCTGCAATCAGTGGGCCTGGGCCCTGCTATCAGTGGGCCTGAGCCCGGCTACCAGTGGGCCTGGGCCCTGCTATCAGTGGGCCTGGGCATTGCTATCAGTTGTCCTGTGCCCTGCTATCGGTGGGCCTGAGCCCTGCTATCAGTGGGCATGAGTCCTGCTGTCAGTGGACCTGGGCCCTGCAATCAGTGGGCCTGGGTCCTGCTATCAGTGGGCCTGAGCCCTGCTATAAGTGGTCCTGAGTCCAGCTGTCAGTGGACCTGGGCCCTGCAATCGGTGGGCCTGTGCGCTGCTATCGGTGGGCCTGCGCCCTGCTATCAGTGGGCCTGGGCCCTGCTATCAGTGGGCCTGGGCCCTGCTATCAGTGGGCCTGGGCCATGCTTTCAGTGTGCCTGCGCCCTGCTCTCAGTGGGCCTGGGCCATGATTTCAGTGGGCCTGGGCCCTGCTATCGGTGGGCTTGTGCCCTGCTATCAGTGGGCCTGGGCCCTGCTATCAGTGGGCCTGGGCCCTGCTATCACTGTGCCTGGGCCCTGCTATTGGTGGGCCTGAGCCCTGCTATCAGTGGGCCTGTGCCCTGCTATCAGTTGGCCTGGTCCCTGCTATCAGTGGGCCTGGGCCATGATTTCAGTGGGCTTGGGCCCTGCTATCAGTGGGCCTGGGCCCTGCTATCAGTGGGCCTGAGCCCTGCTATCAGTGGGCCTGAGCCATGATTTCAGTGGGCTTGGGGCCTGCTATCAGTGGGTCTGGGCCCTGCTATCAGTGGGCCTGAGCCCTGCTATCGGTGGGTTTGAGCCCTGCTATCGGTGGGCCTGGGCCCTGCTATCAGTGGGCCTGTGCCCTGCTATCGGTGGGCCTGAGCCCTGCTATCAGTGGGCCTGAGCCCTGCTGTCAGTGGACCTGGGCCCTGCTATCGGTGGGCCTGGGCACTGCTATCGGTGGGCTTGGGCCCTGCTATCGGCGGGCCTGAGCCCTGCAATCGGTGGGCCTGGGCCCTGCTATCAGTGGGCCTGAGCCCTGCTATCAGTGGGCCTGGGCCCTGCTGTCAGTGAGCCTGTGCCCTGCTATCGGTGGGCCTGTGCCCTGCTATCGGTGGGCCTGTGCCCTGCTGTCGGTGGGCCTGTGCCCTGCTGTCGGTTGGCCTGAGCTCTGCTATCGGTGGGCCTGGGCCCTGCTATCGGTGGGCCTGAGCCCTGCAATCGGTGGGCCTCAGCCATGCTATTACTGGGCCTGAGCCCTGCTATCAGTGGGCCTGGGCCCTGCTATCGGTGGGCCTGAGCCCTGATTTCAGTGGGTCTGGGCCCTGTTATCAGTGGGCCTGATCCCTGCTATCAGTGGGCCTGAGCCCTGCAATTAGTGGGCCTGGGCCCTGCTATCAGTGGGCCTGAGCCCTGCTATCAGTGTGCCTGGGCCCTGCGATCAGTGGGCCTGAGCCCTGCTATCAGTGGGCCTGGGCCCTGCTATCAGTGGGCCTGGGCCCTGCTATCAGTGGGCCTGGGCCATGCTTTCAGTGTGCCTGCGCCCTGCTCTCAGTGGGCCTGGGCCATGATTTCAGTGGGCCTGGGCCCTGCTATCGGTGGGCTTGTGCCCTGCTATCAGTGGGCCTGGGCCCTGCTATCAGTGGGCCTGGGCCCTGCTATCACTGTGCCTGGGCCCTGCTATTGGTGGGCCTGAGCCCTGCTATCAGTGGGCCTGTGCCCTGCTATCAGTTGGCCTGGTCCCTGCTATCAGTGGGCCTGGGCCATGATTTCAGTGGGCTTGGGCCCTGCTATCAGTGGGCCTGGGCCCTGCTATCAGTGGGCCTGAGCCCTGCTATCAGTGGGCCTGAGCCATGATTTCAGTGGGCTTGGGGCCTGCTATCAGTGGGTCTGGGCCCTGCTATCAGTGGGCCTGAGCCCTGCTATCGGTGGGTTTGAGCCCTGCTATCGGTGGGCCTGGGCCCTGCTATCAGTGGGCCTGTGCCCTGCTATCGGTGGGCCTGAGCCCTGCTATCAGTGGGCCTGAGCCCTGCTGTCAGTGGACCTGGGCCCTGCTATCGGTGGGCCTGGGCACTGCTATCGGTGGGCTTGGGCCCTGCTATCGGCGGGCCTGAGCCCTGCAATCGGTGGGCCTGAGCCATGCTATTGCTGGGCCTGAGCCCTGCTATCAGTGGGCCTGGGCCCTGCTATCGGTGGGCCTGAGCCCTGATTTCAGTGGGCCTGGGCCCTGTTATCAGTGGGCCTGAGCCCTGCTATCAGTGGGCCTGAGCCCTGCAATCAGTGGGCCTGGGCCCTGCTATCAGTGGGCCTGAGCCCTGCTATCAGTGGGCCTGGGCCCTGCTGTCAGTGAGCCTGTGCCCTGCTATCGGTGGGCCTGTGCCCTGCTATCGGTGGGCCTGTGCCCTGCTGTCGGTGGGCCTGTGCCCTGCTGTCGGTTGGCCTGAGCTCTGCTATCGGTGGGCCTGGGCCCTGCTATCGGTGGGCCTGAGCCCTGCAATCGGTGGGCCTCAGCCATGCTATTACTGGGCCTGAGCCCTGCTATCAGTGGGCCTGGGCCCTGCTATCGGTGGGCCTGAGCCCTGATTTCAGTGGGTCTGGGCCCTGTTATCAGTGGGCCTGATCCCTGCTATCAGTGGGCCTGAGCCCTGCAATTAGTGGGCCTGGGCCCTGCTATCAGTGGGCCTGAGCCCTGCTATCAGTGTGCCTGGGCCCTGCGATCAGTGGGCCTGAGCCCTGCTATCAGTGGGCCTGGGCCCTGCTAACAGTGGGCCTGTGCCCTGCTATCAGTGGGCCTGGGCCCTGCTATCAGTGGGCCTGGGCCCTGCTATCAGTGTGCCTGCGCCCTGCTATCAGTGGGCCTGGGCCATGATTTCAGTGGGCTTGGGCCCTGCTATCAGTAGTCCTGTGCCCTGCTATCAGTGGGCCTGTGCCCTGCTATCAGTGTGCCTGGGCCCTGCGATCAGTGGGCCTGAGCCCTGCTATCAGTGGGCCTGGGCCCTGCTAACAGTGGGCCTGTGCCCTGCTATCAGTGGGCCTGGGCCCTGCTATCAGTGGGCCTGGGCCCTGCTATCAGTGTGCCTGCGCCCTGCTATCAGTGGGCCTGGGCCATGATTTCAGTGGGCTTGGGCCCTGCTATCAGTAGTCCTGTGCCCTGCTATCAGTGGGCCTGTGCCCTGCTATCAGTGGGCCTGGGCCCTGCTATCAGTGGGACTGGGCCCTGCTATCAGTGTGCCTGATCCCTGCTATCAGTGGGCCTGTGCCCTGCTATCAGTCGGCCTTGGCCCTGCTATCAGTGGGCCTGGGCCATGATTTCAGTGGGCTTGGGCCCTGCTATCAGTGGGCCTGTGCCCTGCTATCAGTGGGTCTGGGCCCTGCTATCAGTGGGCCTGAGCCCTGCTATCAGTGGGCCTGAGCCCTGCTATCAGTGGGCCTGGGCCCTGATTTCAGTGGGCTTGGGGCCTGCTATCAGTGGGTCTGGGCCCTGCTATCAGTGGCCCTGAGCCCTGCAATCGGTGAAACTGAGCCCTGCAATCGGTGGGCCTGAGCCCTGCTATTGGTGGGCCTGAGCCATGCTATCGGTGGGCCTGAGCCCTGCTATCGGTGGGCTTGAGCCCTGCTATCGGTGGGCCTGAGTGCTGCAATCGGTGGGCCTGAGCCATGCTATTGCTGTGCCTGAGCCCTGCTATCGGTGGGCCTGGGCCCTGCTATCGGTGGGCCTGAGCCCTGATTTCAGTGTGCCTGGGCCCTGTTATCAGTGGACCTGAGCCCTGCTATCAGTGGGCCTGAGCCCTGGTATAAGTGGTCCTGAGTCCAGCTGTCAGTGGACCTGGGCCCTGCAATCAGTGGGCCTGGGCCCTGCTATCGGTCGGCCTGAGCCCTGCTATCAGTGGGCCTGAGTCCTGCTGTCAGTGGACCTGGGCCCTGCTATCGGTGGCCCTGGGCCCTCCTATCAGTGGGCCTGTGCCCTGCTATCAGTGGGCCTGGGCCCTGCTATCAGTGGGCCTGGGCCCTGCTATCAGTGTGCCTGCGCCCTGCTATCAGTGGGCCTGGGCCATGATTTCAGTGGGCTTGGGCCCTGCTATCGGTGGGCCTGTGCCCTGCTATCAGTGGGCCTGGGCCCTGCTATCAGTGGGCCTGGGCCCTGCTATCATTGGGCCTGGGCCATGATTTCAGTGGGCCTGGGCCCTGCTATCGGTGGGCCTGGGCCCTGCTATCAGTGGGCCTGGGCCCTGCTATCACTGTGCCTGGGCCCTGCTATCGGAGGGCCTGAGAACCTGCTTTCAGTGGGCCTGTGCACTGCTCTCTGTTGGCCTGGGCCCTGCTATCAGTGGGCCTGGGCCATGATTTCAGTGGGCTTGGGCCCTGCTATCAGTGGGTCTGGGCCCTGCTATCAGTGGGCCTGAGCCCTGCTATCGGTGGGCTTGAGCCCTGCTATCGGTGAGCCTGAGCCCTGCAAGCAGTGGGCCTGGGCCCTGCTATCAGTGGGCCTGAGCCATGCTACCAGTGGGCCTGGGCCCTGCTATCAGTGGTCCTGTGCCCTGCTATCGGTGGGCCTGAGCCCTGCTATCAGTGGGCCTGAGCCCTGCTGTCAGTGGACCTGGGCCCTGCTATCGGTGGGCCTGGGCCCTGCTATCGGTGGGCTTGGGCCCTGCTATCGGCGGGCCTGAGCCCTGCAATCGGTGGGCCTGAGCCATGCTATTGCTGGGCCTGAGCCCTGCTATCAGTGGGCCTGGGCCCTGCTATCAGTGGGTCTGGGCCCTGCTATCAGTGGGCCTCAGCCCTGCTATCAGTGGGCCTGAGCCCTGCTATCAGTGGGCCTGGGCCATGATTTCAGTGGGCTTGGGGCCTGCTATCAGTGGGTCTGGGCCCTGCTATCAGTGGGCCTGAGCCCTGACTTCAGTGGGTCTGGGCCCTGCTGTCAGTTGGCCTGTGCACTCCTATCAGTGCGCCTGAGCCCTGCTACCAGTGGGCCTGAGCCCTGCTATCAGTGGGCCTGGGCCCTGCTGTCAGTGGGCCTGTGCCCTGCTATCAGTGGGCCTGGGCCCTGCTATCAGTGGGCCTGGGCCCTGCTATCAGTGGGCCTGAGCCCTGCTATCAGTGGGCATGGGCCCTGCTATCAGTGGGCCTGGGCCATGATTTCAGTGGGCTTGGGCCCTGCTATCAGTCGGCCTGGGCCCTGCTATCGGTGAGCCTGAGCCCTGCTATCGGTGCGCCTGAGCCCTGCTATCAGTGGGCCTGAGCCCTGCTATCAGTGGGCCTGGGCCCTGCTATCAGTGGGCCAGAGCCCTGCTATCAGTGGGCCTGGGCCCTGCTATCAGTGGGCCTGGGCCATGATTTCAGTGGGCTTGGGCCCTGCTATCAGTGGGCCTGAGCCTGCTATCAGTGGGCCTGCGCCCTGCTATAAGTGGGCCTGTGCCCTGCTATCGGTGGGCCTGGGCCCTGCTATCGGTGGGCCTGAGCCCTGCTATCCGTGGGTCTGGGCCCTGCTATCAGTGTGCCTGAGCCCTGCTATCAGTGGGCCAGAGCCCTGCAATCAGTGGGCCTGAGTCCTGCTATCAGTGGACCTTGGCCCTGCTATCAGTGGGCCTGTGCCCTGCTATCAGTGGGCCTGGGCCCTGCTGTCAGTGGGCCTGAGCCCTGCTGTCAGTGGGCCTGGGCCCTGCTGTCAGTGGTCCTGTGCCCTGCTATCGGTGGGCATGTGCCCTGCTATCGGTGGGGCTGGGCCCTGCTCTCAGTGGGCCTTCGCCCTGCTATCAGTGGGCCTGGGCCCAGCTATCAGTGGGCCTGAGCCCTGCTATCGGTGGGCTTGAGCCCTGCTATCGGTGGGCTTCAGCCCTGCTATCGGTGGTCCTGAGCCCTGCAATCGGTGGGCCTGAGCCATGCCATTGCTGTGCCTGAGCCCTGCTATCAGTGGGCCTGGGCCCTGCTATCGGTGTGCCTGAGCCCTGCTATCAGTGGGCCTGGGCCCTGCTATCAGTGGGCCTGAGCCCTGCTATCGGTGGGCCTGGGCCCTGCTATCAGTGGGCCTGGGCCTTGCTATCAGTGGGCCTGTGCCCTGCTATCGGTGGGCCTGGGCCCTGCTATCAGTGGGCCTGGGCCCTGCTATCGGTGGGCTTGAGCCCTGCTATCGGTGGGCCTGAGCCCTGCAATCGGTGGGCCTGTGCCATGCTATTGCTGGGCCTGAGCCCTGCTATCAGTGGGCCTGGGCCCTGCTATCGGTGGGCCTGAGCCCTGATTTCAGTGGGTCTGGGCCCTGTTATCAGTGGGCCTGATCCCTGCTATCAGTGGGCCTGAGCCCTGCAATTAGTGGGCCTGGGCCCTGCTATCAGTGGGCCTGAGCCCTGCTATCAGTGTGCCTGGGCCCTGCGATCAGTGGGCCTGAGCCCTGCTAACAGTGGGCCTGTGCCCTGCTATCAGTGGGCCTGGGCCCTGCTATCAGTGGGCCTGGGCCCTGCTATCAGTGTGCCTGCGCCCTGCTATCAGTGGGCCTGAGCCCTGCTATCAGTGTGCCTGGGCCCTGCGATCAGTGGGCCTGAGCCCTGCTATCAGTGGGCCTGGGCCCTGCTAACAGTGGGCCTGTGCCCTGCTATCAGTGGGCCTGGGCCCTGCTATCAGTGGGCCTGGGCCCTGCTATCAGTGGGCCTGTGCCCTGCTATCAGTCGGCCTGGGCCCTACTATCAGTGGGCCTGGGCCATGATTTCAGTGGGCCTGAGCCCTGCTATCAGTGGGCATGGGCCCTGCTATCAGTGGGCCTGGGCCATGATTTCAGTGGGCTTGGGCCCTGCTATCAGTCGGCCTGGGCCCTGCTATCGGTGAGCCTGAGCCCTGCTATCGGTGCGCCTGAGCCCTGCTATCAGTGGGCCTGAGCCCTGCTATCAGTGGGCCTGGGCCCTGCTATCAGTGGGCCAGAGCCCTGCTATCAGTGGGCCTGGGCCCTGCTATCAGTGGGCCTGGGCCATGATTTCAGTGGGCTTGGGCCCTGCTATCAGTGGGCCTGAGCCTGCTATCAGTGGGCCTGCGCCCTGCTATAAGTGGGCCTGTGCCCTGCTATCGGTGGGCCTGGGCCCTGCTATCGGTGGGCCTGAGCCCTGCTATCCGTGGGTCTGGGCCCTGCTATCAGTGTGCCTGAGCCCTGCTATCAGTGGGCCAGAGCCCTGCAATCAGTGGGCCTGAGTCCTGCTATCAGTGGACCTTGGCCCTGCTATCAGTGGGCCTGTGCCCTGCTATCAGTGGGCCTGGGCCCTGCTGTCAGTGGGCCTGAGCCCTGCTGTCAGTGGGCCTGGGCCCTGCTGTCAGTGGTCCTGTGCCCTGCTATCGGTGGGCATGTGCCCTGCTATCGGTGGGGCTGGGCCCTGCTCTCAGTGGGCCTTCGCCCTGCTATCAGTGGGCCTGGGCCCAGCTATCAGTGGGCCTGAGCCCTGCTATCGGTGGGCTTGAGCCCTGCTATCGGTGGGCTTCAGCCCTGCTATCGGTGGTCCTGAGCCCTGCAATCGGTGGGCCTGAGCCATGCCATTGCTGTGCCTGAGCCCTGCTATCAGTGGGCCTGGGCCCTGCTATCGGTGTGCCTGAGCCCTGCTATCAGTGGGCCTGGGCCCTGCTATCAGTGGGCCTGAGCCCTGCTATCGGTGGGCCTGGGCCCTGCTATCAGTGGGCCTGGGCCTTGCTATCAGTGGGCCTGTGCCCTGCTATCGGTGGGCCTGGGCCCTGCTATCAGTGGGCCTGGGCCCTGCTATCGGTGGGCTTGAGCCCTGCTATCGGTGGGCCTGAGCCCTGCAATCGGTGGGCCTGTGCCATGCTATTGCTGGGCCTGAGCCCTGCTATCAGTGGGCCTGGGCCCTGCTATCGGTGGGCCTGAGCCCTGATTTCAGTGGGTCTGGGCCCTGTTATCAGTGGGCCTGATCCCTGCTATCAGTGGGCCTGAGCCCTGCAATTAGTGGGCCTGGGCCCTGCTATCAGTGGGCCTGAGCCCTGCTATCAGTGTGCCTGGGCCCTGCGATCAGTGGGCCTGAGCCCTGCTATCAGTGGGCCTGGGCCCTGCTAACAGTGGGCCTGTGCCCTGCTATCAGTGGGCCTGGGCCCTGCTATCAGTGGGCCTGGGCCCTGCTATCAGTGTGCCTGCGCCCTGCTATCAGTGGGCCTGAGCCCTGCTATCAGTGTGCCTGGGCCCTGCGATCAGTGGGCCTGAGCCCTGCTATCAGTGGGCCTGGGCCCTGCTAACAGTGGGCCTGTGCCCTGCTATCAGTGGGCCTGGGCCCTGCTATCAGTGGGCCTGGGCCCTGCTATCAGTGTGCCTGCGCCCTGCTATCAGTGGGCCTGGGCCATGATTTCAGTGGGCTTGGGCCCTGCTATCAGTAGTCCTGTGCCCTGCTATCAGTGGGCCTGTGCCCTGCTATCAGTGTGCCTGGGCCCTGCGATCAGTGGGCCTGAGCCCTGCTATCAGTGGGCCTGGGCCCTGCTAACAGTGGGCCTGTGCCCTGCTATCAGTGGGCCTGGGCCCTGCTATCAGTGGGCCTGGGCCCTGCTATCAGTGTGCCTGCGCCCTGCTATCAGTGGGCCTGGGCCATGATTTCAGTGGGCTTGGGCCCTGCTATCAGTAGTCCTGTGCCCTGCTATCAGTGGGCCTGTGCCCTGCTATCAGTGGGCCTGGGCCCTGCTATCAGTGGGACTGGGCCCTGCTATCAGTGTGCCTGATCCCTGCTATCAGTGGGCCTGTGCCCTGCTATCAGTCGGCCTTGGCCCTGCTATCAGTGGGCCTGGGCCATGATTTCAGTGGGCTTGGGCCCTGCTATCAGTGGGCCTGTGCCCTGCTATCAGTGGGTCTGGGCCCTGCTATCAGTGGGCCTGAGCCCTGCTATCAGTGGGCCTGAGCCCTGCTATCAGTGGGCCTGGGCCCTGATTTCAGTGGGCTTGGGGCCTGCTATCAGTGGGTCTGGGCCCTGCTATCAGTGGCCCTGAGCCCTGCAATCGGTGAAACTGAGCCCTGCAATCGGTGGGCCTGAGCCCTGCTATTGGTGGGCCTGAGCCATGCTATCGGTGGGCCTGAGCCCTGCTATCGGTGGGCTTGAGCCCTGCTATCGGTGGGCCTGAGTGCTGCAATCGGTGGGCCTGAGCCATGCTATTGCTGTGCCTGAGCCCTGCTATCGGTGGGCCTGGGCCCTGCTATCGGTGGGCCTGAGCCCTGATTTCAGTGTGCCTGGGCCCTGTTATCAGTGGACCTGAGCCCTGCTATCAGTGGGCCTGAGCCCTGGTATAAGTGGTCCTGAGTCCAGCTGTCAGTGGACCTGGGCCCTGCAATCAGTGGGCCTGGGCCCTGCTATCGGTCGGCCTGAGCCCTGCTATCAGTGGGCCTGAGTCCTGCTGTCAGTGGACCTGGGCCCTGCTATCGGTGGCCCTGGGCCCTCCTATCAGTGGGCCTGTGCCCTGCTATCAGTGGGCCTGGGCCCTGCTATCAGTGGGCCTGGGCCCTGCTATCAGTGTGCCTGCGCCCTGCTATCAGTGGGCCTGGGCCATGATTTCAGTGGGCTTGGGCCCTGCTATCGGTGGGCCTGTGCCCTGCTATCAGTGGGCCTGGGCCCTGCTATCAGTGGGCCTGGGCCCTGCTATCATTGGGCCTGGGCCATGATTTCAGTGGGCCTGGGCCCTGCTATCGGTGGGCCTGGGCCCTGCTATCAGTGGGCCTGGGCCCTGCTATCACTGTGCCTGGGCCCTGCTATCGGAGGGCCTGAGAACCTGCTTTCAGTGGGCCTGTGCACTGCTCTCTGTTGGCCTGGGCCCTGCTATCAGTGGGCCTGGGCCATGATTTCAGTGGGCTTGGGCCCTGCTATCAGTGGGTCTGGGCCCTGCTATCAGTGGGCCTGAGCCCTGCTATCGGTGGGCTTGAGCCCTGCTATCGGTGAGCCTGAGCCCTGCAAGCAGTGGGCCTGGGCCCTGCTATCAGTGGGCCTGAGCCATGCTACCAGTGGGCCTGGGCCCTGCTATCAGTGGTCCTGTGCCCTGCTATCGGTGGGCCTGAGCCCTGCTATCAGTGGGCCTGAGCCCTGCTGTCAGTGGACCTGGGCCCTGCTATCGGTGGGCCTGGGCCCTGCTATCGGTGGGCTTGGGCCCTGCTATCGGCGGGCCTGAGCCCTGCAATCGGTGGGCCTGAGCCATGCTATTGCTGGGCCTGAGCCCTGCTATCAGTGGGCCTGGGCCCTGCTATCAGTGGGTCTGGGCCCTGCTATCAGTGGGCCTCAGCCCTGCTATCAGTGGGCCTGAGCCCTGCTATCAGTGGGCCTGGGCCATGATTTCAGTGGGCTTGGGGCCTGCTATCAGTGGGTCTGGGCCCTGCTATCAGTGGGCCTGAGCCCTGACTTCAGTGGGTCTGGGCCCTGCTGTCAGTTGGCCTGTGCACTCCTATCAGTGCGCCTGAGCCCTGCTACCAGTGGGCCTGAGCCCTGCTATCAGTGGGCCTGGGCCCTGCTGTCAGTGGGCCTGTGCCCTGCTATCAGTGGGCCTGGGCCCTGCTATCAGTGGGCCTGGGCCCTGCTATCAGTGGGCCTGAGCCCTGCTATCAGTGGGCATGGGCCCTGCTATCAGTGGGCCTGGGCCATGATTTCAGTGGGCTTGGGCCCTGCTATCAGTCGGCCTGGGCCCTGCTATCGGTGAGCCTGAGCCCTGCTATCGGTGCGCCTGAGCCCTGCTATCAGTGGGCCTGAGCCCTGCTATCAGTGGGCCTGGGCCCTGCTATCAGTGGGCCAGAGCCCTGCTATCAGTGGGCCTGGGCCCTGCTATCAGTGGGCCTGGGCCATGATTTCAGTGGGCTTGGGCCCTGCTATCAGTGGGCCTGAGCCTGCTATCAGTGGGGCTGCGCCCTGCTATAAGTGGGCCTGTGCCCTGCTATCGGTGGGCCTGGGCCCTGCTATCGGTGGGCCTGAGCCCTGCTATCCGTGGGTCTGGGCCCTGCTATCAGTGTGCCTGAGCCCTGCTATCAGTGGGCCAGAGCCCTGCAATCAGTGGGCCTGAGTCCTGCTATCAGTGGACCTTGGCCCTGCTATCAGTGGGCCTGTGCCCTGCTATCAGTGGGCCTGGGCCCTGCTGTCAGTGGGCCTGAGCCCTGCTGTCAGTGGGCCTGGGCCCTGCTGTCAGTGGTCCTGTGCCCTGCTATCGGTGGGCATGTGCCCTGCTATCGGTGGGGCTGGGCCCTGCTCTCAGTGGGCCTTCGCCCTGCTATCAGTGGGCCTGGGCCCAGCTATCAGTGGGCCTGAGCCCTGCTATCGGTGGGCTTGAGCCCTGCTATCGGTGGGCTTCAGCCCTGCTATCGGTGGTCCTGAGCCCTGCAATCGGTGGGCCTGAGCCATGCCATTGCTGTGCCTGAGCCCTGCTATCAGTGGGCCTGGGCCCTGCTATCGGTGTGCCTGAGCCCTGCTATCAGTGGGCCTGGGCCCTGCTATCAGTGGGCCTGAGCCCTGCTATCGGTGGGCCTGGGCCCTGCTATCAGTGGGCCTGGGCCTTGCTATCAGTGGGCCTGTGCCCTGCTATCGGTGGGCCTGGGCCCTGCTATCAGTGGGCCTGGGCCCTGCTATCGGTGGGCTTGAGCCCTGCTATCGGTGGGCCTGAGCCCTGCAATCGGTGGGCCTGTGCCATGCTATTGCTGGGCCTGAGCCCTGCTATCAGTGGGCCTGGGCCCTGCTATCGGTGGGCCTGAGCCCTGATTTCAGTTTACCTGGGCCCTGTTATCAGTGGGCCTGAGCCCTGCTATCAGTGGGCCTGAGCCCTGCAATCAGTGGGCCTGGGCTCTGCTATCAGTGGGCCTGAGCCCTGGTATCAGTGGGCCTGGGCCCTGCTATCAGTGGGCCTGGGCCCTGCAATCGGTGTGCCTGTGACCTGCTATCAGTGGGCCTGAGCCCTGCTATCGGTGGGCCTGAGCCATGCTATCGGTGGGCTTGGGCCCTGCTTTCGGTGGGCCAGGGGCCTGCTGTCCGTGGACCTGGGCCCTGCTATCAGTGGGCCTGGGCCCTGCTATCAGTGGGCCTGTGCCCGGCTATCATTGAGCCTGGGCCCTGCTATCAGTGGGCCTGGGCCCTGCTATCAGTGTGCCTGGGCCCTGCTATCGGTGGGCCTGAGCCCTGCTATCAGTGGGCCTGTGCCCTGCTATCAGTCGGCCTGGGCCCTACTATCAGTGGGCCTGGGCCATGATTTCAGTGGGCATGGGCTCTGCTATCAGTGGGCCTGGGCCCTGCTATCAGTGGGCCTGAGCCCTGCTATCAGTGGGCCTCAGCCCTGCTATCAGTGGGCCTGAGCCCTGCTATCAGTGGGCCTGGCCCATGATTTCAGTGGGCTTGGGGCCTGCTATCAGTGGGTCTGGGCCCTGCTATCTGTGGGCCTGAGCCCTGACTTCAGTGGGTCTGGGCCCTGCTGTCAGTTGGCCTGTGCCCTCCTATCAGTGGGCCTGGGCCCTGCTATCAGTGGGCCTGGGCCCTGCTGTCAGTGGGCCTGTGCCCTGCTATCAGTAGGCCTGGGCCCTGCTATCAGTGGGCCTGGGCCCAGCTATAAGTGGGCCTGAGCCCTGCTAGCAGTGGGCATGGGCCCTGCTATCAGTGGTCCTGGGCCATGATTTCAGTGGCCTTGGGCCCTGCTATCAGTCAGCCTGTGCCCTGCTATTGGTGAGCCTGAGCACTGCTATCGGTGGGCCTGAGCCCTGCTATCAGTGGGCCTGGGCCCTGCTATCAGTGGGCCTGTGCCCTGCTATAGGTGGGCCTGGGCCCTGCTATCGGTGGGCCTGAGCCTGCTATCAGTGGGCCTGCGCCCTGCTATCAGTGGGCCTGTGCCCTGCTATCGGTGGGCCTGGGCCCTGCTATAGGTGGGCCTGGGCCCTGCAATCAGTGGGCCTGAGCCCTGCTATCCGTTGGTCTGGGCCCTGCTATCAGTGTGTCTGAGCCCTGCTATCATTGGGCCTGAGCCCTGCAATCAGTGGGCCTGAGTCCTGCTATCAGTGGGCCTTGGCCCTGCTATCATTGGGCCTGTGCCCTGCTATCAGTGGGCCTGGGCCCTGCTGTCAGTGGGCCTGAGCCCTGCTGTCAGTGGGCCTGGGCCCTGCTGTCAGTGGTCCTGTGCCCTGCTATCGGTGGGCCTGTGCCCTGCTTTCGCTGGGCCTGTGCCCTGCTATCGGTGGGCCTGGGCCCTGCTATTAGTGGGCCTGAGCCCTGCTACCAGTGGGCCTGAGCCCTGCTATCGGTGGGATTGAGCCCTGCTATCGGTGGGCTTGAGCCCTGCTATCGGTGGGCCTGAGCCCTGCAGTCGGTGGGCCTGAGCCATGCCATTGCTGTGCCTGAGCCCTGCTATCAGTGGGCCTGGGCCCTGCTATCCGTGTGCCTGAGCCCTGATTTCAGTGGGACTGGGCCCAGATATCAGTAGGCCTGAGCCCTGCAATCAGTGGGCCTGGCCCCTGCTATCAGTGGGCCTGAGCCCTGCTATCGGTCGGCCTGGGCCCTGCTATCAGTGGGCCTGGGCCTTGCTATCAGTGAACCTGTGCCCTGCTATCGGTGGGCCTGGGCCCTGCTATCAGTGGGCCTGGGCCCTGCTATCGGTGGGCTTGAGCCCTGCTATCGGTGGGCCTGAGCCCTGCAATCGGTGGGCCTGAGCCATGCTATTGCTGGGCCTGAGCCCTGCTATCAGTGGGCCTGGGCCCTGCTATCGGTGGGCCTGAGCCCTGATTTCAGTGTTTCTGGGCCCTGTTATCAGTGGGCCTGAGCCCTGCTATCAGTGGGCCTGAGCCCTGCAATCAGTGGGCCTGAGCCCTGCTATCAGTGGGCCTGGGCCCTGCTGTCAGTGAGCCTGTGCCCTGCTATTGGTGGGCCTGGGCCCTGCTATCAGTGGGCCTGTGCCCTGCTATTAGTGGGCCTGGGGCCTCCTGTCAGTGGGCCTGAGTCCTGCTGTCAGTGGGCCTATGCCCTGCTGTCAGTGAGCCTGGACCCTGCTATCGGTGGGCCTGTGCCCTGCTGTCGGTGGGCCTGGGCCCTGCTATCAGTTGGCCTGAGCCCAGCTATCAGTGGGCCTGAGCTCTGCTATCATTGGGCCTGGGCCCTGCTATCAGTGGGCCTGAGCTCTGCTATTGGTGGGCCTGGGCCTTGCTATCGGTGGGCCTGGGCCATGCTATCGGTGGACCTGAGCCCTGCAATCGGTGAACCTGGGCCCTGCAATCGGTGGGCCTGAGACCTGCTATTGGTGGGCCTGAGCCCTGCTATCGGTGGGCCTTAGCCCTGCTATCGGTGGGCTTGAGCCCTGCTATCGGTGGGCCTGAGCCCAGCAATCGGTGGGCCTCAGCCATGCTATTGCTGGGCCTGAGCCCTGCTATCAGTGGGCCTGGGCCCAGCTATAAGTGGGCCTGAGCCCTGCTAGCAGTGGGCATGGGCCCTGCTATCAGTGGGCCTGGGCCCTGCTGTCAGTGGGCCTGTGCCCTGCTATCAGTAGGCCTGGGCCCTGCTATCAGTGGGCCTGGGCCCAGCTATAAGTGGGCCTGAGCCCTGCTAGCAGTGGGCATGGGCCCTGCTATCAGTGGTCCTGGGCCATGATTTCAGTGGCCTTGGGCCCTGCTATCAGTCAGCCTGTGCCCTGCTATTGGTGAGCCTGAGCACTGCTATCGGTGGGCCTGAGCCCTGCTATCAGTGGGCCTGGGCCCTGCTATCAGTGGGCCTGTGCCCTGCTATAGGTGGGCCTGGGCCCTGCTATCGGTGGGCCTGAGCCTGCTATCAGTGGGCCTGCGCCCTGCTATCAGTGGGCCTGTGCCCTGCTATCGGTGGGCCTGGGCCCTGCTATAGGTGGGCCTGGGCCCTGCAATCAGTGGGCCTGAGCCCTGCTATCCGTTGGTCTGGGCCCTGCTATCAGTGTGTCTGAGCCCTGCTATCATTGGGCCTGAGCCCTGCAATCAGTGGGCCTGAGTCCTGCTATCAGTGGGCCTTGGCCCTGCTATCATTGGGCCTGTGCCCTGCTATCAGTGGGCCTGGGCCCTGCTGTCAGTGGGCCTGAGCCCTGCTGTCAGTGGGCCTGGGCCCTGCTGTCAGTGGTCCTGTGCCCTGCTATCGGTGGGCCTGTGCCCTGCTTTCGCTGGGCCTGTGCCCTGCTATCGGTGGGCCTGGGCCCTGCTATTAGTGGGCCTGAGCCCTGCTACCAGTGGGCCTGAGCCCTGCTATCGGTGGGATTGAGCCCTGCTATCGGTGGGCTTGAGCCCTGCTATCGGTGGGCCTGAGCCCTGCAGTCGGTGGGCCTGAGCCATGCCATTGCTGTGCCTGAGCCCTGCTATCAGTGGGCCTGGGCCCTGCTATCCGTGTGCCTGAGCCCTGATTTCAGTGGGACTGGGCCCAGATATCAGTAGGCCTGAGCCCTGCAATCAGTGGGCCTGGCCCCTGCTATCAGTGGGCCTGAGCCCTGCTATCGGTCGGCCTGGGCCCTGCTATCAGTGGGCCTGGGCCTTGCTATCAGTGAACCTGTGCCCTGCTATCGGTGGGCCTGGGCCCTGCTATCAGTGGGCCTGGGCCCTGCTATCGGTGGGCTTGAGCCCTGCTATCGGTGGGCCTGAGCCCTGCAATCGGTGGGCCTGAGCCATGCTATTGCTGGGCCTGAGCCCTGCTATCAGTGGGCCTGGGCCCTGCTATCGGTGGGCCTGAGCCCTGATTTCAGTGTTTCTGGGCCCTGTTATCAGTGGGCCTGAGCCCTGCTATCAGTGGGCCTGAGCCCTGCAATCAGTGGGCCTGAGCCCTGCTATCAGTGGGCCTGGGCCCTGCTGTCAGTGAGCCTGTGCCCTGCTATTGGTGGGCCTGGGCCCTGCTATCAGTGGGCCTGTGCCCTGCTATTAGTGGGCCTGGGGCCTCCTGTCAGTGGGCCTGAGTCCTGCTGTCAGTGGGCCTATGCCCTGCTGTCAGTGAGCCTGGACCCTGCTATCGGTGGGCCTGTGCCCTGCTGTCGGTGGGCCTGGGCCCTGCTATCAGTTGGCCTGAGCCCAGCTATCAGTGGGCCTGAGCTCTGCTATCATTGGGCCTGGGCCCTGCTATCAGTGGGCCTGAGCTCTGCTATTGGTGGGCCTGGGCCTTGCTATCGGTGGGCCTGGGCCATGCTATCGGTGGACCTGAGCCCTGCAATCGGTGAACCTGGGCCCTGCAATCGGTGGGCCTGAGACCTGCTATTGGTGGGCCTGAGCCCTGCTATCGGTGGGCCTTAGCCCTGCTATCGGTGGGCTTGAGCCCTGCTATCGGTGGGCCTGAGCCCAGCAATCGGTGGGCCTCAGCCATGCTATTGCTGGGCCTGAGCCCTGCTATCAGTGGGCCTGGGCCCAGCTATAAGTGGGCCTGAGCCCTGCTAGCAGTGGGCATGGGCCCTGCTATCAGTGGGCCTGGGCCATGATTTCAGTGGCCTTGGGCCCTGCTATCAGTCAGCCTGTGCCCTGCTATCGGTGAGCCTGAGCACTGCTATCGGTGGGCCTGAGCCCTGCTATCAGTGGGCCTGGGCCCTGCTATCAGTGGGCCTGTGCCCTGCTATAGGGGGGCCTGGGCCCTGCTATCGGTGGGCCTGAGCCTGCTATCAGTGGGCCTGCGCCCTGCTATCAGTGGGCCTGTGCCCTGCTATCGGTGGGCCTGGGCCCTGCTATAGGTGGGCCTGGGCCCTGCAATCGGTGGGCCTGAGCCCTGCTATCCGTTGGTCTGGGCCCTGCTATCAGTGTGTCTGAGCCCTGCTATCATTGGGCCTGAGCCCTGCAATCAGTGGGCCTGAGTCCTGCTATCAGTGGGCCTTGGCCCTGCTATCATTGGGCCTGTGCCCTGCTATCAGTGGGCCTGGGCCCTGCTGTCAGTGGGCCTGAGCCCTGCTGTCAGTGGGCCTGGGCCCTGCTGTCAGTGGTCCTGTGCCCTGCTATCGGTGGGCCTGTGCCCTGCTATCGGTGGGCCTGGGCCCTGCTATTAGTGGGCCTGAGCCCTGCTATCAGTGGGCCTGGGCCCTGCTACCAGTGGGCCTGAGCCCTGCTATCGGTGGGATTGAGCCCTGCTATCGGTGGGCTTGAGCCCTGCTATCGGTGGGCCTGAGCCCTGCAGTCGGTGGGCCTGAGCCATGCCATTGCTGTGCCTGAGCCCTGCTATCAGTGGGCCTGGGCCCTGCTATCCGTGTGCCTGAGCCCTGATTTCAGTGGGACTGGGCCCAGATATCAGTAGGCCTGAGCCCTGCAATCAGTGGGCCTGGGCCCTGCTATCAGTGGGCCTGAGCCCTGCTATCGGTCGGCCTGGGCCCTGCTATCAGTGGGCCTGGGCCTTGCTATCAGTGAACCTGTGCCCTGCTATCGGTGGGCCTGGGCCCTGCTATCAGTGGGCCTGGGCCCTGCTATCGGTGGGCTTGAGCCCTGCTATCGGTGGGCCTGAGCCCTGCAATCGGTGGGCCTGAGCCATGCTATTGCTGGGCCTGAGCCCTGCTATCAGTGGGCCTGGGCCCTGCTATCGGTGGGCCTGAGCCCTGATTTCAGTGTTTCTGGGCCCTGTTATCAGTGGGCCTGAGCCCTGCTATCAGTGGGCCTGAGCCCTGCAATCAGTGGGCCTGGGCCCTGCTATCGGTGGACCTGAGCCCTGCAATCGGTGAACTTGAGGCCTGCAATCAGTGGGCCTGAGCCCTGCTATTGGTGGGCCTGAGCCCTGCTATCGGTAGGCCTGAGTCCTGCTATCGGTGGGCTTGAGCCCTGCTATCGGTGGGCCTGAGCCCTGCAATCGCTGGGCCTGAGCCATGCTATTGCTGGGCCTGAGCCCTGCTATCAGTGGGCCTGGGCCCTGCTATCGGTGGGCCTGAGCCCTGATTTCAGTGGGCCTGGGCCCTGATATCAGTGTGCCTGAGCCCTGCTATCAGTGGGCCTGAGCCCTGCTATCAATGGTCCTGGGCCCTGCTATCAGTGAGCCTGGGCCCTGCTATCGGTGGGCCTGTGCCCTGCTATCGGTGGGCCTGAGCCTTGCTATCGGTGTGCCTGAGCCATGCTATCAGTGGGCCTGGGCCCTGCTATCGGTGGGCCTGGGCCCTGCTGTCAGTGGACCTGGGCCCTGCTATCAGTGGGCCTGGGCCCTGCTATCAGTGGGCCTGTGCCCTGCTATCAGTGGGCCTGGGCCCTGCTATCAGTGGGCCTGGGCCCTGCTATCAGTGTGCCTGGGCCCTGCTATCGGTGGGCCTGAGCCCTGCTATCAATGGGCCTGTGCCCTGCTAATAGTCGGCCTGGGCCCTGCTGTCAGTGGGCCTGGGCCATGATTTCAGTGGGCATGGGCCCTGCTATCACTGGGCCTGGGCCCTGCTATTGGTGAGCCTGAGCCCTGCTATCAGTGGGCCTGGGCCCTGACTTCAGTGGGTCTGGGCCCTGCTGTCAGTTGGCCTGTGCCCTGCTATCAGTGGGCCTGAGCCCTGCTACCAGTGGGCCTGGGCCCTGCTGTCAGTGCGACTTTGCCCTGCTATCAGTGGGCCTGTGCCCTGCTATCAGTGGGCCTGGGCCCTGCTGTCAGTGGGCCTGTGCCCTGCTATCAGTGGGCCTGGGCCCTGCTATTGGTGAGCCTGAGCCCTGCTATCAGTGGGCCTGGGCCCTGCTATCAGTGGGCCTGGACCCTGCTATCAGTGGGCCTGGGCCCTGCTATCAGTGGGCCTGCGCCCTGCTGTCAGTGGGCCTGTGCCCTGCTATCAGTGGGCCTGGGCCCTGCTATTGGTGAGCCTGAGCCCTGCTATCAGTGGGCCTGGGCCCTGCTATCAGTGGGCCTGAGCCCTGCTATCCGTGGTTCTGGGCCCTGCTATCAGTGGGCCTGAGCCCTGCTATCAGTGGGCCTGTGCCCTGCAATCAGCGGGCCTGAGTCCTGCTATCAGTGGGCCTGGGCCCTGCTATCAGTGGGCCTGTGCCCTGCTATCAGTGGGGCTGGGCCCTGCTGTCAGTGGGCCTGAGCCCTGCTATCAGTGGGCCTGAGCCCTGCTATCAATGGGCCAGAGCCCTGCTATCAGTGGGCCTGAGCCCTGGTAGTTTGCTGCCCGGATTCTGTTATTGCTTCGTTGGCTGGCCAGAAGGAGGTGTGAGTTACTATCGGTTGGACGGCCCCTCTGTTCAGCGTCTTCCCATGTGGCATGGCTGGAAGTGGAAATAGAGCGGAGTGCAGGATGGGTGGAAGTTGCCCCCTCCTGCTCTGGGTGTTACTGATTTAGCTCTCAACGGCCCACATTTCCCCCAAATCCTTTCTTCCAGTGCCGCTGATTTTCCTCCAGTTCAATCTATCTCCCTTCCCCCAGATTGTCCTCTGTTGCCCCTGTGAATTCCTCTAAATTTCTCAGCGTTGCTGCCTTGCGCTGATCCTTTCTCAGCTGTGGCCGTTCCAGGCTTTCTTTCTCTCCTTCCTGCTGCTCCATCCCAGCCTCAAGAGAACTAAGTCAGATCCCAAAGCCATGCTTGGATTAGCTGTTGTTGTTCCAAGAGACTCCAGGGAATGTTGTTCCTGGTGCCTGCTCTAGGGTCCCAGATGCAATCACTTGCCAAGGACCCTCTATGTCCCACTGGCCTCATCTATCCTCATCCCCCCACCCCCCCAACATTGTGCAGCCGCCACCACCTGTGCAGTGTCCCAACAGACACCGGAGCCAGGCCCCATCTCCAGCAGCTCTGTGTGTGGGAGGGGAGGGGCTTTTAGCAGATAATTATCAATGCTGAGGTTCCTCCTTGCAAAGTGTTAGGGATCCAAAGACAGGGGTTTTCAGGGAATAAAACACCTCACTTTATTACAAGGTAAACCAGTCAACCATTGGCCAAGGTAAAACTAATCAATCATCATCAAGATCTGCTTCCAGTCTTTTTGAGCTGGTGGAAGGCGGTGGATGAAGTTGGTCTTTGGCGGTGGCACAAAGCGTGCGACAGCAAATCAGGAGCCTGTTTTTCAACCTCCCAATGGAAGTCAATGGAAAAGAAAACAGGCTGCCGATTCGCTATCGCCACAGACCATTTTCACCGCCCCCCCCTGTTGTGTTTCCTGATTTTATTTTTAATTCTTCCATCCTCTCCTGAAGGAGTTGATTTGTCTTGGGGACGGTTCCACAAGTGCTGGCCGCCCTTATCCAAGTGACCATTCCTCATGTGTAAGCCGGATAATAAAGGTTGACAGACTATTCAGCCATGGGGGCATCACCGAGAGCCTGCTCCTGCCCTCACCTGACACCCACATACTTTCCAGCGTTGGTGACTGGATAGAAATCAGGAGTGGAATCCCTGGCTGATGTGAGCTCTTATATCGTTTGATCCTTCTTGTGACGTAGTGTCAGCTTGGCTGAGTTGGTAGCACTCTCACCTCTGGGTCAGAAGGTTGTGGATTCAAGCCTTGCTACAGACTTGAATATATGTAACCTCTTCTTCTTCTTAGGCAGTCCCTTGGAACTGAGAATGACTTGCTTCCACACTAAAAATGAGTTCTCAGGTGACTGATGAGTCCAATGCGGGACCTACAGCCTCTGTCGCAGATGGTGGTTGAATGGGTGGGGTGCTTGGGTTGACGTGCGCTGCTTGCACTTGGCTTCCGCTTCCTCCCGGCGAGGTGTTCGGCGCCTTCCCAGATGCTTTTCCTCCACTTTGTGCGGTCTTGGGCTAGGGATTCCCAGGTGTCGATGGGGATGTTGCACTTTTTCAAGGAAGTTTTGAGGGTGTCCTTGAAGCGTTTCCTCTGCCCACCTGGGGCGCTCTTGCTGTGTCGGAGCTCCAAGTAGAGCGCTTGTTTTGGGAGTCTCGTATCGGGCATGCGGACGATGTGACCCGTCCATCAGAACTGATCGAGCGTGGTCAAAGCTTCGATGCTGTAACCTAGGCTGACACTGGAGTGGTGCCTTAAGATCCTGCAAATCCATTGGCAGGATAGGCGCACCAACATCAGTGTTCTTGCTCAAGCCAACATCCCCAGCATCGAAGCTTTGACCACGCTCAATCAGCTCCGATGGACGGGTCACATTGTCCGCATGCCCGATACGAGACTCCCAAAACAAGCGCTCTACTCGGAGCTCCGGCACGGCAAGAGAGCCCCAGGTGGGCAGAGGAAACATTTCAAGGACACCCTCAAAGCCTTCTTGAAAAAGTGTAACATCCCCACCAACACCTGGGAATCCCTGGCCCAAGACCGCACAAAGTGGAGGAGAAGCATCCGGGAAGGCGCCGAACACCTTGAGGCTCTTCACTGGGAGCAAGCGAAAGCCAAGCGCAGGCAGCAAGGAGCGCACATCAACCCAAGCACCCCACCCACCCGCCCCTTCAACCACCGTCTGCCCCACCTGTGACAGAGACTGTAGGTCCCGCATTGGGCTCATCAGTCACCTGCGAACTCATTTTTAATGTGGAAGCAAGTCATCCTCGGCTCCGAGGGACTGTCTAAGAAGAAGAAGGTGCTTGAACCCATAATTAAACTAATTGAATGTTTTATACTACATAGATAAATATAACATACATCCTGGAAAACCTTTAGAACCTATATTCTATGCAAATTCCATTCCAAACACTCATTTGGTAAATCTGAAAGAAAGATATAACGAGAAGAACGTGCATTTATATAACGTCTTTAACATATAAGAAAGTCCCAAGGCCTGATAAAATTTGACACCAAGCCACATAAGGAGATATTAGGACAGGTGACAAAAGGTTGGTTAAAGAGGGAGGTTTCAAGGAGCGTCTTAAAGGAAGAGTAAGAGATAGAAAAGAAAGACTTGCATTACGACCACCGGACATCCCAACGTGCTATACAGCCAATGAAGTTCTTTATGAGTGTAGTCACTGTTGAAATGTAGGAAGCAGTGGCAGCCAATATGTGCACAGCAAGCTCCCACAAACAGCTCAGTGATAATGACCAGATGATCTGTTTTAGATGTTGACTGAGGGATAAATATTGGCCAGGACACTGGGGAGAACTCCCCTGCTCTTCTTCAAAATAGTGCCATGGGATCTTTTACGTCCACCTGAGAGGGTAGACGGGGCCTCGGTTTAACGTCTCATCTGAAAGTCGGCACCGCTGACAGTGCAGCACTCCCTCAGTACTGCACTGGAGTGTCAGCGTATATTTTTGTGCTCAAGTCTCTGGGTTGGGAGATGAACCCACAACCTTCTGATTCAGAAGCGACAGTGCTGCCAACTCAGCCATAGCTGACACTGCAGTAGAGAGGCGGAGAGGTTGAGGAAGGGAATCCCAGCGCTTAGGGCCGAGGCAGCTAAAGGCTTCATGTCCTGAAAGCACTTTGCAGCCAATTAAGTATTTTTAAAGTGTTGTTACTGTTTCGCTGGCAAATGCAGCAACCAATTTGCACACAGCAAGGTCCCACAAACAGCAATGAGATGAATGACCAGTTAATCTGTTTTTGGTGGTGTTGGTTGAGAGATGAGTACAGGCCAGGGCACAGGGACTGGTCTCCTGCTCTTTGAAATAGTGCCATGGGATCTTAGGCATCCCACCTGAGGGGTCTAAACGGGGCCTCAGTTTAGCACCTCATCGGAAATACAGCACCTCCGACAGTGCAGCACTCCCTCAGTACTGCACTGGAGTGTCAGCCTGGATTATGTGCTCAGGTCCTAGAGTGGGGATTGAACCCACTGTCTTCTGACTCAGAGGGGAGAGAGCTGACACTTAGCCAAGGACAAAGGCTAAATGTGTCGGGTGGCTCCCTCTGATAGGTTGGTGCAATGCCTAGCCAGACCAGGATCAATACCCCACCAAAAAACAGATTAACTGGTCTCTAAACCACTCTGGCCACTAACGGTCATATATGACGAAAGGCCACTCGGGTGATAGAGCAGAGGGCAGTCGGTGGAACTGTGCCCCGGCAATGGCTGCCTTCAGGAAAGGAAGGAGAGAAGTAGCGTGGAAATAGAGAAGAATGTGTTTTATTTAAGCTACTCCGTGGGGTGGGAAGGGGGAGGAGATTTTTTTGACTGGGAGAATTCGAAGAAGCACAGAGTAGGGGTCTTAGAACCGTGACCTGGCCTCCTACAACCAGGACCTGGGACAATAAGGTCAAAGAAATCAGGAATGACCCAAAGAGAGATTAGGCCATTGATAAGCATGGGCTCACCATTCAGAAAGTGCCCACTGGGTGATGGGCCCTCACAAGCCTTTCCTGCTGTTGTGAATCTCACATCACCAGTCATTCCGATCTGTCCTTTGCGCGGGGCTGTTTGTGAATGGTGCGTGGGTTTAAAAAAAATTTTTTTGGAAGCCCTACAAGACCTGTGGCAGAAACAATCAGGGAGCTGAAGGAACAGCCGTGCCCCTGTGAGGGGGGCAGGTCAGGAGTGGAGTCATCTCCCAGTGTTTTGTTGTACACAGTGTACAATACGAGGCCTCCCGGGTCAGCGGTGGTTGGAATGTTTATTTTTCTGTGTGTGGTGGTTATACAGTCTCCCTTTACACACCACGAATAATGACCTCAACCCCCCTCCCACCCCCCCACCCCTCCCCCTCATTTCAGCATATAGGCCTGGTGTCAAACTGAGGCCTTCTAACTGGGAGTCCAGCGCTCTGCTACTGGAGCTGCTCCGTTGCCTTGGAAACCACAGTTAAAATGGAGCTGAATACTGATCTCAAACAGTTTTTGAAATGTCTTCTTGCAGTCTTTTTTTCTTCTCCAGCTTCCTTCTTGTGCTTCCCTTCTCTCCTGAAGTGAAGTGGCAGCCGTCCGTTCCGGCACCTTCCCTCAGCCACTTATCTTCAAGTCCAAGCCCGGACAAATGAGTACTGGCGAGCCATAAGATCGTGGGGCCCACGCCAGCCAAGCACGATCTTGATCCTGATCTCGATCCGATCCGATCCCAATCTCTCACCCGACCTCACCCGACATTCACACAGGCGCAGAGGTCACCGGATAGGGGACGGGATTTGTAAGTCTGGCTGACATTCCCCGCTCTACGTGGTAGCACTCTCGCTTCTCAGTCAGAAGGTCGTGGGTTCAAGTCCCACTCCAGAAACTTGAGCACGTAATCTAGGCTGACACTCCAGTGCAGTGCTGAGGGAGTGCTGCACTGTTGGAGGTGCCATCTTTTGGATGAGATGTTAAACCGAGGCCCCGTCTGCCCTCTCAGGTGGACGTAAAAGATCCCACGGCCACTATTCGAATAAGAGCAGGGGAGTTATCCCCGGTGTCCTGGCCAAGATTTACCCCTCAACCATCATCACTAAAACAGATTATCTGGTCATTATCACATTGCTGTTTGTGGGAGCTTGCTGTGCACAAATTGGATGCCGTGTTTCCTACATTCCAACAGTGACTACACTTCAAAAAGTACTTCATTGGCTGTAAATCGCTTTGTGTTGTCCTGAGACCACTATATAAATGCAAGTTTCTCTTTCTTCATGGAATCACATGTCAGCATGAGTCAGCACCTTGAGAAGGGGACGGGAAGTTACAGAACACAATGCAGGCCTGGACAATCTGAGAAAGGGACGAGTCAAAAAAAAGTGACTCAGCGCAAGGCAATAAATTATTCATGGCATCATGGCCTCTTCCTATTACTTTTTCATTATTGGAATTCAGTTAGTGAGCTTTGCAGATACAACATTCCCCGATAAGATTCAAAGCCTCACTGACACACCGATTCAATTAATTAAAAATATAAGGGCCGGGTTGTTGTGGAGCTGTATTTCAAAGATAGGATGAAATGGTTTTCAAAATGGAAGTAAATAAATGATGGGCTCTTTGTTGGGGGATGTGGGGGCGATTGAATTAACTCTTGTCAACTGTGCCTCTGTTAAACTGTCCACAGGAGTATTTGTATGTTAATGAATGCATGGAGCTAACAGCTGTCCCCTTCAGTTGGAAGAGATGGGGAGGTGGTCCAACAAGATTTGCAAATTCCCGGCCTGTAACTCTGCTCTCTCCCTCTCTCTGTGCCTCAGCGAGCCCTGGGTTTCTGCATCGGGCTGGAATTTGACTGTTTCATTGTGAGTAGGAAACTGGTTTCAACCTGATCTACCAGGAAACATGTTTATCAGAACCTGTGGACTGGGTCTCGCCGGTGCCACGTTCGGTGGTGGGGGGTTAACCCTTTTGAGGGTCGACAGCTGCCACTGCACTGGTGAACTGTTTCTATACCCAGCTCTTAGCTGAGGGGCGGGTCACCGGGGACAGCAGGCTGGGTGTTAACGGGCAGTCACCTGGTGTCAAGCTCCCGGCACGTGGGTCTCGAGCAGCTTGCAGGAAGTCCCAGAGCAAACCGCTGTTCACTCAGGTTGGTCTCTGAGAATAGGATACACCTGGCACTCGTGGGATGTAAGCATCGTTGGCAAGGCCGCCATTTATTTCCCAACACCTGACTGAGTATCTCGCTGGGCTACTTGAGAGGAAAGTTAAGCCACGTTGGACTGGAGTCACATATAGGCCAGACTCCGTTGGGAGGGCAGGTTTCCTATCTAAAAGCACATCAGTGAAAGAGTTGCATTAAAAAAAATACACTGTACAAAACTCTCTCCCCATTCCCAGATCAATACACTGTACAAAACTCTCTCCTCATTCCCAGATCAATATACTGTACAAACACCTCTCCCCATCCCTGGATCAATACACTGTACAAATCTCTCTCCCCATTCCCGGAACAATAGACTGTACAAACCCCTCGCCCAATTCCCGGATCAATACACTGTACAAGGCCCTCTCCCCATTCCCGGATCAATACACTGTACAAACCCCTCACCCCATTCCCGGATCAATACATTGTACAAACCACTCTCCCCATTCCCGGATCAATACACTGCACAAAACCCTCTCCCCTTTCCCGGATCAACACACTGTACAAACCCCTCTCCCCATTCCTGGATCAATACACTGTGAAAACCCCTCTCCCCATTCCCTGATCAATACACTGTGCAAAACCCTCTCCCAATTCCCGGATCAATACACTGTACAAACCTCTCTCCCCATTCCCAGATCAATACACTATATAAACCCCGCTCCCCATTCCCGGATCAATACACTGTACAAACCTCTCTCCCCATTCCCGGATCAATACATTGTACAAACCACTCTCCCTATTCCCGGATCAATACACTGTAAAAACCCCTCTACCCATTCCCGGATCAATACACTGTACAAAACTCTCTCTCCATTCCCAGACCAATACACTGCACAAACCCCTCTCCCCATTCCCGAATCAACACAATGTACAAACCCCTCTCCCCATACCTGGATCAATACACTGTACAAATCCCTCTCCCAATTCCCGGATCAATACACTGTACAAACCCCTCTCCCCATTCCCAGATCAATACATTGTGCAAACCCCTCTCCCCATTCCTGAATCAATACACTGTACAAACCCCTCTCCCCTTTCCCGGATCAATACATTGTACAAATCCCTCTCCCCATTCCCGAATCAATACACTGGACAAACCACTCACCCCTTTCCTGGATCAACACACTGCACAAAAATCTCTCCCCATTCCTGGATCAATACATTGTACAAAACCATCTCCCCATTCCTGGATCAATACACTGTACAAACCCTCTCCCCATTCCTGGATCAATACACTGTACAAACCACTCTCCCCATTCCCGGATCAATACACTGTACAAACCCCTTTCCCCATTCCCGGATCAATACACTGTAAAAGCTCCTCTCCCCATTCCCGAACAACACACTGTACAAACCATCCTCCACATTCCCGTATCAATACACTGTACAAAACCCTCTCCCCATTCCCGGATCAATACACTGTACAAACCACTCTCCCCATTCCCGTATCAATACACTGTACAAAACCCTCTCCCCATTCCCGGATCAACACACTGTACAAACCCCTCTCCCCATTCCCAGATCAATACACTGCATAAACCCCTCTCCCCATTCCCGGATGAATACACTGTACAAACCTCACTTCCCATTCCCGGATCAATAAACTGTACAAACCCCTCTTACCATTCCCGGATGAACACAATGTACAAAACCATCTTCCGATTCCCGGATCAACCAACTGTATAAAACTCTCTCCACATTCCTGGATCAATACACTGTAAAACCAATCTCCCCATTCCCGGATCAATGCACTGTACAAACCCCTCTCCCCATTCCTGGATCAACACACTGTATAAATCCCTCTCCCTATTCCCGGATCAATACATTGCACAAATCCCACTCCCCATCCCCGGATCAATACACTGTACAAAACACTCTCTCCATTCCCGGGTCAATACACTGTACAAACCCCTCTCCGCATTCCCGAATCAATACGCTGCACAAACCCCTCTCCCCATTCCCGGGTCAATACACTGTACAAACCCCTCTCCCCATTCCCGGATCAACACACTGCACAAATATCTCTCCCCATTCCTGGATCAATACACTGTACAAACCTCTCTTCCCATTCCCGGTTCAATAAACTGTACAAACCCCTCTCCCCATTCCCTGATGAATACACTGTACCAACCCGTTTCCCCATTCCCGGATCAATACACTGTAAAAACCTCTCTCCCCATTCCCGGATCAATACACTGCACAAAACCCTCTCCCCATTCCTGGATGAATACACTGCACAAACCTCTCTCCCCATTCCCGGATCAATACACTGTACAAAACCCTCTCCCCATTCCCGGATCAATACACTGTACAAACAACTCTCCCCATTCCCGGATCAATACACTGTACAAACATCTCTCCCCATTCCCGGATCAATAGACTGTACAAACCCCTCTCCCCATTCCCGGATCAACACACTGTACAAATCCCTCTCCCCATTCCCGGATCAATACATTGTACAAACCCCTCTCCCCATTCGCGGATCAACACAATGTACAAAACACTCTCCCCATTCCCGTCTCAATACACTGTGCACACCCCTCTCCCCATTCCCGGATCAACACACTGCACAAAAATCTCTCCCCATTCCTGGATCAATACACTGTACAAACCTCTCTTCCCATTCCCGGTTCAATAAACAGTACAAACCCCTCTCCCCATTCCCGGATCCGGAAAATGTACAAAACCTCCTCATTCCCGGATCAATACAATGTACCAACCTCTCTCCCCATTCCCAGATCAATACACTGTAAAAACATCTCTCCCGATTCCCAGATCAATACACTGCACAAAACCTTCTCCACATTCCCAGATCAACACACTGTACAAGCCCTTCTCCCCATTCCCGGATCAATACACTGTACAAACCGCTCTCCACATTCCCGGATCAATACACTGTACAAACCCGTATCCCCATTCCTGGATCAACACACCGTACAAGCCCATCTCCCCATTCCCGGATCAATATACTGTACAAACCGCTCTCCACATTCCCGGATCAATAAACTGTACAAACCCCTCTCCCCATTCCCTGATCAACACACTGTACAAAACCATCTCCACAATTCCGGATCAATAAACTGTAGAAACCCCTCTCCCCATTCCCAGATCAACACACTGTACAAACCCCTCTCCACAATTCCGGATCACTAAACTGTACAAACCCCTCTCCCCATTCCCGGATCAACACATTGTACAAACCCCTCTCCCCATTCCCGGATCAACACACTGTACAAACCCATCTCCACAATTCCGGATCAATAAACTGTACAAACCCTTCTCCCCATTCCCGGATCAACACACTGTACAAATCCCTCTCCCCATTCCCGGATCAATGCACTGTACAAATATCTCTCCCCATTCCCGCAACAATACACTGTACAAACCCCTCTAACATTCCCGATCAGCACACTGTACAAAAGTCTCTCCCCATTCCCGGATCTTACACTGTACAAACCCCTCACCCCGTTCCCAGATCAATGCATTGTACAAACATCTCTCCACATTCTGGGATCAATACACTGTACAAACCAATCTCCCCATTCCCGGATCAATACACTATACAAGCACCTCACCCCATTCCCGGATCAATGCACTGTTCAAACCCCTCGCCCCATTCCCGGATCAATACACTGTACAAACCTCACTCCCAATTCCTGGAATAATACATTGTACAAACCCCTCTACCATTCCCGATCAACACACTGTATAAAGCTCTCTCCCCATTCCCGGATCAACACACTGTACAAACCCCTCTCCCCATTCCCAGATGAATACACTGTACAAACCCCTCTCCCCATTCCCGGATCAACACATTGTACAAACCCCTCTCCCCATTCCCGGATCAACACACTGTACAAACCCATCTCCACAATTCCGGATCAATAAACTGTACAAACCCTTCTCCCCATTCCCGGATCAACACACTGTACAAATCCCTCTCCCCATTCCCGGATCAATGCACTGTACAAATATCTCTCCCCATTCCCGCAACAATACACTGTACAAACCCCTCTAACATTCCCGATCAGCACACTGTACAAAAGTCTCTCCCCATTCCCGGATCTTACACTGTACAAACCCCTCACCCCATTCCCAGATCAATGCATTGTACAAACATCTCTCCACATTCTGGGATCAATACACTGTACAAACCAATCTCCCCATTCCCGGATCAATACACTATACAAGCACCTCACCCCATTCCCGGATCAATGCACTGTTCAAACCCCTCGCCCCATTCCCGGATCAATACACTGTACAAACCTCACTCCCAATTCCTGGAATAATACATTGTACAAACCCCTCTACCATTCCCGATCAACACACTGTATAAAGCTCTCTCCCCATTCCCGGATCAACACACTGTACAAACCCCTCTCCCCATTCCCAGATGAATACACTGTACAAACCCCTCTCCCCAATCCCGGATCAATACACTGTACAAAACACTCTCCCCATTCCCGGGTCAATACACTGTACAAACCTCTTTCCCCATTCCCAGATCAATACACTGTACAAACCCCTCTCCCCATTCCCAGATGAATACACTGTACAAACCCCTCTCCCCAATCCCGGATCAATGCACTGTACAAAACACTTTCCCCATTCCTGGGTCAATACACTGTACAAAAATCTCTCCCCATTCCCGGTTCAATAAACTGTACAAACCCTTCTCCCCATTCCCGGATCAAAAAATTGTACAAAACCCTCTCCCCATTCCCGGATCAATAAAAAATACCAACCCCTCTCTCCATTCCCAGATCAATACACTGTACAAAACCCTCTCCCCATTCCTGGATGAATACACTGCACAAACCCTTCTCGCCATTCCCGGATCAATACACTGTACAAACCGCTCTCCACATTCCCGGATCAATACACTGTACAAACCCGTATCACCATTCCCGAATCAATACACTTTACAAACCTCTCACCCCATTCGCGGATCAATAAACTGTACAAAGCTCTCTTCCCATTCCCAGTTCAATAAACTGTACAAACCTCTCTTCCATTACCGGATCAACACAATGTACAAACCCCTTTTCCCCATTCCCGGATCAATACACTGCACAAACCTTTCTCCTCATTCCCGGATCAATACACTGTACGAACCCCTCTCCCCATTCCCGGATCAACACACTGTACAAATCCCTCTCCCTATTCCCGGATCAATACATTGTACAAATCCCTGTCCCCATTCCCGAATCAATACACTGTACAAACCCCTTACCCCATTCCCGGATCAATACACTGTGCAAAACACTCTCCCCATTCCCGGATCAATACACTATTAACCCCTCTCCCCATTCCCGAATCAATACGCTGCCAAACCCCTCTCCCCATTCCTGGGTCAATACACTGTACAAACCCCTCTCCCCATTCCCGGATCAACACACTGCACAAAAATCTCTCCCCATTCCTGGATCAATACACTCTACAACCCTCTCTTCCCATTCCCGGTTCAATAAACTGTACAAACCCCTCTCCCCATTCCCGGATCAAGCAAATGTACAAAACCCTCTCCTCATTCCCGGATCAATACACTGTACCAACCCGTCTCCCCATTCCCAGATCAAAACAATGTACAAACATCTCTCCCCATTCCCGGATCAATACACTGTACAAACATCTCTCCCCATTCCCGGATCAATACACTGTAGAAAACACTCTCCCCATTCCCGGGTCAATACACTGTACAAACCTCTCTCCCCATTCCCGGATCAATACACTGTACAAAACACTCTCCCCATTCCCGGGTCAATACACTGTACAAACCTCTTTCCCCATTCCCGGATCAATACACTGTACAAACCCCGCACCCCATTCCCGGATCAACACAATGTACAAAACACTCTCCCCATTCCCGGGTCAATACACTGTACAAACCCCTGTCCCCATTCCCGGATCAACACACTGCACAAAAATCTCTCCCCATTCCTGGATCAATACACTGCACAAACCTCTCTTCCCATTCCCGGTTCAATAAACTGTACAAACCCCTCTCCCCATTCCCGGATCAAGCAAATGTACAAAACCCTCTCCTCATTCCCGGATCAATACACTGTACAAAACCCTCTCCCCATTCCTGTATCAATACACTGTACAAAACCCTCTCCCCATTCCCGGATCAATACACTGTACAAACCCCTCTCCCCATTCCCGGATCAATTCACTGTACAAAGATCTCTCCCCATTCCCGGAACAATACATTGTACAAACCCCTCTACCATTCCCGATCAACACACTGTATAAAACTCTCTCCCCATTCCCGGATCAACACACGGTACAAACCCATCTCCCCATTTCCGGATCAACACACTGTACAAACCCCTCTCCCCATTCCCGGATCAATACACTGCATAAACCCCTCTCCCCATTCCCAGATCAATACACTGTAGAAATATCTGTCCCCATTCCCGGATCAATACACTGTACAAACCCCTCTCCCCATTCCCGGATCAATACACTGTACCAACTAGTCTCTACATTCCCGGATGAATACACTTTACAAACCTCACTTCCCATTCCCAGATCAATAAACTGTACAAACCCCTCTTCCCATTCGCGGATGAACACAATGTACAAAACCCTCTCCCGATTCCCGGATCAACACACTGTATAAAACTCTCTCCACATTCCCGGATCAATACACTGTAAAACCTCTCTCCCCATTCCTGGATCAATACAGTGTACAAACCCCTCTCCCCATTCCCGGATCAATACATTGTACAAACCCATCTCCCCATTCCCGAATCAATACACTGTACAAACCCCTCTCCACATTCCCAGATCAACACACTGTACAAGCCCTTCTCCCCATTCCCGGATCAATACACTGTACAAACCCCTCTCCCCATTCCCGGATCAATACACTGTACAAATCCCTCTCCCCATTCCCGGATCAATGTACTGTACAAATATCTCTCCCCATTCCCGGAACAATACACTGTACAAACCCCTCTACCATTCCCGATCAGCACACTGTACAAAAGTCTCTCCCCATTCCCGGATCATACACTGTACAAACCCCTCACCCCATTCCCGGATCAATACACTGTACAAAGTCTTCTCCCATTCTCGGATCAATATAATTTACTGACCTCTCTCCCCATTCCCGGATCAATACAATGTACAAGCATCACTCCCCATTCCCAGATTAATACATTGTACAAACCCTTCTCCCCATTCCCGGTCAATACATTGTACAAAACCTTCTCCCCATTCCCAGAACAATACACTGTACAAACATCTCTCCACATTCCGGGATCAATACACTGTACAAACCCCTCTCCCCATTCCCGAATCATTACACTGTACAAACCTCACTCCCCATTCCTGGAACAATAAATTGTACAAACCCCTCTACCATTCCCGATCAACACACTGTATAAAGCTCTCTCCCCATTCCCGGATCAACACACTGTACAAACCCCTCTCCCCATTCCCAGATGAATACACTGTACAAACCCCTCTCCCAATTCCCGGATCAACACACTGCACAAAAATCTCTCCCCATTCCCGGTTCAATAAACTGTACAAACTCTTCTCCCCATTCCCAGATCAACAAATTGTACAAAACCCTCTCCCCATTCCCAGATCAATACAAAATACCAACCCCTCTCCCCATTCCCAGATCAATACACTGTACAAAACCCTCTCCCCATTTCTGAATGAATACACTGCACAAACCCTTCTCGCCATTCCCGGATCAATACACTGTACAAACCGCTCTCCACATTCCCCGATCAATACACTGTACAAACCCGTATCACCATTCCCGAATCAATACACTGTACAAACCCCTCACCCCATTCGTGGATCAATAAACTGTACAAAGCTCTCTTCCCATTCCCAGTTCAATAAACTGTATAAACACCTCTCCCCATTACCGGATCAACACAATGTACAAACCTGTCTCCACAATTCCGGATCAATACACTGTACAAACCCGTTTTCCTGATTCCCGGATCAATACACTGCACAAACCTCTCTCCTCATTCCCGGATCAATACACTGTACGAACCCCTCTCCCCATTCCCGGATCAAGAAAATGAACAAAACCTCCTCATTCCCGGATCAATACAATGTACCAACCTCTCTTCCCATTCCCGGATCAATACACTGTAAAAACCTCTCTCCCGATTCCCGGATCAATACACTGTACAAAACCCTCTCCACATTCCCGGATCAACACAATGTACAAACCCATCTCCACAATTCCGGATCAATAAACTGTAGGATCCCCTCTCCCCATTCCCGGATCAATACACTGTACAAACCGCTCTCCACATTCCCGGAACAATACATTGTACAAACCACTCTCCCCATTACCGGATCAACACACTATACAAACCCCTCTCCCTATTCCCGGATCAACACACTGTACAAATCCCTCTCCCCATTCCCGGATCAATGCACTGTACAAATATCTCTCCCCATTCCCGGAAAAATGCACTGTACAAACCCCTCTACCATTCCCGATCAGCACACTGTACAAATATCTCTCCCCATTCTCGGATCATACACTGTACAAACCCCTCACCCCATTCCCGGATCCATACACTGTACAAAGTCTTCTCCCATTGTCGGATCAATATAATTTACTGACCTCTCTCCCCATTCCCGGATCAATACAATGTAAAAGCATCTCTCCCCATTCCCAGATTAATACATTGTACAAACCCTTCTCCCCATTCCCGATCAATACACTGTACAAAACGTTCTCCCCATTCCTGGATCAATAGACTGTACAAACCTCTCTTCCCCATTCCTGGATCAACACACTGTAAAACCGCTCTCCACATTCCCGGATCAATACATTGTACAAAACCTTCTCCCCATTCCCAGATCAATACACTGTACAAACATCTCTCCACATTCCGGGATCAATACACTGTACAAACCAATCTCCCCATTCCCGGATCAATACACTGTTCAAACCCCTCTCCCCATTCCCAGATGAATACACTGTACAAACCCCTCTCCCCAATCCCGGATCAATACACTGTACAAAACACTCTCCCCATTCCCGGGTCAATACACAATACAAACCTCTATCCCCATTCCCGGATCAATACACTGTACAAACCCCTCTCCACATTCCCGGATCAACACACTGTACAAACCCCTCTCCCCATTCCCAGATGAATACACTGTACAAACCCCTCTCCCCAATCCCGGATCAATACACTGTACAAAACACTCTCCCCATTCCCGGGTCAACACAATGTACAAAACACTCTCCCCATTCCTGGATCAATACACTGTACAAACCCCTCTCCACATTCCCGGATCAACACAATGTACAAAACACTTTCCCCATTCCCGGGTCAATACACTGTACAAACCCCTCTCCCCATTCCTGGATCAACAGACTGCACAAAAATCTCTCCCCATTCCCGGTTCAATAAACTGTACAAACCCTTCTCCCCATTCCCAGCTCAACACATTGTACAAAACCCTCTCCCCATTCCCGGATCAATACAAAATACCAATCCCTCTTCCCATTCCCAGATCAATACACTGTACAAAACCCTCTCCCCATTCCTGGATGAATACAGTGCACAAACCCTTCTCGCCATTCCCGGAACAATACACTGTAGAAACCCCTCTCCCCATTCCCGGATCAACACACTGTACAAACCCCTCTCCCCATTCCCGGATCAACACAATGTACAAAACACTTTCCCCATTCCCGGGTCAATACACTGTACAAACCCCTCTCCCCATTCCCGGATCAACACACTGCAGAAAAATCTCTCCCCATTCCCGGTTCAATAAACTGTACAAACCCTTCTCCCCATTCCCAGGTCAACAAATTGTACAAAACCCTCTCCCCATTACCGGATCAACACAATGTACAAACCTGTCTCCACAATTCCGGATCAATACACTGTACAAACCCCTTTTCCCCATTCCCAGATCAATACACTGCACAAATCTCTCTCCCCATTCCCGGATCAACACACTGTACAAATCCCTCTCCCTATTCCCAGACCAATACATTGTACAAATCCCTCTCCCCATTCCCAAATCAATACACTGTACAAACCCCTTACCCCATTCCCGGATCAATACACTGTGCAAAACCCTCTCCCCATTCCCGGAACAATACATTGTACAAACCCCTCTACCATTCCTGATCAACACACTGTATAAAACTCTCTCCCCATTCCCGGATCAACACATGGTACAAACCCATCTCCCCATTCCCGGATCAATACACTGTACAAACCCCTCTCCCCATTCCCGAATGAATACACTGTACAAACCTCACTTCCCATTCCCGGATCAATAAACTGTACAAACCCCTCTTCCCATTCCCGGATGAACACAATGTACAAAACCCTCTCCCGATTCCCGGATCAACACACTGTATAAAACTCTCTCCACATTCCCGGATCAATACACTGTAAAACCTCTCTCCCCATTCCCGGATCAATACAGTGTACAAACCCCTCTCCCCATTCCCGGATCAATACATTGTACAAACCCGTCTCCCCATTCCCGGATCAATACACTGTACAAAGTCTTCTCCCATTCTCGGATCAATTTAATTTACTAACCTCTCTCCACATTCCCAGATCAATACATTCTACAAACCCTTCTCCCCATTCCCAGATCAATACACTGTACAAACCTCTCTCCCCATTCCCGGATCAATACAATGTACAAACCCCTCTCCCCATTCCCGGATCAATGCACTGTACAAACCCAACTCCCCATTCCCGATCAATACACTGTACAAATCCTTCTCCCCATTCCCAGATCAATACACTGTACAAAGATCTCTCCACATTCCCGGATCAATACACTGTACAAACCCCTCTCCCCATTCCCAGATGAATACACTGTACAAACCTGACTTACCATTCCCAGATCAATAAACTGTACAAACCCCTCTCCCCATTCCCGGATCAATACACTGTACAAACCTCTCTCCCCATTCCCGGATCAACACACTGTACAAACCCCTTTCCCCATTCCCGGATCAACACACTGTACAAATCCCTCTCCCCATTCTCGGATCAATATATTGTACAAACCCCTCTCCCCATTCCCGGAACAATACATTATACAAACCCCTCCACCATTCCCGATCAACACTGTACAAAGCTCTCTCCCCATTCCCGGATCAACACACTGTACAAACCCATCTCCCCATTTCCAGATCAATACACTGTACAAACCCCTCTCCCCATTCCCGGATCAATACAATTTACAAACCTCTCTCCCCATTCCCGGATCAATACACTGTACAAATATCTCTCCCCATTCCCGGATCAATACACTGTACAAACCCCTCTCCCCATTCCCAGATGAATACACTGTACAAACCTGACTTCCCATTCCCGGATCAATAAACTGTACAAACCCCTCTCCCCATTCCCGGATCAACACAATGTACAAACCCCTCTCCCCATTCCCGGATCAACACAATGTACAAAACCCTCTACCCATTCCCGGATCAACACAATGTACAAACCTGCCTCCACAATTCAAGATCAATAAACTTTACAAACCCCTCTCCCCATTCCCGGATCAATACACTGTACAAACCCCTCTCCCCATTACCCGATCAACACAATGTACAAACCTGCCTCCACAATTCCAGATCAATAAACTTTACAAACCCCTCTCCCCATTCCTGGATCAATACACTGTACAAACCCCTCTCCCCATTACCCGATCAACACAATGTACAAACCTGCCTCCACAATTCCAGATCAATAAACTTTACAAACCCCTCTCCCCATTCCCGGATCAATACACTGTACAAACCACTCTCCCCATTCCCGGATCAACACACTGTACAAATCCCTCTCCCCATTCCCGGATCAATACATTGTACAAACCCCTCTCCACAATCCCGAACCAATACACTGTACAAACCCCTCACCCCATTCCTGGATCAGTACACTGTACAAAACACTCTCCCCATTCCCGGGTCAATAGACGATAGGTTAATACGATAAGGCAGGATCTGGCCAAAGTGGACTGGGAGCAGCTACTTATAGGAAAATCCACATCAAAACAGTGGGAGACTTTCAGAAGGGAAATAGAGAGAGTACAACGCCAACATGTTCCTGTAAAGGTCAAGGGTGGGACCAACAAGCAAAGGGAACCTTGGATGACAAGGGATATACAAAAATGCATTAGGAAAAAAAGGGGGGCTTTGGCAGTTACAAAAGACTAAAGACGGAAGAAGCCCTAGAGGAGTATAAAAAGTGCTGGGGCATACTTAAAAAAGAAATTAGGAGGGCGAGGAGGGGCCATGAAATAACACTGGCGAGCAAAATAACGGAAAATCCTAAGATGTTTTATAAGTATATTAAGGGCAAGAGGATAACCAGGGAAAGGGTAGGGCCCATTAGGGACCAAAGTGGCAATCTGTGTGTGGAGCCAGATGATGTAGGCGGGGTTTTAAATGAATTTTTTGCATCTGTGTTCACTATGGAGAAAGGCGATGTAGACATAGAAATCGGGCAAGGGGACTGTGACATACTTGAACATATTAGCATCGAGAGGGAGGAGGTGCTGGCGGTTTTAGCAGGCCAAAAAGTGGATAAATCCCCAGGCCCGGACGAGATGTATCCCAGGCTGCTGTGGGAGGCAAAGGAGGAGATTGCAGGGGCTCTGACACAAATTTTCAGAACCTCTCTGGCCACAGGGGATGTACCAGAGGACTGGAGAACAGCTAACGTAGTACCATTATACAAGAAGGGTAGCAGGGATAAACCAGGGAATTACAGGCCAGTGAGCCTAACATCTGTGGTAGGGAAATTATTGGAAAAAATTCTGAGGGTCAAAATTAGTCTCCACTTGGAGAGGCAAGGATTAATCGGGGATAGTCAGCATGGCTTTGTCAAGGGTAAATCATGTCTGACAAATCTGATTGAATTTTTCGAGGGGGTGACTAGGGGGGTGGATGAGGGAAATGCTGTGGATGTGGTTTACATGGACTTCAGTAAAGCTTTTGACAAAGTCCCGCATAGGAGACTGGTCAAGAAGGTAAGAGCCCATGGGATCCAGGGTGCCTTGGCGCGTTGGATCCTAAACTGGCTGAGTGGCAGGAGGCAGCGGGTGATGGTCGAAGGTTGCTTTTGTGACTGGAAGCCTGTGTCCAGTGGGGTACCTCAGGGATCGGTGCTGGGTCCCTTGTTGTTTGTGATCTACATAAATGATTTGGATGAGAATGTAAAAGGTATGATCAGTAAGTTCGCAGATGACACGAAAATTGGTGGGGTGGTAAATTGCGAGGAGGAAAGCCTCAGGCTACAGGACGATATAAACGGGTTGGTCAGATGGGCGGAAAAGTGGTAAATGGAATTTAACCCTGAAAAGTGCGAGGTGATGCATTTTGGACGGACAAATAAGGCAAGGGAATACACAATGAGTGGTCGGACCCTAGGAAGAACAGAGGGTCAGAGGGACCTTGGTGTACATGTACATAGATCCCTGAAGGCAGCGGAACAGGTAGATAAGGTGGTTAAAAAGGCATATGGGATACTTGCCTTCATTAGCCGAGGCATAGAATATAAGAGCAGGGAGGTTATGATGGAGCTGTACAAAACGCTGGTGAGGCCACAGCTGGAATACTGTGTGCAGTTCTGGTCGCTTCACTATAGGAAGGATGTGATTGCTTTGGAGAGGGTGCAGAGAAGATTCACCAGGATGTTACCTGGGATGGAGCGCCTCAGCTATGAAGAAAGACTAAACAGGCTGGGGTTGTTTTCCTTGGAGCAAAGAAGACTGAGGGGGGACCTGATTGAGGTGTACAAAATGATGAGGGGCATAGATAGGGTAGATAAAGAGGAACTTTTCCCCTTAGTAGGGGGGTCAATAACAAGGGGGCATAGATTCAGGGTAAGGGGCAGGAGATTTAGAGGGGATTTGAGGAGGAACTTTTTCACCCAGAGGGTGGTTGGAATCTGGAACTCACTGCCTGAAAGGGTGGTAGAGGCAGGAACCCTCACAACATTCAAGAAGCATTTGGATGAGCACTTGAAATGCCATTGCATACAAGGCTATGGACCAAATGCTGGAAAATGGGATTAGACTGGACAGGGATTGATGGACGGCGCAGACGCGAAGGGCCGAAGGGCCTCTTTCTGTGCTGTAAAACTCTATGACTCTATGACTCTATGACTGTACAAACCTCTTTCCCCATTCCCAGATCAATACACTGCACCAACCCCTCTCCCTATTCCCAGATCAACACAATGTACAAAACACTCTCCCCATTCCCGGGTCAATACACTGTACAAACCCGTATCCCCATTCCCGGATCAACACACTGCACAAAAATCTCTCCCCATTCCCGGATCAATACACTGTACAAACCTCTCTTCCCATTCCCGGTTCAATAAACTGTACAAACCCATCTCCCCATTCCCGGATCATGAAAATGTACAAAACCTCCTCATTCCCGGATCAAAACAATGTACCAACCCCTCTCCCCATTCCCGGATCAATACACTGTAAAAACCTCTCTCCCGATTCCCGGATCAATACACTGTACAAAATCCTCTCCCCATTCCTGGATCAACACACTGTACAAGCCCTTCTCCACATTCCCGGATCAATACACTGTACAAACCCGTATCCCCATTCCCGGATCAAAAAAATATATAAAAATCCGCCCACATTCCCGGATCAATACACTGTAAAAACCTCTCTCCCCATTACCGGATCAACACAATGTACAAACCCATCTCCACAATTCCGGATCAATACTCTGTACAAACCCCTCTCCCCATTCCCGGATCAATACACTGTACAAACGTCTCTCCCCATTCGCAGGTCAATACACTTTACAAACCCCTCTCCCCATTTCCGGATCAACACACTGTACAAATCCCTCTCCCCATTCCCGGATCAATGCACTGTAAAAATATCTCTCCCCATTCCCGGAACAATACATTGTGCAAACCCCTCTACCATTCCCGATCAGCACACTGTACAAAAGTCTCTCCCTATTCCCGGATCATACACTGTACAAACCCCTCACCCCATTCCCAGGTCAATACACTGTACAAAGTCTTCTCCCATTCTCGGATCAATATAATTTACAAACCTCTGTCTCCATTCCCGGATCAATACAATGTACAAACATCTCTCCCCATTCCCAGATTAATACATTGTACAAACCCTTCTCCCTATTCCCGATCAATACACTGTACAAAACGTTCTCCCCATTCCTGGATCAATAGACTGTACAAACCGCTCTTCCCCATTCCTGGATCAATACACTGTAAAACCGCTCTCCACATTCCCGGATCAATACTTTGTACAAAACCTTCTCCCCATTTCCAGATCAATACACGGTACAAACATCTCTCCACATTCCTGGATCAATACACTGTACAAACCCGTATCACCATTCCCGAATCAATACACTGTACAAACCCCTCACTCCATTCGCGGATCAATAAACTGTACAAACCTCTCTTCCCATTCCCGGTTCAATAAACTGTACAAACCCCTCTCCCCATTACCGGATCAACACAATGTACAAACCTGTCTCCACAATTCCGGATCAATACACTGTACAAAGCCCTTTTCCCCATTCCCAGATCAATACACTGTACAAACCTCTCTCCTCATTCCCGGATCAATACACTGTACGAACCAGTCTCCCCATTCCCGGATCAACACACTGTACAAACCCCTCACCCCATTCCCGGATCGATACACTGTACAAAACACTCTCCCCATTCCCGGATCAATACACTATTAACCCCTCTTCCCATTCCCGAATCAATACTGTTGTGTATGTACCTTTAAGAGAATAACTGGTCTCAGACTGCAGTACCGGCAGTGACCACCCCTGTATAAAAGGTGCTAGAGAGCCTCTCTTTTTTAGTTTTGCTATCGACTTCCACCAGCAAAGACTTGTTTGTTTTCACTCCTGCTGGTCCGTGTCTCAATCATTCACGGACTTAACACTGGCGATGAGTAAGAAACGAACTTACTTGCAACTCGGCAGCACCTCAGACGACATTGTTGAAGGTCGAAGCCAGAAGAAAGAAAAAAAAATAGAGTCCAAGGAAACTCGGGAAACGGGCGTCGACCGTCAATCATCGGTTTGAAAACTTGCAGGAGAGACTGTCCAGAGCCAGGCTGGGTTCCTCGGTCTGTGGTTTCCCAGCTAATCGGGCTGGTGGCAGGTAGTGCTCTGATCCTTCCTGGGCTGCGGCGGGCTGAAGCTCGATCGGGTGGCTTTTCAATGGGGCCGGGCAGCGAGTCGGGAAGCAAAGAGAGAGAGAGAGGGTGGAGCACACAGGGCGCGGCTGGTGCTTCGAAGCCGGGCAGCGTTCGGACCTAAGAAGAGGGAGGGAAGTGTCCCAGAGGGTCCGCTCCACAACGGGAAAATAATAAAAGAAAAAGAATCAATATTTAACGCGCAAGAAACCGTGGAAAGCAGCGCTAACAACAGCGGGGAAGAAGGCAAAGCGCGGGAGGCGCCATTTTGTTAAATCGGGGACGAAGGCAAAGCGTGGGAGGCGCCATTTTAGATTTGCAAGATGCCGAAGACTGGCTGTATCACTGCTTTTGATAATACATTAGAGGACTGGACCACGTATGTGGAAAGAGTCGAGGTATATTTCGAGGCAAACGAAATAGCGGAGGGGAAAAAGGCATCGATATTGCTAAACTTAATGGGCGCTAGAACGTACGGCCTATTGCGGGACCTGATTACTCCAGCCAAACCGAAGGCGAAGAGTTTTAACGAAATTGTTGCTGTCCTACAGGAACACTTAAACCCTGCACCGCTGTTGATAGCAGAAAGATTTAAATTCCACAGGAGAACTCAGCACAAAGATGCGAGCAATGCTGAGTATCTTACGGAACTATGCAAGCTATCAAAGCACTGCCAGTTCGGAGCAGGACTGGCAGATACCCTACGGGACAAATTTGTCTGTGGACTCCTGAGTGAAGGAACACAGAAGAAGTTACTCTCAGAAAAAGAGCTGACGCTAGATAAGGCTTTCAGCGTGGCAGTATCGTATGAAGCAGCAGCCAGGGGAGCTGCAGAAATTCAACAAAAACCACAGGAATACGGCACCCACGAAATGACATGGGGATTTGCAAAATGTTATCGCTGCGGCAGAACTAACCATGACCAGAAGGACTGCTGGTCCAAAGACAAAATATGCTGACAATGCGGGAAGATTGGACACATTGCACGAGTTTGCAGGTCTGGGAAGAAGACCAGCGACAACAAAAAGGCTACTAAGGAACTGTACAAGAAAGTACAAAAGATGACGGACAGTAGTTCCGAAGACCAGCTGAGCGATAGTGAATCTGAGTACAGGAGACTAAGCTGTCTCAAACTTCACAATGTAATCGCAAAAGAGGATCACCGAACCATTTGGGTCACCCTCATGATAGCAGGGTCCCAAGGTAAAATGGAATTGGATACAGGATCAGCGCTAACCGTCATGAATCGAGGAGACTACGAGCGGCTATTTTCACACATACCCTTGAGAGAGACATCCATCATCTTGACGACGTATACGGGGCAAAAAGTATACCCCAGAGGAAAAATAAGGGTGCCTGTCGAATACAATGGCAAGAAAATATGGAAATTGTATCTCTACATACTGCCAAATGGTGGACCACCGTTATTGGGACGGGAATGGATCAGGAAGATAAACTTAGATTGGCATTCCATTCATGCAATGACGGTGGACGGTAAAAAAGATGAAGACGTCACTCCTGGACGATTGTCAACAATCTTAGCTAACGCCAAAGAGGTATTTCAACAAGAACTGGGCACGCTTAAAGGCGTAACCGCCTCGATAAAAATAGAAGAGAATGCAGTTCCCAAGTTTTTCAAAGCAAGACCGGTACCATATGCAATTCGCCCAGCCGTCGAGGCAGAGCTGGAGAATCTGGAGAAGGTGGGCGTGTTGCCTAAGGTCGACTGGAGCGAGTGGGCGACACCCATCGTTCCTGTCATGAAGAAAACGTTAAGCAATAAGTCCGGAGAGCCAAGGAAGATTCGCATCTGTGGGGATTTCAAGGTGACGGTGAACCCTGTCCTTCACACAGTACAATATCCTCTTCCAAGGATAGAAGACATCTTCGCCTCACTGTCTGGAGGGAAGCGTTTTACAAAAATTGACCTAGCACAAGCATATTTGCAGATGGAGGTTGAAGAGTCCTCTAGGAAGTATCTCACGATAAACACTCACAAAGGTCTTTACCAGTATCATCGATTGGTATTCGGAGTAGCATCGGCTCCGGCGATATGGCAAAGAGCGACGGAACAAGTCCTGCAAGGGATTCCGGGGACTCAGTGTTACTTGGACGACATCCTTGTAACAGGTGAAGATGACAGTGAACACCTTAACAACCTAGAACAGGTGCTCACTAGACTACGGGAACATGGGCTGCGAGCCAACCGCCCCAAGTGCGAATTTTTTAAGAAACAGATATCGTATTGTGGCCACGTGATTGATGAAGAGGGGTTACATAAGTCCCCTGACAAAATTGAAGCAGTTGTTAAGGCCCCAGCGCCTGAAAATGTGTCGCAACTGAGGTCATTCCTCGGATTGGTGAATTACTATCATAAGTTTTTGCCGAATTTGTCGACAATTTTGCACCCACTGAACGCCCTGCTACGAACGGGGGTAGCATGGAAATGGAGCGATGATTGTAAGCGTGCTTTTCAGAAGAGTAAGTACTTAATCACTTCAAGGGAAGTATTGGCTCACTACAACCCAGCACAGCCGATCAGACTGGCGTGTGATGCGTCTCCCTACGGCATTGGGGCGGTACTGTCACATAAGTTCCTTGATGGGTTAGAGAGGCCGATAGCTTTTGCGTCACGCTCATTAACTTCTGCCGAGCGTAACTATGCCCAGATTGACAGAGAGGCCCTCAGCCTAGTGTGGGGGGTGAAGAAGTTCAATCACTACCTGCACGGTCAAAAATTTACTCTACTAACCGATCATCAACCTCTTGTCTCCATTTTCAACCCTCAGAAGGGCGTACCAATAATGACGGCACAATGGCTGCAGAGATGGTCCCTTTTCCTAGGGACACACCAATATGACATCGAGTACAAAGGAACTAAACAGCATGGAAATGCTGATGGATTGTCACGCCTACCGTTGCCGACGGTGGAAGAAGAAGACCTTGCAGTGGATCCAATGGAGTTATTCCACTCGACCATAGTCGAATGTCTCCCTGTGACGAATGCAAACATAGAAAAGGAAACACGGAATGACCCGACACTATCACGGGTCTATGATTTAACGGTAAAGGGATGGCCAGCACATGGCGAACCACTGTTGCCAGCATTCTCGCCGAGAAGAGAACAGCTGTCAGTGTGCAGAGGGACCTTGATGTGTGGATCCAGAGTAGTAATTCCACCTAAGTTGACGGATAGAGTACTCGATGAGCTTCGTGAGGGTCATCTGGGTGGGGTAAAAATGAAGAACTTAGCCAGAGCGTTTGTGTGGTGGCCGGGAATCGATAGAGAAATCGAAGAGATGACCAAGAGCTGTGCAGGATGCCAGAAGGTCCAAAACGCCCCACCACAAGCTCCTCTGCATCCATGGGAGTGGCCCTCATCTCCATGGCAACGGGTGCACATTGATTTTGCTGGTCCCTTCATGGACTCGATGTTTTTAATTGCGGTGGATGCACATTCAAAGTGGCCAGAGGTAATAAAAATGTCCTCAACCACCACGGAAAAAACTATCACAGTTTTGCGAACCATATTCGCCAGGAATGGGCTGCATGAACAGATTTGCTCTGACAATGGACCACAGTTTGTGTCTGAAGAGTTCCGGAGGTTCTTAAAGAACAATGGCGTTAAGCATTACACATCTGCCCCATATCATCCAGCCACTAATGGATTGGCTGAGAGGTTTGTCCAAACATTCAAGAAGGCTATCAAGGCAATGTGTAATGAAGATATACCCCTACAACACAAGGTGGACAACTTCTTGTTTGCCTACCGGAATGCGACACATGCGGTTACCAACCAAACTCCAGCCATGATGTTCTTCAATCGAAGACTACGATGCCGCTTGGATTTGGTTAAGCCAAACGTCTGAAGAGATGTGGAGAACAGGCAGTTTCAGAATATAAATGGAAGGCCGACCAGGAGTTTTAAAATAGGTCAACCAGTTTTGGCCCAGGACTACCGCACTGAGAAATGGCAGCCAGGAACGATTTGTACATGACAAGGACCTCTCATGTATACCGTGGAAGTTGGGGAGAGCATTGTAAGACGCCATGCTGACCAGATTCTAGAGTCACTGGAAAACGTCAACTCCACACCACGATCTGATACACTTGGTAATGAAATTGACGTTCCAATTGCAGCTACCGCAGAACCGGTAATATTGGAAGCAGATGAACCAAACAAAGACATTGATCCCGACGCAACATTGCCAGAAGAACCTGATACCCCAAAGAGGCGTTATCCAGACAGAATCAGGAAGCCTCCTCAAAGACTGAACTTATAATTGCTTAAACTTAACCAATGTATCTAGCAACAGTAATTGTGATTGTAATTCGTTATCATTTAGTTGTTAAATGAATTTTATGCACTGTTTATCTAAAAGGGGAGGAATTGTTGTGTATGTACCTTTAAGAGAATAACTGGTCTCAGACTGCAGTACCGGCAGTGACCACCCCTGTATAAAAGGCGCTAGAGAGCCTCTGTTTTTTAGTTTCGCTATTGACTTCCACCAGTAAAGACTTGTTTGTTTTCACTCCTGCTGGTCCGTGCCTCAATCATTCACGGACTTAACAAATACGCTGCCAAAACCCTCTCCCCATTCCCGGGTCAATACACTGTTCCAACCCGTCTCCCCATTCCCGGGTCAAAACAATGTACAAACATCTCTCACCATTCCCGGATCAATACACTGTACAAACATCTCTCCCCATTCCCGGATCAATACACTGTACAAAACAGTCTCCACATTCCCGGGTCAATACACTGTACAAACCTCTTTACCCATTCCTGGATCAATACACTGTACAAAACACTCTCCCCATTCCTGGGTCAATACACCGTACAAACCTCTTTCCCCATTCCCGGATCAATACTCTGTACAAACCCCTCTTCCCCTTTCCCGGATCAACACAATGTACAAAACACTCTCCCCATTCCCGGATCAATACACTGTACAAACCCCTCTCCCCATTCCCGGATCAACACACTGCACAAAAATCTCTCCCCATTCCCGGATCAATACACTGTACAAACCTCTCTTCCCATTCCCGGTTCAATAAACTGTACAAAACCCTCTCCCCATTCCCGGATCAAGAAAATGTACAAAACCTCCTCATTCTCGGATCAATACAATGTACCAACCTCTCTCCCCATTCCCGGATCAATACACTGTACAAACTCCTCTCCCATTCTGTGATCAATATAATTTACTAACCTCTCTCCCCATTCCCGGATCAATACAATGTACAAAGCCCTCTACCATTCTTTGATCAATACAATTTACAAACCTCTCTCCCCATTCCCGGATCAATACACCATAGAAACATCTCTCCACATTCCCGGATCAATACATTCTACAAACCCTTCTCCCCATTCCCGAACAATACACTGTACAAACCTCTCTCCCCATTCCTGGATCAATACAATGTACATACCTCTCTCCCCATTCCCGGATCAATACACTGTACAAACATCTCTCCACATTCCCGGATCAATACACTGTACAAACCCCTCTCCCCATTCCCAGATGAATACACTGTACAAACCTGACTTCCCATTCCCTGATCAATAAACTGTACAAACCCCTCTCCCCATTCCCGGATCAATACACTGTACAAACCTCTCTCCCCATTCCCGGATCAATACACTGTACAAACCCCTCACCCCATTCCCAGATCAATACACTATACAAAGTCTTCTCCCATTCTCAGATCAATATAATTTACTAACCTCTCTCCCCATTCCCGGATCAACACACCGTAGAAACATCTCTCCACATTCCCGGATCAATACATTCTACAAACCCTTCTCCCCATTCCCGATCAATACACTGTACAAACCTCTCTCCCCATTCCCGGATCAATACAATGTACAAACCCCTCTCCCCATTCCCGGATCAATGCACTGTACAAACCCAACTCCCCATTCCCGATCAATACACTGCACAAACCCTTCTCCCCATTCCCAGATCAATACACTGTACAAACATCTCTCCACACTCCCGGATCAATACACTGTACAAACCCCTCTCCCCTTTCCCGGATCAACACAATGTACAAAACACTCTCCCCATTCCCGGATCAACACACTGCACAAAAATCTCTCCCCATTCCCGGATCAATACACTGTACAAACCTCTCTTCCCATTCCCGGTTCAATAAACTGTACAAACCCCTCTCCCCATTCCCGGATCAAGAAAATGTACAAACCTCTTTTCCCATTACCGGTTCAATAAACTGTACAAACCCTTCTCCCCATTCCCAGATCAACAAAATGTACAAAACCCTCTCCTCATTCCCGGATCAATACAAAATACCAACCCCTCTCTCCATTCCCAGATCAATACACTGTACAAAACCTTCTCCTCATTCATGGATGAATACACTGCACAAACCCTTCTCACCATTCCCGGATCAATACACTGTACAAACTGCTCTCCACATTCCCGGATCAATACACTGTACAAACCCGTATCACCATTCCCGAATCAAGACACTGTACAAACCCCTCACCCCATTCGCGGATCAATAAACTGTACAAACCTCTCTTCCCATTCCAAGTTCAATAAACTGTACAAACCCCTCTCCCCATTACCGGATCAACACAATGTACAAACCTGTCTCCACAATTCCGGATCAATACACTGTACGAACCCCTCTCCCCATTCCCGGACCAACACACTGGACAAATCCCTCTCCCTATTCCCGGATCAATACATTGTACAAATCCCTCTCCCCATTCCCGAATCAATACACTGTACAAACCCCTCACCCCATTCCCAGATCAATACACTGTACAAAACACTCTCCCCATTCCCGGATCAACACACTGGACAAATCCCTCTCCCTATTCCCGGATCAATACATTGTACAAATCCCTCTCACCATTCCCGAATCAATACACTGTACAAACCCCCCTCCCCATTCCCAGATCAACACACTGCACAAAAATCTCTCCCCATTCCTGGATCAATACACTGTACAAACCTCTCTTCCCATTCCCGGTTCAATAAACTGTACAAACCCCTCTCCCCATTCCCGGATCAAGCAAATGTACAAAACCCTCTCCTCATTCCCGGATCAATACACTGTACCAACCCGCCTCCCCATTCCCGGATCAAAACAATGTACAAACATCTCTCCCCATTCCCGGATCAATACACTGTACAAAACACTCTCCATATTCCCGGGTCAATACTCTGTTCAAACCTCTTTCCCCATTCCCGGATCAATACACTGTACAAACCCCTCTCCCCATTCCCGGATCAACACAATGTACAAAACACTCACCCCATTCCCAGGTCAATACACTGTACAAACCCCTCTCCCCATTCCCGGATCAACACACTGCACAAAAATCTCTCCCCATTCCCGGATCAATACACTGTACAAACCTCTCTTCCCATTCCCGGTTCAATAAACTGTACAAACCCCTCTCCCCATTCCCGGATCAAGAAAATGTACAAAACCTCCTCATTCCCGGATCAATACAATGTACCAACCTCTCTCCCCATTCCCGGATCAATACACTGTACAAAGTCCTCTCCCATTCTTGGATCAATATAACTTACTAACCTCTCTCCCCATTCCCGGATCAATACAATGTACAAAGCCCTCTCCCATTCTTTGATCAATACAATTTAAAAACCTCTCTCCCCATTCCCGGATCAATATACCGTAGAAACATCTCTCCACATTCCCGGATCAATACATTCTACAAACCCGTTGTATCCGTGTGTTAATGGAGACACGGAATGCAGGAGTTGGTTTCACAGGTGTTTACTGAACAAGGTCTGGAGGTGAACTAACAGATACAAGACACTATACAGGCTTATATAGCCCGAGTGGCCATTATCGGCATTACAGTACACAGGGGGCTCTTAAAGGCACATACACCACAATTCCTCCCCTTTTAGACAACCAGTACATAGCATTTTAAGTAATCATTAATTAACATGTTACAAGAACAATAATCTACACATTTGCTGCAGTTAAGCAATTATAAGTCAGTCTCTCTGGAGGCTTCCTGACTCGGTCCGGATAACGCCTCGGTGGTGTAGTAGTTTCTGGTGGTGTAGTAGGTTCTTTTGGCAAGGTCGATTTGGCTTGAATGCCAGTGTCGGGTTCATCTGGTTCCAGTATCACCGGATCGGAGGTAGATACTATGGGTATCTCTGCTTCATCATTAGGCGTATAGAGTTGTGGTGTAGGTTGTCCCTTTTCGGATGACTCTATGATCTGGTCAGCATGGCGCCTTATTATGCTTTCTCCAATGTCCACGGTATACATCAGCAGTCCTAGTCGTGTGCAAATAGTTCCAGGCTGCCATTTCTCGGTACGGTAGTCCCGGGCCAAAACTTGTTGACCTATCTGGAAGGTTCTAGTTGGCCTTTCATTCATGCCTTGAAATTACCGGTTCTCCACGTCCCTTCTGATGTTTGGCTTGATCAAATCCAGCCGGCATCTTAGGCTTCTATTGAAGAATATCATGGCGGGAGTTTGGTTTGTAACCACATGTGTTGCATTCCTGTATGCAAACAAGAAGTTATCTACCTTATGCTGTAGATTTATGTCTTCATTACACATGGCCTTTATGGCCTTCTTGAAGGTCTGGACAAACCTTTCAGCCAATCCATTGGTGGCGGGATGGTATGGGGCGGACGTGTAGTGCTTAACCCCATTGTTTTTTAAGAACTTCCTGAATTCTTCGGACACAAATTGCGGTCCATTATCAGAACAGATCTGTTCAGGCAGCCCATTCCTGGCAAATATGGTCCTTAATACTGTGATGGTTTTTTCCGTGGTGGTGGAGGACATCTTTATTACCTCTGGCCACTTGGAGTGTGCATCAACCGCGATTAAGAACATTGAGTCCATAAATGGACCAGCAAAGTCGATGTGTACCCTTTGCCATGGAGATGAGGGCCACTCCCATGGATGTAGAGGGGCTTGTGGTGGGGCGTTTTGGACCTTCTGGCATCCTAGGCAGCTCTTGGTCATTTCTTCGATGTCTCCATCGATACCTGGCCACCACACAAACGCTCTGGCTAGGTTCCTCATTTTCACTCCACCCAGATGCCCCTCGTGAAGCTCTTTTAGCACTTTATCCTGGAGTTTGGGTGGAATCACCACTTTGGATTCACACATCAAGGTTCCTCAGCACACTGACAGCTGTTCTCTTCTTTGCGAGAATGCTGGCAACAGTGGTTCGCCATGTGCTGGCCATCCCTTCGCCATTAAATCGTAGGCTCGTGAGAGAGTCGGGTCATTTCTCGTTTCCTTTTCAATGGCAGAATTTGTTACTGGTAGACATTCCACTATGGTTGAGTGGAACATCTCCACTGGGTCCACTGTAGGTGCCTCTTCTACCGTTGGCAACGGTAGGCGCGATAAACCGTCAGCATTCCCATGCTGTTTTGATCCTTTGTATTCTATGTCATATTGGTGTGCCCCTAGGAAAAGGGACCACCTCTGTAGCCTTTGCGCTGTCATAATGGGAACACCCTTTTTAGGGTTGAATATGGAGACGAGGGGTTGATGGTCAGTCAACAAGGTAAATTTTTGTCCATGTAGGTAATGGTTGAATTTCTTCACTCCCCATACCAGGCTGAGTGCTTCCCTGTCGATCTGGGCATAGTTACGCTCAGCTGAGTTCAATGAGCGTGACGCAAAAGCTATCGGCCGCTCCGAGCCATCAGGGAATCTATGCGATAATACCGCTCCTACGCCGTAAGGGGATGCATCGCACGCCAGTCTGATTGGCAGTGATGGGTTGTAATGAGCCAAAACTTCCTTGGACGTGATCAAGCCTTTGCATTTATGGAAGGCACGTTTACAGTCTTCGCTCCATTTCCAAATTACTCCCGTTTGTAGCAGTTCGTTAAGAGGGTGCAGAACAGTTGACAAGTTCGGTAAAAATTTATGATAGTAATTTATCAATCCCAGGAACGACGTTAATTGTGAGACATTTTCAGGTGCTGGGGCTTTTATGACCGCTTCAATTTTTTCAGGTGACTTATGCAACCCTTCCTCGTTAATTATGTGGCCACAATATGATATTTGTTTCTGGAAAAATTCGCACTTGGGGCAATTTGCTCGTAGGCCCCGTTCTTTCAGCCTAGTGAGCACCTGCTCCAAATTGGCAAGGTGCTCGTTGTCGTTTTCTCCTGTTACAAGGATGTCGTCTAGGTAGCATTGAATCCCCGGAATCCCTTGGAGGACTTGCTCCATAGCTCTTTGCCAGATAGCTGGAGCTGATGCTACTCCGAAAACCAGTCGATTGTACTGGTACAGGCCTTTGTGTGTATTTATCGTGAGATACTTTTTAGAGGCCTCTTCAACCTCCATCTGTAGATATGCTTGTGCCAAGTCAATTTTGGTGAAACGTTTCCCTCTGGATAGTGAGGCGAAAATATCTTCTATCCTCGGAAGAGGATACTGTACCGTGTGAAGGACCGGGTTTACAGTCACCTTGAAGTCCCCACAGATGCGAATTTTTCTCTGTTCTTCAGATTTATCATTATTCAACGTTTTCTTCATGACCGGGACAATGGGTGTTGCCCACTCGCTCCAATCTATCTTGGATAATACGCCTGCCTTTTCCAAATTCTCCAGCTCTGCCTCGACTGCTGGACGAATTGCGTATGGCATCGGCCTTGCCTTAAAAAACTTGGGAATTGCCGCATCTTCCACTTTTATTGAGGCGGTGATGCCTTTCAAAGTTCCTAGTTCCTGTTGAAACACTTCCTTGGCGTTGGCCAAGATGTCTTTTAATCGTTCAGGTATGACGTCATCATCATTTTTTTTCTTACTGGTCACTGTCAGTGCCTGAATGGAGTGCCAGTCTAAACGTATCTTCCTGATCCATTCACGTCCCAACAGCGGTGGACCACCATCTTGCAGAACGTATAAATACAACTTCTGTATTTCCTTGCCGTTGTATACAACAGGCACCCTTATTTTCCCTTTGGGGTATACTTTCTGCCCCGTATATGTTTTCAAGATAATGGATGTGTCTTTCAAAGGTATATGCGGAAATAGCCGCTCGTAATCTCGTCGACTTATGACGGTCAGAGCTGATCCTGTATCTAGCTCCATTTTAACTGGGGACCCCGCTATCGTGAGGGTAACCCAAATGGTCTGGTAATCTTCTTTGGCAATTACATTATGTAATTTGAGACAGCTTAGTCTCTTGTTTCCTGAGTCGCTATCGCTCTTCTGGTCTTCGGAGCTACTGTCCGTCATCATTTGTACCTTTCTGTACTTTTCCTTATTGATTTTTTTCCTGTCCGTGGATTTTTTGTTTCCAGATCGGCATACATGTGCAATGTGTCCAATCTTTCCGCATTGCCTGCATGCTTTGCCCTTGAACCAGCAGTCCCTCTGGTCATGGGTGGATCTGCCGCAGCGATAACATCTCTCGAAACCCTGTGTCATTTCATGGGTGCCGAAGTTCTGTGGCCTTTGCTGTATCTCTGCAGCTCCTCTTGCGGCTGCTTTGTATGATACAGCCACACTGAAAGCCTTGTCCAGTGTCAAATCTTTCTCAGAAAGTAGCCTTTTCTGTGTTCCTTCACTTAGGAGACCGCAGACGAATTTGTCTCGAAGAGAATCTGCCAGTCCTGCCCCGAATTGGCAGTGCTTTGACAGCTTCCTTAATTCAGTGAGGTAATCAGCGTTACTTTCATTCTTGTGCTGATTCCTCCTGAAGAATTTGAATCGTTCCGCTATCAACAGCGGTATTGGGTTTAAGTGCTCCTGTAGGGTATCAACTATCTCCTTAAAATTCTTGTCCCTCGGTTTGGCTGGAGTGATTAAGTTTCGTAACAGCCCGTATGTCCTTGCGCCCATTAGATTTAGAAGTACTGATGCCTTTTTATCATCCTCTATTTCATTTGCTGTGCAATATACCTCCACTCATTCCACATATGTGGTCCAATCCTCTATATTGCTATCGAAAGCAGTAATATTGCCAGTCTTAGGCATCCTGAAAAAAAAATGGCGCCTCCCGCGCTTTCCTTTCTTCCCCGCAGAAAAAAATGGTGCCTCCCGCGCTTTCCCGCCACTGCCGCTGCTGACAACGCTGTTCTCCGCGGCTTTTATTTACATAGGTATTTTTAATAGGTGGAGACTCGTTCCCGCCGGACTCTCTGGGACTTTTCCCTCCCTCTGCTTGGTCCGAACGCCGACCTGCTTTGCAGCGCCGGCCGTCTCCCGAGTGTTCCACCCTCTGTCTCTGTTTGCCTCTGCCTTCGCTGCTTGGCCCCGCTGCAGAGCCAGCCGATGGAGCCCCAGCCCACCGCCCAGGAAGGATTATTGCAGTACCTGCCACCAGCTCGGCTAGCTGGTGAAACCACAGTTTTTTGATTTTTTTTTCTTGTTTTTTTCTTCGACTTTCGCCTGAGGAATCGATCTCCTTGAGGTGCTACCGAATTGCAGGTAAGTCCGTTTCCAATTCGTCGCCACTGTTGTATCCGTGTGTTAATGGAGACACGGAATGCAGGAGTTGGTTTCACAGGTGTTTACTGAACAAGGCCTGGAGGTGAACTAACAGATACAAGACACTATACAGGCTTATATAGCCCGAGTGGCCATTATCGGCATTACAGTGCACAGGAGGCTCTTAAAGGCACATACACCACAAAACCCTTCTCCCCATTCCCGATCAATACACTGTACAAACCTCTCTCCCCATTCCCGGATCAATACAATGAACAAACCCCTCTCCCCATTCCCGGATCAATACACTGTACAAACCCCTCACCCCATTCCCAGATCAATACACTGTACAAAGTCCTCTCCCATTCTCAGATCAATATAATATAATAACCTCTCTCCCCATTCCCGGATCAATACAATGTACAAAGCCCTCTCCCATTCTTTGATAATGCAATTTACAAACATCTCTCCCCATTCCCGGATCAATACACCGTAGAAACATCTCTCCACATTCCCGGATCAATACATTCTACAAACCCTTCTCCCCATTCCCGATCAATACACTGTACAAACCTCTCTCCCCATTCCCGGATCAATACACTGTACAAACCCCTCTCCCCATTCCCGGATCAATGCACTGTACAAACCCAACTCCCCATTCCCGATCAATACTTTGTACAAACCCTTCTCCCCATTCCCAGATGAATACACTGTACAAAACTGACTTTCCATTCCCGGATCAATAAACTGTACAAACCCCTCTCCCCATTCCCGGATCAATACACTGTACAAACCACTCTCCCCATTCCCGGATCAATACACTGTACAAACATCTCTCCCCATTCCTAGATGAATACACTGTACAAACCCCTCTCCCCATTCCCGGATCAACACACTGTACCAATCCCTCTCCCCATTCCCGGATCAATATATTGAACAAAACCCTCTCCCCAATCCCGAATCAATACACTGTACAAACCCCTCTCCCCATTCCCACATCAATACACTGTACAAAACCCCTCACCCCATTCCCGGATCAATACACTGTACAAAATACTCTCCCCATTCCCGGGTCAATACACTGTACAAACCCCTCTCCACATTCCCGGATCAACACAATGTACAGAACACTCTCCCCATTTCCGGGTCAATACACTGTGCAAACCCCTCTTCCCATTCCCGGATCAACACACTGCACAAAAATCTCTCCCCATTCCCGGTTCAATAAACAGTACAAACCCCTCTCCCCATTCCCGGATCAAGAAAATGTACAAAACCTCCTCATTCCCGGATCAATACAATGTACCAACCTCTCTCCCCATTCCCGGATCAATACACTGTAAAAACCTCTCTCCCGATTCCCGGATCAATACACTGTACAAAACCCTCTCCCCAGTCCCGATTCAACACACTGTACAAGCCCTTCTCCCCATTCCCGGATTAATACACTGTACAAACCGCTCTCCACATTCCCGGATCAATACACTGTACAAACCCGTGTCCCCATTCCCGGATCAAAACAATGTACAAAACCCTGCCCACATTCCCGGATCAATACACTGTACAAAACCCTCTCCCGATTCCCGGATCAACACACTGTACAAACCCTCTCCCCATTCCCAGATCAATACACTGTACAAACCCCTCTCCCCATTCCCAGATCAATAAACTGTAGAAACATCTCTCCCCATTTCCGGAACAATACATTATGCAAACCCCTCTACCATTCCTGATCGACACACTGTACAAAGCTCTCTCCCCATTCCCAGATCAATACACTGTACAAACCCATCTCCCCATTTCCGGATCAACACACTGTATAAACCCCTCTCCCCATTCCCGGATCAATACACTGCATAAACCCCTCTCCCCATTCTCGGATCAATACAATTTACAAACCTCTCTCCCCATTCCCAGATCAATACACTGTACAAACTTCTCTCCCCATTCCCGGATCAATACACTGTACAAACCCCTCTCCCCATTCCCAGACGAATACACAGTACAAACCTCACTTCCATTCCCGGATCAATAAACTGTACAAACCCCTCTCACCATTACCCGATCAACACAATGTACAAACCTGTCTCCACGATTCCGGATCAATAAACTTTACAAACCACTCTCCCCATTCCCGGATCAATACACTGTACAAACCTCTCTCCCCATTCCCGAATCAAAACAATTTACAAACCCCTCTCCGCATTCCTGGATCAATAAACTGTACAAACCCCTCTCCCCTTTCCCGGATCAATATACTGTACAAACATCTCTCCCCAATCCCGGATCAATACAGTGTTCAAACCCCTCTTTCCCATTCCCGCATCAATATATTATACAGACCCCTCTCCCTATTCCCGGATCAATAAACTGTAAAAACCTGTCTCCCCATTCCCGGATCAATATACTGTACAAAACCCTCTCCCCATTCTCGGAACAACACACTGTAAAAACCATCCTCCACATTCCCGGATCAATGCATGTACAAACCCCTCTCCCCATTCCCGGATCAATACACTGTACAAACCCCTCTCCCCATTCCCGGATCAATACAGTGTAAAGACCCCCCTCCCCAATCCCGGATCAATACACTGTACAAACCTCTCTCCCCATTCCTGTTGTGTATGTACCTTTAAGAGAAGAACTGATTCTATACTGCAGTACCGGCAGTGGCCACCCCTGTATATAAAGCCATAGCAGGCTTCTGTATTTCAGTCTTGAATTACTCTCTGTTCAGTAAATACCTGTTTTATTGTTCTCCTGCAGTCTGAGTGTTATTGATCCTCGGACACTACACTGGCGACGGGCAGGTTTGAACTCACCTGCAGTACTGCATCACCTCATGGGGATCTTTTCCCTGAAGAGAAGCTTCTTGGAGGTCGAAGTCAGAACGGCGGGCGTCGACCGCGGGCAACCGCCCAGGGATCCATCGGAGAGTTGCAGGGGAGGCTGTGGAGAGCTGGGCCTGGCTCCCCAGTCGAGGTGTTCCAGCAAGTCGTGCTGGTAGCAGGTAGTGCGCTGACCCTTCCGGACTGCGGCGGGCTCGGGCTCGATCGAGCGGCTCTGCAAAGGGGCCGTGCAGCGTCGTCGGGAGGAAGAGAGAGAGGCTGGAGCGCACAGGGCGCGGTCGGTGCTCAAGAACAGGGCAGCGTGGAGAGGATAGAACGCGGGGAAGGAAAAGTGAGACACGCCGAAGCCACAGGTCGCCGCCATTACCCTGTAGAACACTAGGAGCAGCGTGGCAGCAAGGTGAAGAAGGAAAAGCGCGGGAGGCGCCATTTTATTCCATTGGGGAAGAAAGAAAAGCGCGGGTGGTGCCATTTTATTACATTGGGGAAGAAGAAAAAGCGCGGGAGGCGCCATTTTAAATCACCCAAGATGCTGAAGAGTGGCAGTATCACTGCTTTCGACAATGAGGTAGAAGACTGGACCATGTATGTGGAAAGAATTGAAGTGTACTGCAATGCCAATGAGGTGGCCAATGGAAAGAAGGCGTCAGTATTATTAAATTTGATGGGCGCGAGAACGTACGGCCTATTGCGGATTTGAATTACCCCAGCTAAACCAATGGAGAAAAGTTTTGAAGAGATTGTTAATATCTTACAGGAACACCTAAACCCTACACCGCTGCTGATAGCAGAAAGATTCAAGTTCCATAAAAGAAACCAGCACAAAAATGAGAACAATGCTGACTATCTTACGGAACTACGCAAGTTATCGAAGCACTGCCAGTTCGGAGCAGGACTGGCGGACACCTTGCGGGATAAGTTTGTCTGCGGGCTCCAGAGTGAAGGAACCCAGAAACGACTACTTTCGGAAAAGGACCTGACGCTAGAACAAGCTTTCAGCGTGGCAGTATCCTACGAAGCAGCAGCACGGGGAGCTGCGGAAATACAACAGAAACCACAGGAATACAGCGCTAACGAAATGGCGTATGGAGCCGAAAAGTGCTATCGCTGCGGCAGAACAACCCATGATCAGAAGGACTGCTGGGTTAAGGACAAAGTATGCAGGCAATGTGGGAAAATGGGACACATAGCAAGAGTCTGCAGGTCGGGAAAGAAAACCAACACTACAAGAACTACTAAGGAAAAGTGCAAGAAAGTAAAGAAATTGACAGACAGTAGTTCGGAAGATCAGGAGAGTGATAAGGACTCCGGGAGCAGGAGACTAAGTTGTCTAAAGTTACACAACGTGATCGCAAAGGAGGATCACCGAACCATTTGGGTCACCCTCATGATAGCAGGGTCCCCAGTAAAGATGGAATTGGACACAGGATCAGCCCTAACTGTCATGAATCGACGAGACTATGAGCGGCTATTCTCACACATACCCTTGAAGGACACGTCCATTGTATTGAAGACATACACGGGGCAAAAAGTCTACCCCAGAGGAAAAATAAGGGTGCCAGTTGAATACAACGGCAAGGAAACACAGAAACTGTATCTATATATACTACCATATGGAGGATCACCATTATTGGGACGTGAATGGATCCGAAAAATACAATTGAATTGGCATTCCATTCAGGCGCTAACTGTGACTGATAAAAAGGATGATGACGTCACACCTGGACGACTGTCAAAAATTCTAACTGACGCAAAAGAGGTGTTCCAACAAGGACTTGGGACTCTAAAAGGAGTAACGGCAACGATAAAAATTGAAGATAACGCAAACCCAAAATTTTTTAAGGCCAGATTGGTACCTTACGCAATCCGCCCAGCCGTTGAAGCAGAGCTGGAGAGTCTGGAGCTTTCGGGTGTGCTGTCCAAGGTGGACTGGAGCGAGTGGGCCACACCCATCGTTCCTGTAATGAAGAAATCATTGAGCAGCACGCCTGGGGACCCGAAGAAGGTTCGCATCTGTGGGGACTTCAAGGTAACTGTGAACCCAGTCCTGCACACAGTACAATATCCACTTCCACGGATAGAAGATATTTTCGCCTCACTATCTGGAGGGAAACGCTTTACAAAGATTGATCTGGCCCAAGCGTATCTACAAATGGAGGTAGAAGAAGCATCTAGAAAATACCTCACGATAAACACTCACAAAGGTCTTTACCAGTACAACCGACTGGTATTCGGGGTGGCATCAGCTCCGGCTATTTGGCAGAGGGCGATGGAACAAGTCCTGCAAGGGATCCCGGGGACCCAGTGTTATTTGGACGACATCCTGGTTACAGGCGAAAATGACAGTGAACACCTTGCCAACCTGGAGCAGGTGCTCACGAGATTACAGGAATATGGGCTACGAGCCAACCACCTCAAATGCGAGTTCTTCAGGAGACAAATCTCGTATTGTGGCCACATGATTGATGAGGAAGGGTTGCATAAGTCGCCGGACAAGGTTGAGGTTGTAGTCAAGGCTCCAGCACCGGAAAATGTGTCGCAACTGAGGTCGTTCCTTGGGTTGGTGAACTACTACCATAAGTTCTTGCTGAATTTATCTACAATTCTGCACCCACTGAATGCCCTACTGCAAACTGGAGTAACATGGAGATGGAGTGATGAGTGTAAGCGTGCCTTTCAGAAATGTAAATGCCTAATCACTTCAAATGAAGTATTGGCCCACTACAATCCAACACTACCGATTCGGTTAGCATGTGATGCGTCTCCCTACGGCATCGGAACGGTGCTGTCACACAAATTCCCTGACGGTTCAGAGAGGCCAATAGCCTTTGCGTCGCGCTCGTTAACCTCAGCCGAGCGTAACTACGCCCAGATTGACAGGGAGGCCCTCAGCCTGGTGTGGGGGGTGAAGAAGTTCAATCATTATCTGCACGGGCAGAAATTCACCCTACTGACAGATCATCAGCCCCTGGTCTCCATTTTCAACCCAAAGAAGGGCGTTCCGGTGATGACGGCGCAACGGCTGCAAAGATGGTCACTTTTTCTAGGGGCACATCAGTACGACATAGAGTACAAGGGCACGAAACAGCATGGAAACGCTGATGGGCTGTCGCGCCTACCGTTGCCTACAGTAGAGGAAGCACCTGCAGTGGACCCTGTTGAGATATTCCATGCGACCACAGTCGAATGTCTACCTGTTACAAACTCAGGTATAGAGAAGGAAACCCGAAATGACCCGACACTCTCTCGGGTCTATGATTTGACGGTGAAGGGATGGCCAGCACATGGCGACTCACTGTTGCCAGCAATCTCGCCAAGGAGAGAACAGCTGTCAGTGTGCCGGGGGACCTTGATGTGTGGATCCCGAGTGGTAATTCCACCCAAGTTGAGAGATAGAGTGCTCAATGAGCTTCATGAGGGTCATCTGGGAGGGGTAAAAATTAAGAGCCTAGCCAGGGCGTTTGTGTGGTGGCCGGGAATCAATAAAGAAATCGAGGATATGACCAAGAGATGCACAGGATGCCAGAAGGTCGAAAACGCTCCAAGACAGGCCCCGCTACATCCATGGGAGTGGCCCTCATCTCCATGGCAATGGGTACACATTGATTTTGCTGGTCCATTTATGGACTCAATGTTCCTAATCGCTGTGGACGCCCATTCGAAATGGCCAGAGGTCATCAAAATGTTCTCCACCACCACAGAGAAAACTATTGCAGTCCTACGGACCATCTTCGCCAGGAATGGCTTGCCAGAACAGATTTGATCCGACAATGGGCCACAGTTTGTGTCAGAGGATTTCCGGACGTTTCTGAGGAATAATGGGGTGAAGCATTACATATCTGCTCCATATCATCCAGCCACAAATGGATTGGCTGAGAGGTTTGTTCAGATCTTTAAAAAGGCCATAAAGGCAATGCATAATGACGACATACCACTACAACACAAGGTGGATAATTTCTTGTTTGCTTACCGGAATGCGACACATGCAGTCACCAACCAAGCTCCAGCCATAATGTTCTTCAACCGAAGGCTAAGATGTCACCTGGATTTGCTCAAACCAAACATACGACGAGATGTTGAGGATAAGCAATTCCAGCACATAAATGAGAAGCCAACCAGGAGCTTCAAGATAGGGCAACCAGTCTTGGCCCGCGACTACCGAACAGAAAAATGGCAGCCAGGAACGATATGCACACAGCAGGGACCACTAATGTACACAGTGGACGTTGGAGAGAGCATCGTGGGACGCCATGCTGACCAGATTCTAGAGTCACAGGAACAAGCCAAACCCATACCACGAGCAGGTGCACCTGGTAATCAACCCGAAATACAGATTGCGTCTACCTCAGAAGCAGTGGTATTGGAAGCTGACGAACCAACCAATGACAATGAGCCAGAATCAACTGCGCCGCAATAACAGGATACTCGAGAAAGGCGCTATCCAGTCAGGATCAGGAAGCCTCCTCAAAGACTGAACTTATAAATGATTATTTCAGTTGATGTATATAGTACAGAGAAAATTGTAATTGTAATTTAGTTATTATTTAGTTGTTAAATGAATGCTATGTACTGTTTATCTGAAAGGGGGGGAATTGTTGTGTATGTACCTTTAAGAGAAGAACTGATTCTATACTGCAGTACCGGCAGTGACCACCCCTGTATATAAAGCCATAGCAGGCTTCTGTATTTCAGTCTTGAATTACTCTCTGTTCAGTAAATACCTGTTTTATTGTTCTCCTGCAGTCTGAGTATTATTGATCCTCGGACACTACAATTCCTGCTCAACAAACGATACAAACCAATTTCTCCATTCCAGGATCAATAGACTACAAACCCCTCTGCCCATTCCTGGATCAATACACTGTATAAAACGCTCTCCCCTTTCCCGGATCAATACACTGTACAAACCTCTCTCCCCATTCCTGAATCAATACACTGTACAAACCCCTCTCCCCATTCCTGGATCAATTCACTGTACAAACCTCTCTCCCCATTCCCGGATCAATGCATTGTACAAACTCCTCTCCCCATTCCCGGATCAATACACTGTACAAATCTCTCTCCTCATTCCCGGATCAATACACTGCATAACGCCCTCTCCCCATTCCCGGATCAATACACTGTACAAAGCCCTCTCCGCATTCCCGGATCAACACAATGTACAAAACACTCTCCCCATTCCTGGGTCAATACAGTGTACAAACCCCTCTCCCCATTCCCGGATCAAAACACTGTACAAACCCCTCTCCCCATTCCCGGATGAATACACTGTACAAAACCCTCTCCCCATTCCCGGATCAACACATTGTACAAATCCCGCTCCCCATTCCCGGATCAATACACTGTACAAACATCTCTCCCCATTCCCGGAACAATATATTATACAAAGCACACTACCATTCCCGATCAACAGACTGTACAAAACTCTGTCCCCATTCCCGGATCAACACACTGTACAAACCCCTCTCCCAATTCCCGGATCAATACACTGCACAAACCACTCTCCCCATTCCCGGATCAATACCCTGTACAAACACCTCGCCCGATTCCCGGATCAATACACTGCACAAACCCCTCTCCTCATTCCCAAATCAATACACTGTACAAACCTCTCTCCCCATTCCCGGATCACTACACTGTACAAACCCCTCTCCCCATTCCTGGATCAACACAAAGTACAAATCTATCTCCCCATTCCCGAATCTATACACTGTACAAACACTCTCCCCATTCCCGGATCAACACACTGTACAAACCAGCATCCCCATTCCCGGATCAATACACTGTACAAATCCCTCTTCCCATTCCTGGATCAATACACTATACAAACCCCTCTTCCCCTTCCTGGATAAATACACTGTACAAACCTCTCTCCCCATTCCCGGATCAATACACTGTACAAACGTCTCCCACATTCCTGCATCAATATTTTGTACAAACTTCTCTCCCCATTCCCGGATCAATACACTGTACAAACCTCTCTCCCCATTCCCGAATCAATACAATTTACAAACCCCTCCTCGCATTCCTGGATCAATACACTGTACAAACCCCTCTCCCCTTTCCCGGATCAATATACTGTACAAACTTCTCTCCCCAATCCCGGATCAATACACTGTTCAAACCCCTCTTTCCCATTCCCGCATCAATATATTATACAGACCCCTCTCCCTATTCCCGGATCAATAAACTGTAAAAACCTGTCTCCCCATTCCCGGATCAATACACTGTACAAACCCCTCTCCCCATTCTCGGAACAACACACTGTAAAAACCATCCTCCACATTCCCGGATCAATGCATGTACAAACCCCTCTCCCCATTCCCGGATCAATACACTGTACAAACCCCTCTCCCCATTCCCGGATCAATACAGTGTAAAAACCCCCCTCCCCAATCCCGGATCAATACACTGTACAAACCTCTCTCCCCATTCCTGTTGTGTATGTACCTTTAAGAGAAGAACTGATTCTATACTGCAGTACCGGCAGTGACCACCCCTGTATATAAAGCCATAGCAGGCTTCTGTATTTCAGTCTTGAATTACTCCCTGTTCAGTAAATACCTGTTTTATTGTTCTCCTGCAGTCTGAGTATTATTGATCCTCGGACACTACACTGGCGACGGGCAGGTTTGAACTCACCTGCAGTACTGCATCACCTCACGGAGATCTTTTCCCTGAAGAGAAGCTTCTTGGAGGTCGAAGTCAGAACGGCGGGCGTCGACCGCGGGCAACCGCTCAGGGATCCATCGGAGAGTTGCAGGGGAGGCTGTGGAGAGCTGGGCCTGGCTCCCCAGTCGAGGTGTTCCAGCAAGTCGTGCTGGTAGCAGGTAGTGCGCTGACCCTTCCGGACTGCGGCGGGCTCGGGCTCGATCGAGCGGCTCTGCAAAGGGGCCGTGCAGCGTCGTCGGGAGGAAGAGAGAGAGGCTGGAGCGCACAGGGCGCGGTCGGTGCTCAAGAACAGGGCAGCGTGGAGAGGATAGAATGCGGGGAAGGAAAAGTGAGACGCGCCGAAGCCACGGGTCGCCGCCATTACCCTGTAGAACACTAGGAGCAGCGTGGCAGCAAGGTGAAGAAGGAAAAGCGCGGGAGGCGCCATTTTATTCCATTGGGGAAGAAAGAAAAGCGCGGGTGGTGCCATTTTATTACATTGGGGAAGAAGAAAAAGCGCGGGAGGCGCCATTTTAAATCACCCAAGATGCTGAAGAGTGGCAGTATCACTGCTTTCGACAATGATGTAGAAGACTGGACCATGTATGTGGAAAGAATTGAAGTGTACTGCAATGCCAATGAGGTGGCCAATGGAAAGAAGGCGTCAGTATTATTAAATTTGATGGGCGCGAGAACGTACGGCCTATTGCGGATTTGAATTACCCCAGCTAAACCAATGGAGAAAAGTTTTGAAGAGATTGTTAATATCTTACAGGAACACCTAAACCCTACACCGCTGCTGATAGCAGAAAGATTCAAGTTCCATAAAAGAAACCAGCACAAAGATGAGAACAATGCTGACTATCTTACGGAACTACGCAAGTTATCGAAGCACTGCCAGTTCGGAGCAGGACTGGCGGACACCTTGCGGGATAAGTTTGTCTGCGGGCTCCAGAGTGAAGGAACCCAGAAACGACTACTTTCGGAAAAGGACCTGACGCTAGAACAGGCTTTCAGCGTGGCAGTATCCTACGAAGCAGCAGCACAGGGAGCTGCGGAAATACAACAGAAACCACAGGAATACAGCGCTAACGAAATGGCGTATGGAGCCGAAAAGTGCTATCGCTGCGGCAGAACAACCCATGATCAGAAGGACTGCTGGGTTAAGGACAAAGTATGCAGGCAATGTGGGAAAATGGGACACATAGCAAGAGTCTGCAGGTCGGGAAAGAAAACCAACACTACAAGAACTACTAAGGAAAAGTACAAGAAAGTAAAGAAATTGACAGACAGTAGTTCGGAAGATCAGGAGAGTGATAAGGACTCCGGGAGCAGGAGACTAAGTTGTCTAAAGTTACACAACGTGATCGCAAAGGAGGATCACCGAACCATTTGGGTCACCCTCATGATAGCAGGGTCCCCAGTAAAGATGGAATTGGACACAGGATCAGCCCTAACTGTCATGAATCGACGAGACTATGAGCGGCTATTCTCACACATACCCTTGAAGGACACGTCCATTGTATTGAAGACATACACGGGGCAAAAAGTCTACCCCAGAGGAAAAATAAGGGTGCCAGTTGAATACAACGGCAAGGAAACACAGAAACTGTATCTATATATACTACCATATGGAGGATCACCATTATTGGGACGTGAATGGATCCGAAAAATACAATTGAATTGGCATTCCATTCAGGCGCTAACTGTGACTGATAAAAAGGATGATGACGTCACACCTGGACGACTGTCAAAAATTCTAACTGACGCAAAAGAGGTGTTCCAACAAGGACTTGGGACTCTAAAAGGAGTAACGGCAACGATAAAAATTGAAGATAACGCAAACCCAAAATTTTTTAAGGCCAGATTGGTACCTTACGCAATCCGCCCAGCCGTTGAAGCAGAGCTGGAGAGTCTGGAGCGTTCGGGTGTGCTGTCCAAGGTGGACTGGAGCGAGTGGGCCACACCCATCGTTCCTGTAATGAAGAAATCATTGAGCAGCACGCCTGGGGACCCGAAGAAGGTTCGCATCTGTGGGGACTTCAAGGTAACTGTGAACCCAGTCCTGCACACAGTACAATATCCACTTCCACGGAGAGAAGATATTTTCACCTCACTATCTGGAGGGAAACGCTTTACAAAGATTGATCTGGCCCAAGCGTATCTACAAATGGAGGTGGGAGAAGCGTCTAGGAAATACCTCACGATAAACACTCACAAAGGCCTTTACCAGTACAATCGACTGGTATTCGGGGTAGCATCAGCCCCGGCTATTTGGCAGAGGGCGATGGAACAAGTCCTGCAAGGGATCCCGGGGACCCAGTGTTATTTGGACGACATCCTGGTTACAGGCGAAAATGACAGTGAACACCTTGCCAACCTGGAGCAGGTGCTCACGAGATTACAGGAATATGGGCTACGAGCCAACCACCTCAAATGCGAGTTCTTCAGGAGACAAATCTCGTATTGTGGCCACATGATTGATGAGGAAGGGTTGCATAAGTCGCCGGACAAGGTTGAGGTTGTAGTCAAGGCTCCAGCACCGGAAAATGTGTCGCAACTGAGGTCGTTCCTTGGGTTGGTGAACTACTACCATAAGTTCTTGCTGAATTTATCTACAATTCTGCACCCACTGAATGCCCTACTGCAAACTGGAGTAACATGGAGATGGAGTGATGAGTGTAAGCGTGCCTTTCAGAAATGTAAATGCCTAATCACTTCAAATGAAGTATTGGCCCACTACAATCCAACACTACCGATTCGGTTAGCATGTGATGCGTCTCCCTACGGCATCGGAACGGTGCTGTCGCACAAATTCCCTGACGGTTCAGAGAGGCCAATAGCCTTTGCGTCGCGCTCGTTAACCTCAGCCGAGCGTAACTACGCCCAGATTGACAGGGAGGCCCTCAGCCTGGTGTGGGGGGTGAAGAAGTTCAATCACTATCTGCACGGGCAGAAATTCACCCTACTGACAGATCATCAGTCCCTGGTCTCCATTTTCAACCCAAAGAAGGGCGTTCCGGTGATGACGGCGCAACGGCTGCAAAGATGGTCACTTTTTCTAGGGGCACATCCGTACGACATAGAGTAGAAGGGTACGAAACAGCATGGAAACGCTGATGGGCTGTCGCGCCTACCGTTGCCTATAGTAGAGGAAGCACATGCAGTGGACCCTGTTGAGATATTCCATGCGACCACAGTCGAATGTCTACCTGTTACAAACTCAGGTATAGAGAAGGAAACCCGAAATGACCCGACACTCTCTCGGGTCTATGATTTGACGGTGAAGGGATGGCCAGCACATGGCGACTCACTGTTGCCAGCAATCTCGCCAAGGAGAGAACAGCTGTCAGTGTGCCGGGGGACCTTGATGTGTGGATCCCGAGTGGTAATTCCACCCAAGTTGAGAGATAGAGTGCTCAATGAGCTTCATGAGGGTCATCTGGGAGGGGTAAAAATTAAGAGCCTAGCCAGGGCGTTTGTGTGGTGGCCGGGAATCGATAAAGAAATCGAGGATATGACCAAGAGATGCACAGGATGCCAGAAGGTCGAAAACGCTCCACGACAGGCCCCGCTACATCCATGGGAGTGGCCCTCATCTCCATGGCAATGGGTACACATTGATTTTGCTGGTCCATTTATGGACTCAATGTTCCTAATCGCTGTGGACGCCCATTCGAAATGGCCAGAGGTCATCAAAATGTCCTCCACCACCACGGAGAAAACTATTGCAGTCCTACGGACCATCTTCACCAGGAATGGCTTGCCAGAACAGATTTGCTCCGACAATGGGCCACAGTTTGTGTCAGAGGATTTCCGGAGGTTCCTGAGGAATAATGGGGTGAAGCATTACATATCTGCCCCATATCATCCAGCCACAAATGGATTGGCTGAGAGGTTTGTTCAGATCTTTAAAAAGGCCATAAAGGCAATGCATAATGACGACATACCACTACAACACAAGGTGGATAATTTCTTGTTTGCTTACCGGGATGCGACACATGCAGTCACCAACCAAGCTCCAGCCATAATGTTCTTCAACCGAAGGCTAAGATGTCACCTGGATTTGCTCAAACCAAACATAAGATGAGATGTTGAGGATAAGCAATTCCAGCACATAAATGAGAAGCCAACCAGGAGCTTCAAGATAGGGCAACCAGTCTTGGCCCGCGACTACCGAACAGAAAAATGGCAGCCAGGAACGATATGCACACAGCAGGGACCACTAATGTACACAGTGGACGTTGGAGAGAGCATCATGAGACGCCATGCTGACCAGATTCTAGAGTCACAGGAACAAGCCAAACCCATACCACGAGCAGTTGCACCTGGTAATCAACCCGAAATACAGATTGCGTCTACCTCAGAAGCAGTGGTATTGGAAGCTAACGAACCAACCAATGACAATGAGCCAGAATCAACTGCGCCGCAATAACAGGATACTCGAGAAAGGCGCTATCCGGTCAGGATCAGGAAGCCTCCTCAAAGACTGAACTTATAAATGATTATTTCAGTTGATGTATATAGTACAGAGAAAATTGTAATTGTAATTTAGTTATTATTTAGTTGTTAAATGAATGCTATGTACTGTTTATCTGAAAGGGGGGGAATTGTTGTGTATGTACCTTTAAGAGAAGAACTGATTCTATACTGCAGTACCGGCAGTGACCACCCCTGTATATAAAGCCATAGCAGGCTTCTGTATTTCAGTCTTGAATTACTCTCTGTTCAGTAAATACCTGTTTTATTGTTCTCCTGCAGTCTGAGTATTATTGATCCTCGGACACTACAATTCCTGCTCAACAAACGATACAAACCAATTTCTCCATTCCAGGATCAATAGACTACAAACCCCTCTGCCCATTCCTGGATCAATACACTGTACAAACGACTCTCCCCATTCCCGGATCAATACACTGTACAAACCCCTCTCCCCATTCCTGGGTCAATACACTGTACAAACCCCACTCCCCATTCCCGGATCAATACACTGTATAAAACGCTCTCCCCATTCCCGGATCAACACATTGTGCAAACCTCTCTCCCCATTCCCGCTCAACACACTGTATAAACCCATTTCACCCTTCCCGGATCAATACACTGTACAAATCTCTCTCCCCATTCCTGAATCAATACACTGTACAAACCCCTCTCCCCATTCCTGGATCAATTCACTGTACAAACCTCTCTCCTCTTTCCCAGATGAATTCAATGTACAAACCCCTCTTCACATTCCCGGATCAATGCATTGTAGAAACTGCTCTCCCCATTCCCGGATCAATACACTGTACAATCGCCTTTCCCCATTCCCGGATCAACACACAGTACAAACCTATCTCCCCATTCCCGAATCTATACACTGTACAAACCCTCTCCACATTCCCGGATCAATACACTGTACAAACCTATCTCCCCATTCCCGGATCAATACACTACACAAATCTCTCTCCCCATTCCGGGATCAATACACTGTTCAAACCTGTCTCTGCATTCCCGGATCAACACACTGTACAAACCCATCTCTCCATTCCTGAACCAACACACTGTACAAAACACTCTCCCCATTCCCGGATCAGTACACTGTACAAATCCCTCTCCCCATTCTGGGATCAATACATTGTACAAACCCCTCTCCCCATTTCCGGATCAACACACTGTACAAACCACCATCCCCATTCCCGGATCAATACACTGTACAAAACGCTCTACCCATTCCCGGATCAATACGCTGTACAAACCCCTGTCCCCATTCCCGGATAATTAAACTCTACAAAGCCCTCTCCCCATTCAGGGAACAATACACTGTACAAAACCCTCTCCCAATTCCCGGATCAACACACGGTCCAAACCTCTCTCCCCATTCCCGGATCAATACACTGTACAAACCCCTCTCCCCATTTCCGGATCAATAAACTGTAGAAACCCCTATCCCCATTCCCGGATCAATACTCTGTACAAACCCCTCTCCACATTCCTGGATCAATACACTGTGGAAACCGCTCTCCCCATTCCCGGATCAATACACTGTACAATCCCCTTTCCCCATTCCCGGATCAACACACAGTACAAACCTATCTCCCCATTCCCGAATCTATACACTGTTCAAACCCTCTCCCTATTCCCGGATCAATACACTGTACAAACCTATCTCCCCATTCCCGGATCAATACACTGTACAAACCTATCTCCCCATTCCCAGATCAATACACTGTACAAACCTATCTCCCCATTCCCGGATCAATACACTGTACAAATCTCTCTCCCCATTCCAGGATCAATACACTGTACAAACCCCTCTCCCAATTCCTGGATCAACACACTGTACAACTCCCTCTCGCCATTCCCGGATCAACACACTGTACAAACCACCATCCCCATTCCCGGATCAATACACTGTACAAGCCTCTCTCCCCATTCTCGTATCAATACACTGTAGAAACCCCTCTCCCAATTCCCGGATAAATAAACTGTTTAAACCTCTCTCCCCATTCCCAGAGCGATACACTGTACAAACCCCTCTCCCCCATTCCTGCATCAATACTTCGTACAAACCTCTCTCCCCTTTTCCCGGATCAATACACTGTACAAACCCCTCTCCCCATTCCCGGATCAACACACTATACAACCCTCTCTCCCCATTCCCGGAACAATACAATGTACAAACCCCTCTCCCCATTCCCGGATCAATACACTGTACAAACCCCTCTCCCCATTCCCGGATCAATACACTGCACAAACCTCTCTCCCCATTCCCGGATCAATACACTGTACAAATCTCTCTCTCCATTCTGGGATCAGTACACTGCACAAATCCCTCTCCCCATTCGCGGATCAATGCATTGTACAAACCCCTCTCCCCATTCCCGGATCAACACACTGTACAAACCACAATCCCCATTCTGGGATCAGTACACTGCACAACTCCCTCTCCCCATTCCCAGATAAATAAACTCTACAAACCCCCCTCCCCATTGCTGGATCAATACACTGTACAAAGCCCTCTCCCCATTCAGGGATCAATACACTGTACAAACCCCTCTCCCAATTCCCGGATCAACACACTGTACAAACCTCTCTCCCCATTCACGGATCAATAAACTGTACAAACCCCTCTCCCCATTCCCAGATCATTAAACTGTAGAAACCCCTCTCCCCATTCCCGGATCAAGACACTGTACAAATCTCTCTCCCCATTCCGGGATCAATGCATTGTTCAATCCTCTCTTGGCTATCCCGGATCAACACACTGTACAAAGCCATCTCCCCATTCCTGAACCAACACACTGTACAAGCCCCTCTTCCCATTCCTGGATCAGTACACTGTAAAAATCATTCTCCCCATTCCCGCATTAATACATTGTTCAAACCCCTTTCCCCATTCCCGGATCAACACACTGTACAAACCACCATCCCCGTTCCCGGATCAATACACTGTACAAATCACTCTTCCCATTCCTGGATCAATACACTGTACAAACCCCTGTCCCCATTCCCGGATAATTAAACTCTACAAAGCCCTCTCCCCATTCAGGGATCAATACACTGTACAAAACCCTCTCCCAGTTCCCGGATCAACACACGGTACAAAACTCTCTCCCCATTCCCGGATCAATACACTGTACAAACCCTCTCCACATTCCCGGATCAATACACTGTACAAACCTATCTCCCCATTCCCGGATCAATACACTGTACAAATCTCTCTCCCCATTCCAGGATCAATACACTGTACAAACCCCTCTCCCAATTCCTGGATCAACACACTGTACAACTCCCTCTCGCCATTCCCGGATCAACACACTGTACAAACCACCATCCCCATTCCTGGATCAATACACTGTACAAGCCTCTCTCCCCATTCTCGGATCAATACACTGTAGAAACCCCTCTCCCAATTCCCGGATAAATAAACTGTTTAAACCTCTCTCCCCATTCCCAGAGCGATACACTGTACAAACCCCTCTCACCCATTCCTGCATCAATACTTCGTACAAACCTCTCTCCCCATTCCCGGATCAACACACTGTACAAACCCGTCTCCCCATTCCCAGATCAATAAACTGTAGAAACCCCTCTCCCCTTTCCCGGATCAATACACTGTACAAACCCCTCTCCCCATTCCCGGATCAGCACACTATACAACCCTCTCTCCCCATTCCCGGAACAATACAATGTACAAACCCCTCTCCCCATTCCCGGATCAATACACTGCACAAACCTCTCTCCCCATTCCCGGATCAATACACTGTACAAACCCCTCTCCCCATTCTGGGATCAGTACACTGCACAAATCCCTCTCCCCATTCGCGGATCAATACATTGTTCAAACCCCTCTCCCCATTCCCGGATCAACACACTGTACAAACCACCATCCCATTCCTGGATCAATACACTGTACAAGCCTCTCTCCCCATTCTCGGATCAATACACTGTAGAAACCCCTCTCCCAATTCCCGGATAAATAAACTGTTTAAACCTCTCTCCCCATTCCCAGAGCGATACACTGTACAAACCCCTCTCCCCCATTCCTGCATCATTACTTCGTACAAACCTCTCTCCCCATTCCCGGATCAACACACTGTACAAACCCGTCTCCCCATTCCCAGATCAATACACTGTAGAAACCCCTCTCCCCTTTCCCGGATCAATACACTGTACAAACCCCTCTCCCCATTCCCGGATCAACACACTATACAACCCTCTCTCCCCATTCCCGGAACAATACAATGTACAAACCCCTCTCCCCATTCCCGGATCAATACACTGTACAAACCCCTCTCCCCATTCCCGGATCAATACACTGCACAAACCTCTCTCCCCATTCCCGGATCAATACACTGTACAAATCTCTCTCTCCATTCTGGGATCAGTACACTGCACAAATCCCTCTCCCCATTCCCGGATCAATACACTGCACAAACCTCTCTCCCCATTCCCAAATCAACACAGTTTAAAACCATCCTCCCCATTCCTGGATCAATACAGTGTACAAACCCCTCTCCTCATTCCCGGATCAATAAAATGTACAAACCTCTCTCCCCATTCCCGGATCAATACACTGTACAAACCCCTCTCCCCATTCTCGGATCAATACACTGTAAAAACCCCTCTCCCCATTCCGGATCAATACACTGTAAAAACCCCTCTCCCCATTCCCGGATCAATACACTGTACAAACCCCTTTCCCCATTCCCAAATCAACACAGTTTAAAACCATCCTCCCCATTCCTGGATCAATACAGTGTACAAACCCCTCTCCTCATTCCCGGATCAATAAAATGTACAAACCTCTCTCCCCATTCCCGGATCAATACACTGTACAAACCCCTCTCCCCATTCTCGGATCAATACACTGTAAAAACCCCTCTCCCCATTCCGGATCAATACACTGTAAAAACCCCTCTCCCCATTCCCGGATCAATACACTGTAAAAAACCCTCTCCCCATTCCCGGATCAACACACTGTACAAACCCCTCTCCCCATTCCCGGATCTATACCCTGGACAAACCCGTCTCCCCATTCCCGGATCAATACACTGTACAAACTTCTCTCCCCATTCTCGGATCAATTCATGGTATGAACCGCTCTCCCCATTCCCGAATCTATACACTGTAGAAACCTCTCTCCCCATTCCCGAATCAGTACACTGTACAAACCCCTCTCCCCATTCCCGGATCAATTCATGGTATGAACTGCTCTCCCCATTCCCGAATCTATACACTGTAGAAATCTCTCTCCCCATTCCCGGATCATACACTGTACAAACCCCTCTCCCCATTCCTGGATCAATTCATTGTACAAACCTCTCTCCCCATTCCCGGATCAATAAACTGTACAAACCCCTCTCCCCATTCCCGGATCAATGCACTGTACAAACCCCTCTCCCCATTCCTGGATCAATTCATTGTACAAACCTCACTCCCCATTCCCGGATCAATAAACTATACAAACCCCTCTCCCCATTCCTGGATCAATAAACTGTACAAACCTCTCTCCCCATTCCCGGATCAACACATTGTACAAACACCTCTCCCCATTCCCGGATCAATACACTGTACAAACCCCTCTCCCGATTCCTGGATCAATACACTGCACAAACCTCTCTCCCCATTCCCGGATCAATACTCTGTAAAAACCCCTCTCCCCATTCCCGGATCAATACACTGTACAATCCCCTCTCCCCATTCCCGGATCAATAAACTGTACAAACCCCTCTCCCCATTCTCGGATCAATACACTGTATAAACCCCTCTCCCCATTCTCGGATCAATACTCTGTAAAAACCCCTCTCCCCATTCTCGGATCAATACACTGTACAAACCCCTCTCCCCATTCCTGGATCAATACACTGTACAAACCTCTCTCCCCATTCCCGGATCAATACACTGTACAAACCCTGTTGAGTCTGTGTTTTCCAAATGTAGTTATGCTGAACAACTGGACACAGACAACAGAATACTTAAAGAGGTCTTTAGTAATTGAGGGTCAGGGCTGAACTGAAATACAAACTGCTCCACAGGGTTTATATACCGGTGTGGTCACCACCGGTACTACAATATACAGGAGCCATCAGAAAGTAGTTCATCCCCTTAAGGTAGTCTCTTAAGGTGGTACAGGTTACATACACTACAATTCCTCCCCTTTTAGCTTAACAGTGTACACCCCAATTTAAACATAACATGGATAACATATATACAACTTTCATACAAAACTGTTCAAAGATTCAGACTCTGAGGAGGCCTCCTGATCCGGGCCGGATAACGCCTTTCAGGGGTCTCTGGTTCTCGTTGCTGGGGTGACTCATCCATTTGATCTCTTATGGATTGAACATCATCATGTACGTTCGAGTCTGAGGTAGATGCTACAGGCTCAATAACTTCTTCAACTGGTGTCTCTGCCGTAGACATGGGGTCGACCCTTGTTCTCGATTCCACAAGTTGGTCAGCACGACGTCGTATTACGTTCTCACCAACGTCTACCGTGTACATCAAGGGTCCTTGTTGGGCACGAATTGTTCCGGATTGCCATTTATCATTCCTATAGTCCCTGGCCAACACTGGTTGTCCTATTTCGAAACTCCGAGTGCCCTTGTTATTTACGTGCTGGAATTGTTTGTTTTCGACTTCCCTACGCACAATGGCCTAGAAATTCAGTTGGGCGCGGCAGCCGTTAGCGCCTTAGGAGGAGTAGATTTCGAGCGCTAGGCGCTTAGCGGCCGGGCGCAGCGCGATCTGCGCCTCGCCCCAACTTCAGTGCACATTTAGCGCCGGCGCAAAGTCTTAGCGCGCGCCCTGCTGCGCGCGCACATCATGACGTCATTTGCTAGTGCAACGCCTTTTGTGCGCCCCGAACCGGAACTTCACTCGCGCCGGCCCATTGTGCGCCGGGCGGCCCGAGCGACTGTGAAGTGGAACGGTACACAGCCCAGCCGGGCCGCGGGGAGCGCAAATTAAAGGGCACTTACCCAGCAGTATAAAGGCCAGCCATTTTGCAGCATTCACTCTTGTGCAACGGTTTTTTGGACAGAGACCAAGGAGGAGAGTTTACTGGTTTGGACCAACACTTGGACAGGTATTTTTGGCTCAGGCCAGAGCTTACCAATTATCTTTGCCTTCAGTCAGAGCTCAGTGTTTGTCAGCATATAACGGGGGCTGCATTGGGTGGCAACGCTGAATTTCAGCCTTATGCCAGAAGGGCTTACAAACGCCGTGAGAGAGTGGCAGCCCTGGCTAGACGCAGAGGGGGCAACAGGCATCACCAACTGAGGCCTTACCCACGCAGGGTATACCGCCAGCAGACCTCCTATCTGACCATGTCTGCCGCGATGTGTGTTAGGAGGCTACGATTCCGAAGGGAGGTGGTTGCAGACATCTGCCGGCTGCTTCAGAGAGATCTGCAGCCACAGCTGATGCGCAGGACATCTCTGTCGGTGGCAGTGAAGGTGACGGTGGCTCTCAACTTCTATGCCACCGGCTCCTTCCAATCCACTACTGGGGACATCGCTAACATCTCCCAGTTCGGCGTGCATTGCTGCATCCGCCAGGTGACCGAAGCCCTTTTCAGAAGGAGACATCAATTCATCTCCTTCCCCATGACCCTGGACAAGCAGCAGCAGCGTGCAGTGGGGTTTGCAAGAATAGCGGGCTTCCCCATGGTGCAGGGCGCCATTGACTGCACGCATGTGGCTTTGCGGGCACCTCTTGAGCATGCCGAGGATTACCGCAACCGGAAGGGCTACCATTCCCTCAATGTACAGCTGGTGTGTGACCACAGGCAGCGCATCCTAGCTGTCAATGCCCGCTTTCCAGGCAGCAGCCACGATGCCTTTATCCTGCGACAGACAACTGTGGCTGACATGTTCCAGGCACAGCCTCCCCCAAGAGGATGGCTTATCGGGGACAAAGGCTATCCTTTGTGTACCTGGCTCATGACCCCGCTCCGCGCGCCCACGACCCCTGCTGAAGAGGCATACAACGAGAGCCATCAAGCGACGAGGAACCTCATAGAACAAACAATCGGCATGCTCAAGCAACGGTTCCGCTGTCTCGATCGCTCCGGGGGAGCCCTCCAGTATTTGCAGGATCGAGTCTCCCAGTTCGTCGTCGTTTGCTGCATGCTGCACAACCTGGCTATCCGCAGGACTCAGGCACTGCCACCTCACGTTGGACCACCACCTCAGGAGGAGGAGCAGGAGGAGCATGAGGACGATGAGGACGAGGAGTACCAGCCCAGGAGGGAGGCACAAGGTCCAAGGGCCGCCCGTCGGCGGCTTATTGAACGTCACTTCTAGGCCCCCTGTCAGGGAATGGCTTGTGCCAATGATAGAACATGATTGCAGCCGCTCCGCAAGCCCTCAGCCGGTTAAGGCAACAAACACTTCAAAGATCAAACATGGACAATGTGAATAAATAAAATGGTTTATTGTACAAACTCTGGGCCCTTCCCACATGAAAACCAAAAACAGACGAAACCCCCAAAAAACACTCAAACACATTACTCGCTCCCACAACCTGGAGAGGATTAACAAAATAGGGCAACTAAAATGGCCGTCATTCTCGGCCTTCGTCAAAAACAAACATCACATCATCGGCCTTCAAAAAACAAACATCCAATTCTCGGCCTCAAGAAACAAACACAAATGGCCACACATTCGACTATTTGGCCCGCTAGGGCGATGCCTTGGCCATCTTTGGGTGGCCCCTGCCCGCCCTGCTGCTCCGCCTCAAAGTAAGGCCATTGGCTGCTGCAAGGCTGGGGGCAGGCTCCTGAGGGGCACATGTCGTGACGGCAGATGCCCTTGGGGGTCGGCCTAGTCGAGGTCTGGCCGTCGAGCGGGCGGCTGTTGATTGCTGCAGCTGTGGCTGGCCAGCATCAGTCGCTGCAGCAGCTCCTGGCAGCTCCACTGGGGGACTGGCAGTGGCGGCTGGAGGAATGGCGGCAAGCTGGCGGATGGCAGGCGCTCGCTGGTCACCTGAGACACTGGCACTCGCCCGGGCCAGCACTGCAGCATGCGCACCAATCTGCCGAGGGACAGACCGCTGTGCTGCTGCAGCGCGCCGGGTGCCCTGGCGATGCCTGGCTGACACAGCGAGTGTGGCAGCAGTGAGTGCCCGTGTTGACCTGTTCACTGACCGCATCAGAGCAGCCAGTGACTGGACGGCACCACTGATCACCTGGCCAGTCGCTGACAGAGCTGCCCCGAATTCCGCCCGACTCGCTGCCTGATCTGCCCGGTATTCCGCCCGACTGGTGGCCTCTGAGGGCCCGAACTCGGCCACACTCCGAGAGAGGGAATCGATGGACTCAGGCAACCGTGCCACTGCCGCCATGAGCTCCATGTGCCGGCGCTCCGAGTCCGCGGACAAGTCTTCGAGGCGTTCCATCTCCTCGGCGAAGAGCATCTCCTGACGGGAGGCCGGACTCTCCCTCTGGGGAGAAGGCCGGCGAGCTGGCCGACCCTTCCTGCGTTGCTGGAGGCCGCTGGGCCCAGCAATTGGACTCCCCTCCGACGCTTCCCCCCTCTGGGGAGAAGGCCGCCGAGCTTCCACCCCCCTCCCGCCTTTCTGCAGCTCGCAGGTCCCAGGAGCTCCCCTCCCCTTCGACACTTCTGCCACTCTGCCCTCCAGGGAAGACGTGTCCCCTACATTGGCCTGGGTGGCCGCGGCTGAGGGTTCCCCTGATGGGCCGCCTTCCTCTTCCTCCTCCTCCTGCTCCTCTTCGGAGGGTCTGTCACTGGCAAGTTCAGGGGCCTCCTCTTCACCATCTGAAAGCAGGAAGGCACAAGAGTAGCTTTAGAGTGAGGAGAGGGCGTCAGTGCGGGATGCATGAGTGGTGGCATTCAGCGCATTGGTCGGACAGTGGCAAAGGATGTAGATCTGATGCGCAAGTGGGACGAGAGAGGTGCAAAAGGTGATGTCCTTACCATTGCTGCCCAGAACAGGGTCGGCATCTCCACATGCAAGGGGCCCAATCACCCGGCCACCCATGAGGCGCTCCACGCGATGTTGCAGGTCGGTGAGTGGCTGGATATGGGGTCGGCCTCCCCCGGTCGCAGTCCGGCTCTTGCGATTATTCGCCAGCTTGGCCTGCAAGAGAAAGGACGGCCTCTAAGTACAGTGTGTCACCGTGATCTTGTGTGCACTGCCTCCCATGGTGGAATAGCTTGGCCAGTGTGTCGCCATGATCTGGTGTGCACTGCCTCCCATGGTGGAATAGCCTGGCCAGTGTGTCGCCATGATCTGGTGTGCACTGCCTCCCATGGTGGAATAGCCTGGCCAGTGTGTCGCCATGATCTGGTGTGCACTGCCTCCCATGGTGGAATAGCCTGGCCAGTGTGTCGCCATGATCTGGCGTGCACTGCCTCCCATGGTGGAATAGCTTGGCCAGTGTGTTAAGTGCAGAATGTGCAATTGATGCTCATGCCTGTCCCATAGCTGCTGGATGAAGGCTGGCCATTAGAGCTTTCAGGTCCCTTTGCCCATAATGTGAGGTGCACATGCGAGGATGAGGAGGTCACTGGAAAGGGTACTCACCCTGACAATGCGTGTGAGGTCATTTAACTTTTTGCGGCATTGGGCACCGGTCCTGGGGACGTCGCTGTTGGCTGACAGCTTGGTGGCGACATGCCTCCAGGCTCTCCTGTAGACGCGGACCGTCGCCTTCTTGCCATTATCCGGGTACAAAATATGGCGCCTCTTCTCCACAGCAGCAATCAGCACACTCAGATCACGCTCTGAGAAGCGCTGCGCACGTTCACGGGCCTTCTCCATGTCTTCAGGCGCTATTTGGGTCCAGCAGCAGTGTTCAGGCCTAGCTGGAGGGCTCCACTATCCAGGGCGTGGCAGCAGACACAGTCGACCCTTCCCCCTTAAGAGCTGGCCGGCGCCAGGGTGTCTGCTGTCAATCCCGAGATGGCCGCACCTGCGCTGCACCCGGCCTCGGCGCTATCGATCACCACCTCCGGCTTAGCGCCCAAAGAGAGGCGTCCAGCAGCAGTTTTAGCGCTCGCCCGAACTCCTAGGGCGAAGCTAATGAATATTGGAGAAGTGGCATCGATTTGGCGGCGGCCACAAACTTTAGCGGACGCCCCACTTTAGCGCCCCAAAAGTGGCGTCAACGAATTTCTAGGCCATTGGGTTTTAACAAATCCAATCGGGACCGCAACCTCCTGTTATAGAACATTATGGCAGGGCTTTGATTTGTCACTGCATGCGTGGCGTTTCGATATGCCATCAGGAAATTGTCCCCCTAGTGTTGTAGTGGAATATGGTCTTCGCTCATGGCCTTTATCGCCTTTTTGAACGTTTGTACAAATCTCTCGGCCAACCCATTTGTAGCCGGATGATATGGGGCAGATGTATAATGTTTCACCCCATTCTTCTTCATGAATTTCTGGAATTCTTCTGACACGAACTGTGGTCCGTTGTCTGAACATATTTGTTCCGGCAGCCCATTCCTTGCAAATATGGTTCTTAGAACTGCGATCGTCTTTTCAGAGGTAGTGGTCGACATCTTAATCACTTCTGGCCATTTAGAATGTGCGTCTACCGCTATCAAAAACATGGAATCCATGAATGGACCTGCAAAGTCGATATGCACACATTGCCATGGGGTTGAAGGCCATTCCCACGGATGCAGCGGTGCAATTGGAGGTGCATTTTGAACTTTTTGGCACCCTGAGCAGCTTTTAGTCAGATCCTCTATTTGTTTGTCGATACCTGGCCACCACACATAAGCCCTAGCAAGGCCTTTCATCTTGACTCCCCCCAGATGACCTTCATGCAGTTCCTTCAGAACTCTCTCCCTTAATTTAGGAGGAACAATCACCCTTGTTCCATACATCAATGTTCCTTGACAGATGGACAGCTGCTCTCGTCTGGCTGAGAATGCCAGTAACAGTGGTTCGCCATGTGTTGGCCATCCCTTCACTGTCAAATCGTAGACCCGAGACAGTGTCGGGTCATTTCTGGTCTCTCTCTCAATACTCGCATTGGTGACTGGTAAGCATTCGATGATGGTCGAGTGAAATATCTCGACAGGGTCAACTGCCGGTGCCTCTTCCGCTGTAGGTAGTGGCAGGCGCGACAGCCCATCAGCATTACCATGTTGCTTTGTACCTTTGAATTCTATATCATATTGATGTGCCCCTAGGAAAAGGGACCATCTCTGAAGCCTCTGCGCCATCATAACCGGAACACCCTTCTTAGGGTTAAAGATGGAAACCAATGGCTGGTGATCTGTCAGCAGCGTAAACCTGTGGCCTTGCAAGTAATGGTTAAATTTCTTAACTCCCCACACGAGGCTGAGAGCCTCCCTATCTATCTGAGCATAGTTGCGCTCAGTGGAGGTCAATGATCTGGATGCGAACGCGACTGGCCTTTCCAAGCCATTTGGCAACTTATGTGAGAGCACTGCCCCGATACCATATGGAGAAGCATCACAAGCTAAACGAATAGGCAGCGTTGGGTTAAAGTGAGCCAACACTTCCTTAGAGGTGATCAGTGCCTTGCTTTTTTGAAAAGCCCGCTTACAGTCCTCGCTCCACTTCCATGGTACTCCCATTTGCAAAAGAGTGTTCAGTGGGTGTAACACCGTGGATAAATTTGGAAGAAACTTGTGGTAATAGTTAATCAACCCAAGGAACGACCTCAACTGGGATACATTTTCCGGAGCGGGAGCTTTCACAACAGCTTCGATCTTGTCAGGTGACTTATGAAGCCCCTCCTGGTCAATGACATGACCGCAGTACGAGATTCGCTTCTGAAAGAACTCACATTTCTGGCGATTAACTCTGAGTCCATATTCTTTCAATCTGGTGAGCACCTGCTCCAAATTCGCGAGGTGTTCCTTATCATCATCTCCTGTAATCAGAATGTCGTCCAGGTAGCATTGTGTGCCTGGAATTCCCTGTAATACCTGCTCCATGGCCCTTTGCCAAATCGCTGGAGCCGATGCCACTCCAAAAACCAGTCTATTATACCGATATAAGCCCTTGTGTGTGTTGATCGTGAGATACTGGCGTGACGCTTCATCAACTTCCATCTGTAAGTACGCCTGCGCCAGGTTTATCTTGGTGAAGTGTTTCCCGCCAGACAGCAAAGCGAAGATATCCTCAATCCGCGGAAGCGGATATTGCACCGTGTGAAGAACCGGATTAACTGTGATCTTGAAATCGGCACAGATGCGAACCTTCCCAGGTTCCCCCGGCTTGTTGCTCAACGAACGCTTCATGACGGGAACAATGGGCGTGGCCAATGGGCGTGGCCCATTCGCTCCAGTCCACCTTTGACAGTACTCCTGAACGTTCTAACCCTTCCAGGCTCTGCTTCCACAGCAGGTTGTATCGCATAAGGTACCGGTCTGGCTTTGAAAAATTTTGGGTTTGCATGTTCTTCAACCTTGATGTTTGCCGTAATTCCTTTCAGTGTTCCCAGTCCCTGTTGGAACACCTCCTTAGCATCGTCCAATATTTTGGACAGTCGTTTAGGTTTGGCATCGTCCTCTTTACAGGAATCTACAGTTAGTGCTTGTAAGGAATGCCAGTCCATATTTATTCTCCGGATCCATTCCCGTCCCAGTAGTGGTGGACCTCCCTCAGGTAACACATACAAGTCCATTCCCTGACTTTCTTTACCATTGTAGACCACCTTTACCTTTATCTTTCCGATGGGGTATACTCTTTGCCCCGTGTATGTTTTCAATACAATCTCCGTATCCCTCAGGGGAATGTGTGAGAATAACCTTTTGTACTCTTGCTTATTCATGACCGTCAATGCCGATCCAGTGTCCAATTCCATCTTCACTTGGGCTCCTGCTATCCGAAGCATGACCCAGATAGTTTGGCGGTTGATGCACTATCAATTGCTACAAAAGACTGGAGATTGAGAAAGTAACAAACAGGCTTTTATTACCAAAGAACAGAGCATGCCTCTTGTGGTTGCCTGGTATCCAAAAGGGCCGGAGGCTGCCGAGCAGCGACCTTTATACCCAGCCATGAGGGTGGAGCCAGGGGCGGAGTCAGCTGAGGCATGCACAGGCAAGTACAACAATATGCAAGAGTGAACAACAGTACAGGTAGACTACCCTTTATCCGGACTCCCGAAAACCGAAACCCTCTAAAAACCGAAGGTTTTTTCGTTCAGCGTAAGTCGTGCGTACGAACGAAAAAACCTTCGGTTTTTAGAGGGTTCCGGTTTCGGAAGTTCGGATAAAGGGTAAGTCGTGCACACGACCCCCCGCGCCCCGACAACCGCTGACCCCCCCGCGGACCCCGCTGGCCCCGACAACCGCCGACCCCGCCAGCCCCGACAACCGCCGACCCCCCCGCGGACCCCGCCGGCCCCGACAACCGCCGACCCCCCCGCGGGCCCCGCCGGCCCCGACAACCGCCGACCCCACCAGCCCCGACAACCGCCGACCCCCCCGCGGACCCCGCCGGCCCCGACAACCGCCGACCCCCCCGCGGGCCCCGCCGGCCCCGACAACCGCCGACCCCGCCAGCCCCGACAACCGCCGACCCCCCCGCGGACCCCGCCGGCCCCGACAACCGCCGACCCCGCCAGCCCCGACAACCGCCGACCCCCCCGCGGACCCCGCCAGCCCCGACCCCCGCCGACCCCGACTGACTTACGCTGAGCGTCAGCGTAAGTCGTGCGCACGACCCCCCGCGGACCCCCGCCGACCCACCTTCCGAAATCCGAAATTCTCCTTTATCCGAAACTCGGCTGGTCCCGAGGTTTTCGGATAAAGGATAGTCTACCTGTACTAACAGTGAACAACAGTACTAACAACAGTGGTGAACAACAATACTAACAACAGTGGTTTACCACATTCACCCCTTGTTTAGAATTGAGTCCGGCGGGGTGAAGTGCACTAATAATTCGTGTACTGAAGTCTATCAGGAGGCCTTGTAAGCCATCCTGAGCGTCGCAGCAGCGGCGGTGATGGTGCAGCATCCAACGTTGAACCTGGTGTCTCGTTCAGAGGAGGTGTAGCAGGTGGCGGACCCTGGGGCTGCTGCATGCCGTCTACAGGGGTCAGAGCATGGGTAATGGGAGGTAGCGATGGTGGTCTCTCAGAGGCACCCGAAGGTGCGAGGTCTCGTGCGGGGACTGTGTCCTGGGGGTAGGCAGGAGTAGCGGTGGGTGGCGAAGAGGGTGTTTCAGGAGCACCCGCAGGTGCGAGGTCTCGAATGGAGACTGTGTCCTCCCGCCTGTCCGGGTACACCACGTAAGCATACTGCGGGTTGGCGTGGAGGAGGCTCACCCTCTCGACCAGGGGGTCCACCTTATGGGTCCTCACGTGCTTCCGCAGTAGGACGGGACCTGGAGAAGTCAGCCATGTTGGTAGCGAAATCCCCGACGTGGACTTCCTGGGGAAGGAGAACATTCTCTCGTGAGGAGTGGCATTGGTGGGTGTACAGAGCAGCGACCGAATGGAATGGAGCGCCGCAGGGAGGACCTCCTGCCAGCGGGAGGTCGGAAGGCCCTTAGATTTTAAGTTTAAAAGGACTGCCTTCCAGACTGTCGCATTCTCCCTTTCCACCTGGCCGTTACCCCAGGGGTTGTAGCTGGTGGTCCTGCTTGTAGCAATGCCTCTCGCGAGCAGGTACTGCCGAAGTTCGTCGCTCATAAAAGATGAGCCCCTGTCGCTATGGATATAGCTAGGGAAACCGAACAATGCGAAGAGGTCATTCAGACATTTAATGACCGTGGTACTGGTCATGTCCGAGCAAGGGATGGCAAACGGGAAACGGGAGTATTCATCAATTATATTGAGGAAGTACACATTGCGGTCAGAGGAGGGGAGGGGCCCTTTAAAATCGATGCTCAGCCGCTCGAAGGGGCGCGTGGCTTTGATCAGGCTCGCTCTGTCTGGCCTATAAAAATGCGGCTTGCACTCGGCACAGATCTGGCAGTTCCTGGTCATGGTCCTGACCTCCTCGATGGAGTAGGGCAGGTTACGGGATTTGATAAAATGGAAGAACCTAGTGACCCCCGGGTGGCAGAGGTCATTGTGGAGGGTCTGTAATCTATCAACCTGCGCGTTGGCGCACGTACCACGTGATAGGGCATCTGGGGGCTCATTGAGTTTCCCGGGCCGGTACAAGATATCGTAATTGTAGGTGGAGAGTTCGATTCTCCACCTTAATATCTTGTCATTCTTGATTTTGCCCCGCTGCTTATTATGAAACATAAAAGCTACTGAACGCTGGTCAGTGAGCAGGGTAAATCGTTTTCCGGCCAGGTAATGCCGCCAATGTCGCACGGCTTCCACAATGGCCTGGGCCTCCTTTTCGACAGAGGAGTGTCGAATCTCGGGGCCCTGGAGGGTCCTTGAGAAAAAGGCCACGGGTCTCCCCGCCTGGTTAAGGGTTGCAGCTAGGGCAAAGTCGGATGCGTCGCTCTCCACTTGAAAAGGGAGGGACTCATCCACAGCGTGCATTGTGGCCTTCGCAATATCGCTTTTTATGAGAGTGAAGGCTGCACAGGCCTCTGCTGTCAGGGGGAAGGAGGCGGACTTGATGAGGGGTCGGGCTTTATCCGCATAGTTGGGCACCCACTGAGCATAGTAAGAGAAAAACCCCAGGCATCTCTTCAGTGCTTTCTGGCAGTGGGGGAGGGGGAGCTCCATAAGAGGGCGCATTCTATCAGGGTCTGGGCCGATGACTCCGTTCTCCACTACGCAGCCAAGAATAGCAAGGCGCTTAGTACAAAACATACATTTGTCTTTGTTATATGTGAGATTCAGCCGCTGGGCCGTCCGGAGGAATTTCCCTAGATTAACGTCGTGGTCCTGCTGGTCGTGGCAGCAGATGGTGACGTTGTCTAGATATGGGAAAGTGGCCTGGAACGCGTTCTGGTCAACCATCCGGTCCATCTCCCGTTGGAAGACAGAAACTCCGTTGGTGACGCCGAAGGGAACTCTGAGAAAGTGATAGAGCCGACCGTCAGCTTCAAAAGCTGTGTACTGGCGGTCCTCAGCCCTGATGGGGAGCTGGTGATATGCCGACTTCAGATCAATCGTCGAGAACACCTGGTATTGTGCTATCTGATTGACCATGTCAGATATGCGGGGGAGTGGGTATGCATCCAACTGGGTGTAGCGATTGATCGTCTGGCTGTAGTCAATAACTAGGCGCTGTTTTCCGCCAGTCTTCACCACCACCACTTGTGCTCGCCATGGGCTATTGCTGCTCTCGATAATCCCTTCCTTCAGGAGTCTCGCTACCTCGGATTTAATGAAACCCCTATCCCCGGCATCGTAACGCCTACTTTTGGTAGCGATGGGCTTACAGTCGCGGGTGAGGTTAGCGAACAAGGAGGGGGGGGAGACTTTAAGGGTGGAGAGGCTGCAAACGGCGCGCGGCGGGCGATTTAAAAACTGCTGGCTGCAGACCGTGAGAGGGGGGAGGGGTCCACCGTACGCTAAAGTGACACTCTTAAGGTGGCACTGAAAATCCAACCCCAGTAGGACGGCAGCGCAGAGATCGGGCAGGACCAGAAGTTTAAAATTTTTGCATTCAGTACCCCGCACTGAAAGAGTCACCATACAGTAGCCACCGACTTCTGCCGACTGGGCTTTGGAAGCCATAGAGATGCGATGACGCGTCGGCAGGACCGGGAGAGAGTAACTGCGCACCGTGTCGGGGTGTATAAAACTCTCCGTGCTCCCGCTGTCAAAAAGGCAGGTAGTGGCGCGGCCGTTTACCGTAATGTCCATCATGGACCTGGACAGTTGATGCGGGAGAGATTGATCCAGTGTCACGGAAGCCAGCGTATGTTCAAGCGCGTCGATGCGGTCGTCCGATGAGGCGGTGGTGGAGTCCGGGTCCCCCGTAACCGAAGTCGGAGGCGTCCAAGATGGCGGACAAAATGGCGACGCCCACGGTCCCGATCCCCACGCGGCTGGGGGAGCCCAAGATGGCGGGCAAGATGGCTGCGCCCACGGTTCGCACGCGGCGCTGCTGGCGTTAGCGGTCTTCCCTTTGCAGGCGCTAACGTAGTGACCTTTCTTCCCGCAGCCGGAGCAGGTAGCATTCTTCGCGGGGCAGCGTGCTCTAGGGTGTTTAGCTTGGCCACAAAAATAGCATTTTTGTGCCTTGGACATCGCTGCAGCAGTCGGAGGTGGCGGTCCCATGGCCCAAGATTGCGGCGTCCACGGCGCGGGGCGATTAGGGGAGAAAGCGTCCATATTTCTGTGGGCCGCGTCGAGCGAGAGCGCGAGGGACACTGCCTTTGTCAGGTCTATTTCACCCTTCTCCAGCAGCCTCTGCCGGGAGTAGTCGGACCTTAGACCCGCAACGAAAGCGTCTCGTATCAGTCCCTCCGCATGTGCCGCGGCCGATACTTCCTTGCAGTCGCAGCCGCGTCCGAGTACCCGCAGTGCCCGTAGGAAGGCCTCCACCGATTCCCCGGGCTGCTGTCTGCGAGATCTTAAAAGGTGCCTGGCATAGACCGTGTTAACCGGGCGTGCATACTGCCCTTTCAGTAGGTCGATAGCCGCTGCGTAGGTCGTCGCATCTTGGATTAAAGTATAGACTTGGTGGCTCACCTTCGAGGCCAGGATTTTCAGTTTATTTTCATCAAGAGTCACGGTCGAGGCTTCCAGATACGCCTCAAAGCAACGCAGCCATTGTGCGAATTTAGTCGACGAACCCGCTTCTTGGGGGTCTAGGTCCAGGCATGTTGGTCTGAGGGCTCGCAGCAGCGCCTGCTGCTCAGCGTTTTGCGCCATCGGTTGATCAGCATCTGCAGCCAACAGTTAACTTTGGTAATAAAATTGATGCACTATCAATTGCTACAAAAGACTGGAGATTGAGAAAGTAATAAACAGGCTTTTATTACCAAAGAACAGAGCATGCCTCTTGTGGTTGCCTGGTATCCAAAAGGGCCGGAGGCTGCCGAGCAGCGACCTTTATACCCAGCCATGAGGGTGGAGCCAGGGGCGGAGTCAGCTGAGGCATGCACAGACAAGTACAACAATATGCAAGAGTGAACAACAGTACTAACAGTGAACAACAGTACTAACAACAGTGGTGAACAACAATACTAACAACAGTGGTTTACCACAGTGGTCTGCTGTGTTACCCACATTATGTATTTTTAGACAACCCAGTTCCTTACTGCTGGAGTCTGAATCCGTCTTTTGTTCATCCGAACTGTTCTCTGTCACCTTGTGTACTTTCTTGTACTTCTCCTGTGGTGACTTTTTGTTGCTGGTCTTCTTTCCTGATCGGCATACTTTCGCTATGTGACCAAGTCTGCCACATTTCCTGCATTCTTTATCTTTGAACCAGCACTGGTTCTGATCATGCGTTGTCCTTCCGCAATGATAACACTTTACTGCACCCAATGCCATTTCATTGGTGCTGAATTCCGATGGCCTTTGCTGCATTTCCGCAGTGCCTCGTGCTGCTGCCTCGTGCGATGCTGCAATGCTGAAAGCTTTGTCCAGCGTAAGATCCTTTTCCTCTAGCAGTCGCTTCTGGGTTCCTTCCTTTAGTAGCCCACACACGAACTTATCTCTCAGAGCGTCTGCTAGTCCTGTACCGAACTGACAGTACTTTGATAACTTGCGCAGTTCAATTAAGAATTCAGCGTTGCTTTCCTCTTTAAGCTGAATTCTTTTGTAAAATTTAAATCGTTCTGCTATCAGCAGCGGCGTGGGGTTTAAATGCTCTTGCAGGATAGTAACAATCTCCGCGAAACTCTTTCCTACCGGTTTATCTGGTGTTACAAGGTGCCTTAATAACCTGTACATCTTCGCACCCATCGAGTTTAATATGGTTAGTGCTTTCTTATCCGCCGGTACCTCATTCGCTGTACAGTAAACTTCAACGCGTTCCACATAAGTGGCCCAATCTTCTACATCGCTATCAAAAGCAGTGATGTTACCCGTTTTTGGCACCTTGTTGAGTTTCCTTTATTTTATTTATTTTTCCAAAATGGCGGCTTCCCGCGCTTGGCGGCTTTTCCCGCGCTTATCTTCTTCCCCCGCCGACTAAAATGGCGATTACCGCGCTGTTGCCGTTCTCGCCTCCCAGCGGTCCTTATTTCCCCCGACGCTGCTGCTCTTGTTCCCCGCCACTCCCGCGGTCCTCGTGGACATTAACGCTTTTCTGGCTGCTGCTCGTCTCTGCCCGATTGCAGTCCGGCCCATTTCACCGGCTGCGGTCGTGTTCTCCGCCCTTTTCTTCGGTTTCCCTCCCCTTCTCCCACTGACAACTCGGCCGACTTTCTCTCCGTGTCGCTAGATCGGGCTTACCCGCCGCTGTCGTAGAAGGGATGATCACTGCCTGTTGCTGATGGTGGACTTCGTGGCCAGCAAATCCAAACCGGGTTCTCGATGCCTCCCGTGCGATGCGGTGCTCAGCAGGATGATGAGGGCGGATGCCCCTTTTCGACGCCCGTTCTGAGGACGAAGCTTCCTTGGATGCAAAACTGCCACTAGGTATGATCAAACTCGTCGCCACTGTTGAGTCTGTGTTTTCCAAATGTAGTTATGCTGAATAACTGGACACAGACAACAGAATACTTAAACAGGTCTTTAGTAATTGAGGGTCAGGGCTGAACTGAAATACAAACTGCTCCACAGGGTTTATATACCGGTGTGGTCACCACCGGTACTACAATATACAGGAGCCATCAGAAAGTAGTTCATCCCCTTAAGGTAGTCTCTTAAGATGGTACAGGTTACATACACTACAAACCCCTCTCCCCATTCCCGGATCAATACACTGTACAATCCTCTCTCCCCATTCCCGGATCAATACACTGTACAAACCCCTCTCCCAATTCCCGGATCAATACAATGTACAAACCCCTCTCCCCATTCCCAGATCAATACAATCTACAAACCCCTCTCCCCATTCCCGGATCAACACACTGTACAAATCTCTCTCCCCATTCCCAGATCAATACACTGTTCAAACCTCTCTCCGCATTCCCGGATCAGCACACTGTACAAACCCATCTCCCCATTCCTGAACCAACACACTGTACAAACCCCAATCCCCATTCCCGGATCAATACAATGTACAAACCACCATCCCCATTCCCGGATCAATACACTGCACAAACCTCTCTCCCCATTCCTGGATCAACACACTGTACAAACCTCTCTCCTCATTTCTGGATCAATACACTGTAGAAACCTCTCTCCCCATTCCCGGATCAATACACTGTACAAACCCCTTTCCCCATTCCCGGATCAAGAGACTGTACAAATCTCTCTCCCCATTCCCAGATCAATACACTGTTCAAACCTCTCTCCGCATTCCCGGATCAACACACTGTACAAACCTATCTCCCCATTCCTGAACCAACACACTGTACAAACCTCTCTCCCCATTCCCGTATCAATACACTGTACAAATCTCTCTCCCCATTCCCAGATCAATACACTGTTCAAACCTCTCTCCACATTCCCGGATCAACACACTGTACAAACCCATCTCCCCATTCCTGAAACAACACACTGTACAAACCCCAATCCCCATTCCCGGATCAATACATTGTACAAACCACCATCCTCATTCCCGGAACAATACACTGTACAAACCCCTCTCCCCATTCCTGATCAATACACTGCACAAACCTCTCTCCCCATTCCTGGATCAACACACTGTACAAGCCTCTCTCCTCATTCCTGGATCAATAAACTGTACAAACCTGTCTCCCCATTTCTGGATCAATACACTGTACAAAGCTCTCTCCCCATTCCCAGATCAATACACTGTACAAACCTCTCTCCCCATTCCCGGATCAATACACTGTACGAAACCCTCTCCCCATTCCTGGATCAATACACTGTACACACTTCTCTCCCCATTCCTGCATCAATATTTTGTACAAACCGCTCTCCCCATTCCGGGATCAATACACAGTACAAACCCCTCTCCCCATTCCCGGATAAATACACTGTACAAACCCCTCTCCCCATTCCTGCATCAATATTTTGCACAAACCCCTCTCCCCATTCCCGGATCAATACACTGTACAAACCCCTCTCGCCATTCCCGGATCAATAAAATCTACAAACCCCTCTCCCCATTCCTGGATCAATACACTGTACAAACCACTCTCCCCATTCCCGGATCAATACAGTGTACAAACCCCTTTCCCCATTCCCAGATCAATAAAGTGTAAAAGCTCCTCTCCCCATTCCCGATCAACACACTGTACAAACCATCCTCCACATTCCCGGATCAATACACTGTACAAACTCCTCTCCCCATTCCTGGATCAATACACTGTACAAACCCCTCTCCCCATTCCTGGATCAATACACTGTACAAACCTCTCTCCTCATTCCTGGATCAATACACTGTACAAACCCCTCTCCCCATTCCCGAATCAATACACTGTACAAATCCCTTTCCCCATTCCCGGATCAATACACTGTAAAAGCTCCTCTCCCCATTCCCGATCAACACACTGTACAAACCATCCTCCACATTCCCGGATCAATACACTGTACAAACCCCTCTCCCCATTCCCGGATCAATACACTGTACAAACCCCTCTCCCCATTCCCGGATCAACACACTGTACAAACCCCTCTCCCCATTCCCGGATCTATACCCTGTACAAACCCCTCTCCCCATTCCCGGATCAATACACTGTACAAAACCCTCGCCCCATTCCTGGGACAATTCATTGTACAAACCTCTCTCCCCATTCCCGTATCAATACACTGTACAAACCTCTCTCCCCATTCCCGGATCAATACACTGTACAAACCCCTCTCCCCATTCCCGGATCAATAAACTGTACAAACCTCTCTCCCCATTCCCGGATCAATACACTGTACAAACCCCTCTCCCCATTCTCGGATCAATACACTGTAAAAACCGCTCTCCCCATTCCCGGATCAATACATTGTACAAACACCTCTCCCCATTCCCGGATCAATACACTGTACAAACCCCTCTCCACATTTCGGATCAATACATTGTAAAAACCCCTCTCCCCATTCCCTGATCAATACACTGTAAAAACCCCTCTCCCCATTCCCGGATCAACACACTGTACAAACTTCTCTCCCCATTCCCGGATCAATACAATGTACAAACCCCTCTCCCCATTCCTGGATCAATGCATGGTATGAACCGCTCTCCCCATTCCCGAATCTATACACTGTAGAAATCTCTCTCCCCATTCCCGGATCAGTACACTGTACAAATCCCTCCCCCATTCCCGAATCAATGCACTGTACAAACCCCTCTCCCCATTCCCGGATCATTACACTGTACAAACCCTTCTCCCCATTCCCGGATCAACACACTATACAATCCTCTCTCCCCATTCCTGGATCAATACAATATACAAACCCCTCTCCCCATTCCCGAATCTATACACTGTAGAAATCTCTCTCCCCATTCCCGGATCAATACACTGTACAAACCCCTCTCCCAATTCCAGGATCAATGCACTGTACAAACCTCTCTCCCCATTCCCGGATCAATACACTGTACAAACCTCTCTCCCCATTCCCGGGTCAATACACTGTACAAACCTCTCTCCCCATTCCCGGATCAATACACTGTACAAACCCCTCTCCCAATTCCCAGATCAATGCACTGTACAAACCTCTCTCCCCATTCCCAGATCAATACACTGCACAAACCTCTCTCCCCATTCCCGGATCAATACACTGTACAAACACCTCTCCCAATTCCCGGATCAATACAATGTACAAACCCCTCTCCCCATTCCCAGATCAATACAATCTACAAACCCCTCTCCCCATTCCCGGATCAATACACTGTAGAAATCTCTCTCCCCATTCCCAGATCAATACACTGATCAAACCTCTCTCCGCATTCCCGGATCAACACACTGTACAAAACCATCTCCCCATTCCTGAACCAACACACTGTACAAACCGCAATCCCCATTCCCGGATCAGTACACTGTACAAACCACTGTCCTCATTCCCGAATCAATACATTGTACAAACCCCTCTCCCCATTCCCGGATCAAGACACTGTAAAAACCACCATCCCCATTCCAGGATCAATAAACTGTACAAACCCCTCTCCCCATTGCCGGATCAATACATTGTAGAAATGCCTCTCCTCATTCCCGGATCAATACACTGTACAAACACCTCTAGCTATTCCTGGATCAATACACTTTAAAAACTTTTCTCCCCATTCCGGGATCAATACACTGCACAAAGGTCTCTCCCCATTCCTGGATCAACACACTGTACAAACCTCTCTCCTCATTCCTGGATCAATACACTGTACAAACCCCTATCCCCATTCCCGGATCAACACACTGTACAAACCCCTCTCCCCATTCCCGGATCTATACCCTGTACAAACCCCTCTCCCCATTCCCGGATCAGTACACTGTACAAATTTCTCTCCCCATTCCCGGATCAGTACACTGTACAAAACCCTCTCCCCATTCCTGGGTCAATTCATTGTACAAACCTCTCTCCCCATTCCCGTATCAATACACTGTACAAACCTCTCTCCCCATTCCCGGATCAATACACTGTACAAACCCCTCTTCCCATTCCTGGATCAATAAACTGTAGAAACCTCTCTCCCCATTCCCGGATCAATACACTGTACAAACCCCTCTCCCCATTCTCGGATCAATACACTGTAAAAACCGCTCTCCCCATTCCCGGATCAACACATTGTACAAACACCTCTCCCCATTCCCGGATCAATACACTGTACAAACCCCTCTCCACATTCCGGATCAATACAATGTAAAAACCCCTCTCCCCATTCCCGGATCAATACACTGTAAAAACCCCTCGCCCCATTCCTGGATCAATACACTGTAAAAACCCCTCTCCCCATTCCCGGATCAATACACTGTAAAAACCCCTCTCCCCATTCCCGGATCAATACAATGTACAAACCCCTCTCCCCATTCCTGGATCAATGCATGTATGAACCGCTCTCCCCATTCCCGAATCTATACACTGTAGAAACCCCTCTCCCCATTCCCGGATCAATGCACTGTAGAAACCCCTCTCCCCATTCCCGGATCAATACACTGTACAAACCCCTCTCCCCATTCCCGGATCAATACACTGTAAAACCACTCTCCCCATTCCCGGATCAATGCACTGTACAAACACCTCTCCCCATTCCCGGATCAAAACACTGTACAAACCCCTCTCCCCATTCCCGGATCAATACACTGTACAAACCACTCTCCCCATTCCCGGATCAATGCACTGTACAAACCCCTCTCCCCATTCCCGGATCATTACACTGTACAAACCCCTCTCCCCATTCCCGGATCAACACACTATACAATCCTCTCTCCCCATTCCTGGATCAATACAATATACAAACCCCTCTCCCCATTCCCGGATCAATGCATGGTATGAACCGCTCTCCCCATTCCCGAATCTATACACTGTAGAAATCTCTCTCCCCATTCCCGGATCAGTACACTGTACAAACCTCTCCCCCCATTCCTGGATCAATGCACTGTACAAACCTCTCTCCCCATTCCCAGATCAATACACTGCACAAACCTCTCTCCCCATTCCCGGATCAATACACTGTACAAACCCCTCTCCCAATTCCCGGATCAATACAATGTACAAACCTCTCTCCCCATTCCCGGATCAATACACTGTACAAATCTCTCTCCCCATTCCCAGTTCAATACACTGTTCAAACCTCTCTCCGCATTCCCGGATCAACACACTGTACAAAACCATCTCCCATTCCTGAACCAACACACTGTACAAACCGCAATCCCCATTCCCGGATCAGTACACTGTACAAAGCCCTCTCCTCATTCCCGAATCAATACATTGTACAAACCCCTCTCCCCATTCCCGGATCAACACACTGTAAAAACCACCATCCCCATTCCTGGATCCATACACTGTACAAACCCCTCTCCCCATTGCCGGATCAATACATTGTAGAAATGCCTCTCCCCATTCCCGGATCAATACACTGTACAAACACCTCTCCCTATTCCCGGATCAATACACTTTAAAAACTTTTCTCCCCATTCCGGGATCAATACACTGCACAAACGTCTCTCCCCATTCCTGGATCAACACACTGTACAAACCTCTCTCCTCATTCCTGGATCAATACACTGTACAAACCTTTCTCCCCATTCCCGGATCAATACACTATACAAACCCCTTTCCCCATTCCCGGATCAAGAGACTGTACAGACCCCTCTCCCCAGTCGTGGATCACTACACTCTACAAGCCACTCTCCCCATTCCTGGATCAATACACTGTACAAAACTCTCTCCCCATTCCCGGATCAATACACTGTACGAAACCCTCTCCCCATTCCCGGATCAATACACTGTACACACTTCTCTCGCCATTCCTGCATCAATATTTTGCACAAACCTCTCTCCCCATTCCCGGATCAATACACTGTACAAACCCCTCTCCCCATTCCCGGATAAATACACTGTACAAACCCCTCTCCCCATTCCCGGATAAATACACTGTACAAACCCCTCTCCCCATTCCCGGATCAATACACTGTACAAACCCCTCTCCCCATTCCCGGATCAATACACTGTACAAACCCCTCTCCCCATTCCCGGATAAATACACTGTACAAACATCTCTCCCCATTCCTGCATCAATATTTTGTAGAAACCTCTCTCCCCATTCCCGGATCAATACACTGTACAAACCCCTCTCCCCATTCCCGGATCAATACAATCTACAAACCCCTCTCCCCATTCCTGAATCAATACACTGTACAAACTCCTCTCCACATTCCCTGATCAATACACTGTAGAAACCCTTCTCCCCATTCCCGGATCAATACAATCTACAAACCCCTCTCCCCATTCCTGAATCAATTCACTGTACAAACCCCTCTCCCCATTCCCAGATCAATACACTGTACAAACCTCTCTCCCCTTTCCTGGATCAATACACTGCACAAACCTCTCTCCCCATTCCCGGATCAATGTACTGTACAAACCACACTCCCCATTCTTGGATCAATACACTGTACAAACCTCTCTCCTCATTCCTGGATCAATACACTGTACAAACCACTCTCCCCATTCCCGGATCAATATACTGTACAAACCCCTCTCCCCATTCCCGATCAACACACTGTACAAACCATCCTCCACATTCCCGGATCAATACACTGTACAAACCCCTCTCCCCATTCCCGGATCATTACACTGTACAAACCCCTCTCCCCATTCCTGGATCAATACACTCTACAAACCCCTTTCCCCATTCCCGGATCAGTAAACTGTACAAACCCACCTCCCCATTCCCGGATCAATACACTGTACAAACCTCTCTCCCCATTCCCGGATCAATACACTGTACAAACCTCTCTCCCCATTCCCGCTAAACACACTGTACTCACCCATTTCTCCATTCCCGGACCAATACACTGCACAAACCCCTCTCCCCATTCCCAGATCAATACACTGTACAAACACCTCTCCCCATTCCTGGAACAATACACTGTACCAACCCCTCTTTCCCATTCCCGCATCAATACATTATACAAGCCCCTCTCCCTACTCCCGGATCAATACACAGTACAAACCTCTCTCCCCATTCCCAGATCAATACACTGTACAAACCCCTCTCCCCATTCCTGGATCAATACACTGTACAAACCTCTCTCCCCATCCCTGCTCAACACACTGTGCAAACCTATTTCTCCATTCCCGGATCAATAAAATGTACAAACCCCCCTTCCCATTCCAGGATTAATACACTGTTAGGGAAATAAATGGGATTGAGGGCCGATAACTCCCCAGGGCCTGATAATCTACATCCTAGGGTACTTAAGGAAGTGGCCCCAGAAACAGTAGATTCCAAAATTCTGTAGACTCTGGAACAGTACCCATGGATTGGCGGGTAGCTAATGTTACCCCACTGTTCAAAAAGGGTGGTAGAGAGAAAATGGGGAATTACAGACCGGTAAGCCTGACATCAGTAGTGAGGAAAATGCTAGAGTCCATTATAAAGTATGTAATAGCAGAGCACTTGGAAAAAGAGACCGGATCGGACAAAGTCAACATGGATTTACAAAAGGTAAATCGTGCTTGACTAATCTACTGGAATTTTTTGAAGATGTAACTGATAAAATAGATAAGGGAGAACCAGTGGATGTGGTGTATTTGGATTTTCAAAAGGCTTTCGATAAGGTCCCGCATAAGAGATTAGCGTGTAAAATTAAGGCACATGGGATTGGGGGCAAGGTACTGACTTGGATAGAGAACTGGTTGGCAGACAGAAAGCAAAGAGTTGGAATAAACGGCTCTTTTTCCGAGTGGCAGGCAGTGACTAGTGGGGTACCGCAGGGATCGGTCCTTGGACCCCAGCTATTCACAATATATATTAATGATCTTGACGAGGGAACTAGATGTAATGGCCTAGAAATTCAGTATAGCCACTTTTGGGGCGGTAAAGTCGGGCGGGCGCTAAAGTTAGCGCCCGCCGGAAAGTGGAGGCCACTTCGCCGAAATTCAGTAGCTTTGGCCAAGGAGTTTGGGCGAGCGCTGAAACTGGCGTTGCACTCCTATCTTTAGGCGCTAAGCCGGCGGTGCGGACTGATAACGCCGAGGCCGGGCGCAGCGCAGGTGCGGTCATGTTTTGATTGACAGCAGACACCCTGACGCCGGCCAGCTCTTAAAGGGGGAAGGGTCGACTTTGTCTGCAGCCACGCCCTGGATAGTGGAGCCCTGCAGCTAGGCCTGAACACTGCTGGTGGACCCAAATAGCGCCTGAAGCCATGCAGAAGGCCCGTGAACGAGCGCAGCGCTTCTCAGAGCATGCTTTGAGGGTGCTGCTTAGGGGGTTGGAAAAGAACAGAGAGATCTTGTGCCCGGACAGTGGCAAGAAGGCTCCCAGGAGGCAGTACAGGAGAGCCTGGAGGGAAATCGCCCTGAGGGTGTCAGCCAACAGCGATGTCCCCAGGACTGCTGACCAATGCCGCAAGAAGTTCAACGACCTCAGTCGGTTGGTCAGGGTGAGTACCCTTTCCAGTGTCCTCCTCATCCTTGCATGTGCACCTCACATTATGGGCAAAGGGACCTCAAAGGCCTAATGGCCAGCCCTCCTCCCGCAGCTATGGCACTGGCATGATCATCAATAGCACTCTCTGCACTTAACACACTGGCCAAGCTATTCGACCATGGGAGGCAGTGCACACAACAACAGGGCACCACACTGTACTTAGAGGCCGTCCTTTCTCTTGCAGGCCAAGCTGGCGCGGAATTTGAAGAGCCAGACTGTCACCGGGGGAGGCCGTCCCCAGTTCCAGCAGCTCAGTCAGCTGGAGGAGAGCGTGGCTCGACTCGTGCGTGGCCGGGTGACTGGCCCCGTTGCTATTGGAGATGCCGACCCTGTGCTGGGACCCAATGGTAAGGACATGACCGTTTGGACCTCTCTGGTTCCCCTTGCGCTTCAGATCTACATCCTTTGCCACTGTCCCACCAATGCGCATAATGGCACTACTCATGCCTCCCTCGCTGACGCCCTGTCCTCACTCTAAAGCTACTCTTGTGCCTTCCTGCTTTCAGCTGGTGAGGAGGAGGTCCCTGAAGCTGAGAGTGCCAGTCCCTTGGAAGAGGAGGACGACGAGGACCAAGAGGAAGGCGGCACATCGGGGGAACCCTCATCCGCGCCAGGGGATGGCAATGGAGGGGACACGTCTTGCCTGGAGGAGAGCCAGGGGGAAGTGTTGCAGGGGGGTGTAGCTCCTGGGCCCAGTGGCGTCCAGGCATGCGGGAAGGGTCGGGCAGCACGGCTGCCTTCTCCCCAGAGGGGGGAAGTGTTGCAGGGGAGGGCAGTTGCTGGGCCCAGTGGCGTCCAGGCACGCGGGAAGGGTCGGGCAGCTCGGCGGCCTTCTCCCCAGAGGGAGAGTCCGCCCTCCAGTCCGGAGACGGTCCTCGCCCAGGAGGTGCGCCTCCTTGATGAAATGTCCGCGGCCTCGGAGCGGCGCCACAACGAGTTCATGGGGGTTGTGGGACAGTTGCCTCAGGCCATTGAGTCCCTGGCTAATAGTGTGGCCAATTTCGGGGACTCACAGGCCAGGGGTGTCGAGCAACTCGCGGCAGCACAGGCCAGGGGTGTCGACCAACTCGCGGCAGCACAGGACGCGAGTCGCGAGTTCATGAATGGTGCCGTCCAGGCACTGGCTGATCTGATGCGGGCACAGACCAGGGCAGTTCGCGCACTCACTTCTGCCACACTCGCTGTGTCACGGAAGCATCGCCAGGGCACCCGCCGCCCTGCTGCAGCACAGCGGTCTGGCCTTCACCAGATTGCTGCGCTTGCTGCAGTGCCAGGCCGGCCGAGTGCCAGTGTCTCTGGCGACCAGCGAGCGCCTGGCATCAGCCAGCTTGCCCCCATTGCTGCAGCTGCCACTGCCACTCCCCCAGCCAAGGTGCGACGAGCTGCTGGAGAGACTGATGCTGGCCAGCCACAGCTGCAGCAGTCAGCAGCCGGCCCCTCCAGGGCCAGACCTCGTCTAGGCCGATCCCCAAGGGCATCTGCCATCACGCATTGTGCCCCTCAGGAGCCTTCCCCCAGCCTTGCAACACCCACAGGGCCCAGGTTGAGGCGGAGCAACAAGTCGGGCAGGGGCCGGAGAAGCCTGCACAAGGACTCGCCCTCTCGGCACACCAAGTAGAGTGTGTTGCCAACTGTATTTTTTATATGGGGGTGTTTGTGTTCTGGAGGGGGGGGGCTTATTTTGGTAAGGCCGAAGATGAAGGCAAATGTTTTTTTATATGGGGGTGTTTGTGTTCTGGAGGGGGGGGCTTATTTTGGTAAGGCCGAGGATGAAGGCCAATTGGAAGGACAATTTTTGTTATTCCTCCCCAGGTTGTGGGAGTGAGATATGTTTTTGACTGTTTTTTGGGGGTCTTGTCTGTTTTTCTGTTTCATGTAGGAAGGGCCCTGAGTTTGTTAAATAAAGCTTTTTATTTATTCAGCTTGTCCAGGTGTCATGTTTCAAGTGGTTGTTGCGTTAACTGGCTGAGGGCTTGCGGAGCGGCTGCATTCAGGTGCGTTCATTGCCACAAGCCATTCCCTGACAGGGGGCCTAGAAGTGTCGTTCAATAAGCCGCCGGCGGACGGCCCTTGGACCTTGTGGCTCCCTCCTGGGCTGGTACTCCTCCTCCTCCTCCTCCTCCTCCTCATGGCCCTCCTGCTCGTCCTCCTGAGGTGGTGGTCCAACGCGAGGTGGCAGTGCCTGAGTCCTGCGGATAGCCAGGTTGTGCAGCATGCAGCAAACGACGACGAACTGGGAGACTCTATCCGGCGAATACTGTAGAGATCCGCCGGAACGATCCAGGCAGCGGAACCGTTGCTTGAGGACGCCAATCGTTTGCTCTATGATGTTCCTTGTGGCTTGATGGCTTTCGTTGTATGCCTCCTCCGCAGGGGTCCTGGGCGCGCGGAGCGGGGTCATGAGCCATGTACACAAAGGGTAGCCCTTGTCCCCAATAAGCCATCCCCTTGGTGGAGGCTGTGCCTGGAACATGTCAGCCACAGTAGTCTGGCGCAGGATAAATGCATCGTGGCTGCTTCCTGGAAAGCGGGCATTGACAGCTAGGATGCGCTGCCTGTTGTCACACACCAGCTGTACATTGAGGGAATGGTAGCCCTTCCGGTTGCGGTAATCCTCGGCATTGTCGATAGGTGCCCGCATAGCCACATGTGTGCAGTCAATGGCGCCCTGCACCATGGGGAAGTCGGCGATCCTGGCAAATCCAACTGCACGCTGCTCCTGCCTCTCTAGGGTCATGGGGAAGGAGATGAATTGGTGTCTCCTTGCGAAAAGGGCATCGGTGACCTGCCGGATGCAGCGATGCACGGCGAACTGGGAGATGTTCGCTATGTCCCCAGCAGCGGCTTGGAAGGAGCCGCTTGCATAAAAGTTCAGAGCCACCGTGACCTTCACTTCCACCGACAGAGACGTCCTGCACATCAGCTGTGGACGCAGATCTCTGTGAAGCAGCTGGCAGATCTCTGCAACCACCTCCCTTCTGAAGCGCAGCCTCTTAACACAATGCGCGGCAGTCATGGTGAGATAGGACACCTGCTGCCGGTATTCCCTGAGTGGGGCCTATGTAAGGCCTATGTTGCCGACACCTGATGGCCCCTCTGCGTCTAGGCATGGCTGGCCCTCTCACACAGCGTCTGCGAGCCCTTCGCACATAATGCTGGAACTGAGGGTTGGAACCCCATGCAGCCCCCATAATAAACTTGCAAACAGTGAAATCACAATGAGTCTAATTTCCAAGCTCTGGCCAGAAGCCAAAAATACCTCTCCTATGTTGTCCCAAATCAGTAAGGTCTGTTCCTTGGTCTCTGTCCAGAAACCCAAAGCACTAAAGTCAAGGCAGCAAAATGGCTGGCCTTTATAGTTCAGTCTAAGTGCCCTTTAATTAGCGCTCCCCGAGGCCCGCAGGGCCTCTGCTGCGTTCCAGTTCACAGTTCTTAACAGCGCCACGCCCACATTGGGCGGGTGCCACTGAATTTCCGGTTTGGGGCGCACAAACAGCGTTGCACGACGAAATGACGTCATAAGCTGCGCGCGCAGCTGAGCGGGCGCAAACACTTTGCGCTGGCGCTAAATGTCAACTGAAGTTGGGCGTAGGCGCAGTTCGGACTGCGCCCGGGCGCTAAGTGCCTAGCGCTGGAAATCTACCCCTCTTAAGGCGTTAACGGCTGGCGAACGCTACTGAATTTCTAGGCCAATATCTCCAAGTTTGCAGATGACACAAAGCTGGGTGGGCGTGTGTGCTGTGAGGAGGATGCCGAGAAACTCCAGTATGATTTGGACAGGTTGGGTGATTGGGCAGAAGCATGGCAGATGCAATATAACGTGGATAAATGCGAGGTTATCCACTTTGGTGTCAAAAACAGGAAGGCAGCTTATTATCTGAATGGCAATAGATTGGGAGAAGGGGAAGTGCAACGAGACCTGGGCGTCCTTGTGCACCAGTCGCTCAAAGTAAGCATGCAGGTGCAGCAGGCAGTTAAGAAGGCAAATGGTATTTTGGCCTTCGTAGCGAGAGGGCTTGAGTACAGGAACAAGGATATCTTGCTGCAGTTGTACAGGGCCTTGGTGAGACCACATCTTGAGTATTGTGTGCAGTTTTGGTCGCCTTATCTGAGGAAAGATGTTCTTGCCACGGAAGGAGTGCAGCGAAGATTCACCAGGCTGATACCTGGGATGGCAGGAATGAGTATGAGGAGAGATTGGGTCGATTGGGCTTGTACTCGCTGGAGTTTAGAAGAATGAGAGGGGATCTCATCGAAAGTTATAAAATTCTAACAGGACTAGACAGACAGATGCTGGAAGGATGTTCCCGATGGTCAGGGAGTCCAGAACCAGGGGTCACAGTCTAAGGATGAGGGGTAAGCCATTTAGGACCGGGAAATTAATGGTGGGAAATATGGAGATGGCAAAAACACTGAATGAATATTTTATATCAGTCTTTACCGTAGAAGACACTAAGAATATCCCAACACTGGACAAACAGGGGGCTAAAGGGGGGGAGGAGCTAAACACGATCAAAATCACTAAGGAAGTGGTACTCGGTAAAATAATGGGACTCAAGGCGGATAAATCACCTGGACCTGATGGCTTACATCCTAGGGTCTTGAGAGAAGTGGCGGTAGGGATTGTGGATGCATTGGTAATAATTTTCCAAAACTCCCTGGACTCGGCAAAGGGCCCGGCAGACTGGAAAACTGCTAATGTAACACCCTTATTTAAAAAGGGCAGTAGACAGAAGGCTGGAAACTATAGACCGGTTAGCCTAACATCTGTGGTAGGTAAAATTTTGGAGTCCATTATTAAGGAGACAGTAACAGGACATTTGGATAATCATAATTTAATAGGACAAAGTCAGCATGGTTTTATGAAGGGGAAGTCATGTTTGACAAATTTGCTGGAGTTCTTTGAGGAAGTAACATATAGGGTGGATAAAGGTGAACCAGTGGACGTAGTGTATTTAGACTTCCAAAAGGCATTTGACAAGGTGCCACACAAAAGATTATTGCTTAAGATAAAAAATCACAGGATTGGGGGTAATATTCTGGCATGGATAGAGGATTGGCTATCTAACAGAAGGCAGAGAGTTGGGATAAATGGTTCATTCTCAGACTGGCAATCAGTAACTAGTGGTGTTCCGCAGGGGTCAGTGCTGGGTCCCCAACTCTTTACAATCTATATTAACGATTTGGAGGAGGGGACCGAGTGTAACATATCAAAGTTTGCAGATGATACTAAGATGGGAGGGAAAGTAGTGAGTGAGGAGGACATAAAAAACCTGCAAGGGGACATAGACAGGCTAAGTAAGTGGGCAGAGATTTGGCAGATGGAATACAATACTGGAAAGTGTGAGGTTATGCACTTTGGCAGGAAAAATCATAGAGCAAGTTATTATCTTAATGGCAAGAAACTGGAAAGTACTGAAGTACAAAGGGATCTGGGGGTCCTGGTGCATGAAACTCAAAAGGTTAGTATGCAGGTGCAGCAAGTGATTAAGAAGGCCAATGGAATGTTGGCTTTCATTGCTAGGGGGATAGAATATAAAAATAGGGAGGTATTGCTTCAGTTGTACAAGGTATTGGTGAGACCGCACCTGGAATACTGCGTACAGTTTTGGTGTCCATACTTAAGAAAGGACATACTTGCTCTCGAGTCAGTACAAAGAAGGTTCACTCGGTTAATCCCGGGGATGAGGGGATGGACATATGAGGAGAGGTTGAGTAGATTGGGACTCTACTCATTGGAGTTCAGAAGAATGAGAGGCGATCTTATTGAAACATATAAGATTGTGAAGGGGTTGGATCGGGTGGATGCGGGGAGGATGTTCCCGATGATGGGTGAAACTAGAACTAGGGGGCATAGTCTTAGAATAAGGGGCTGCTCTTTCAAAACTGAGATGAGGAGGAACTACTTCACTCAGAGGGTGGTAGGTCCATGGAATATGCTGCCCCAAAAAGCTGTAGAAGCTACATCATTACATAAATTTAAAACAGAAATAGACAGTTTCCTAGAAGTAAAGGGAATTAAGGGTTACGGGGAGCGGGCAGGAATTTGGACATGAGTCTAGGTTCGGATCGGTCACGCCCCTGTGGGTAGCGGAGCGGGCCCAGGGGCCGTGTAGCCTGATCCTGCTCCTATTTCGTGTGTCTAATTCTGTTAGATTCAGGAGATGGTTCTGTGATAGTGGATTGGCAGTTAGGATCAGATCAGCCATGATCTTATTGAATGGCGGAGCAGGCTCGAGGGGCCGATTGGCCTACTCCTGCTCCTATTTCTTATGTTCTTATGTTCTTATGAGGAGGAATTTCTTCACCCAGAGAGTGGTGAACCTGTGGAATTCTCTACCAAAGAAGGCAGTAGAGGACAATTCATTAAATATATTCAAGAAGGAGTTGGCTTTATTTCTTAAGGCTAAAGGGATCAAGGGAAATGGAGAGAAGGCAGGAACAGGGTACTGAGTTTGGATGATCAGCCATGATCTCATTGAATGGCGCAGCAGGCTCGAGGGGCCGAATGACCTACTCCTGCTCCTATCTTCTATGTTTCTATGTGAAACCTCTCTCCCCATTCCTGGATCAACACTGTACAAACCTCTCTCCCCATTCCCGCTCAACACACTGTACAAACCCATTTCCCCATTCCCGGATCAATACACTGTACAAAACCCCCTCCCCATTCCTGGATCAATACACTGTACAAAATCCCCGCCCCTTTCCCAGATCAGTACACTGTACAAATCTCTCTCCCCATTCCCGCATCAATAGTGTACAAATCCCTCTCCCCATTCCCAGATCAATACACTTTACAAACCTCTCTCCCCATTCCCACATCAATATACTGTACAAACCCCCTCTCCCCATTCCCACATCAATACACTGTACAAACCCCTCTCCCCATTCCCGGATCAATACACTGTACAAACCCCTCTCCCCATTCCCGGATCAATACACTGTACAAACCCCTCTCCCCATTCCCGGATCAATACACTGTACAAACCCCTCTCCCCATTCCTGGATCAATACACTGTACAAACCTCTCTCCCCATTCCCGGATCAATAAACTGTACAAACCCCTCTCCCCATTCCCAGATCAATACACTGCATAATCCCCTCTCCCCATTCCTGGATCAATACACTGTACAAACCCCTCTCCCCATTCCTGGATCAATACACTGTACAAACCTCTCTCCTCATTCGTGGATCAATACTCTGTACAAACCCCTCTCCCCATTCCCGGATCAATACATTGTATAAACCCCTCTTTCCCATGCCCGCATCAATACATTATACAAACCCCTCTCCCCATTCCCAGATCAATACACTGCACAATCCCCTCTCCCCATTCCTGGATCAATACACTGTACAAACCCCTCTCCCCATTCCTGGATCAATACACTGTACAAACCTCTCTCCTCATTCCTGGATCAATACTCTGTACAAACCCCTCTCCCCATTCCCGGATCAATACACTGTATAAACCCCTGTTTCCCATGCCCGCATCAATACATTATACAAACCCCTCTCCCTATTCCCGGATCAATACACAGTACAAACCCCGCTCCCCATTCCCTGATCAATACACTCTGCAATCCCCTCTCCCCCTTCCCGCTGTCCAGGGCCCCAAGCACCCCTTCCAGGTGAAACAGCGACTTACTTGTACTTCTTCCAATTTAGTATACTGTATTCGCTCCTCACGATGTGGTCTCCTCTACATTGGGGAGACCAAATGCAGATTGGGTGACCGCTTTGCGGAACACCTCCGTTCAGTCCGTAACCGGGACCCCGAGCTCCTGGTGGCCTGTCACTTTAATTCACCGCCCCATTCCCATTCAGACTTCACTGTCCTCAGCCTCTTGCATTGTTCCGCGGAAGCTCAGCGTAAGCTCAAGGAACAGCACCTCATCTTTCGATTAGGCACTCTACAACCCTCTGGACTCAAAATAGAGTTCAACAATTTCAGATCATAACCTCGGCCCCTATCACATATATATATTTTCTTCTGTTTTTTTATCCGCACTTTTTGCTTGGCGTTTTTTTTCTTCTTCCCTCCCACATGGCAGCTGTCCTTCATTCTGCCAGCGAAATTCACAGCTCATCGAGAGCCATCCATTGTTCCTTAACCTGTCCCATTACCACCTCCTCTTGCCTTGAATATCTCTTAATGTCTCTCATTGTCTCTTAATCTCCCCTGCTTTCTATCCAATCACTGACCTTCCCTTTTGTTCTTTCACCCCCTCCCCTTTCCCAGCCCCTAAACTTGCTTTCCATTTCCTGCCTTTTTCCAGTTCTGACGAAAGTTCATTGACCTGAAACGTTAACTCTGTTTTTCTCTCTCCACGGATGCTGCCTGGCCTGCTGAGTTTTTCCAGCATTTTCTGTTGTTATGCCATATATCCAAGTTTGCTGATGACACTAAGTTGGGTGCACAGTAAGTAGTGTAGATGGGAGCAGAAAGTTGCAAAGGGCCATTGATGGATTCAGTGAGTAGGCAAAACTGTGGCAGATGGAGTTCAATGTGGGGCCATCCACTTTGGACCTAAGAAAGATAGATCAGAGTATTTCCTAAATGATGAGAAGTTCGGAACTGTGGAGGAGCTGAGAGATTTAGGAGTCCATGTACAGGAATCACTAAAAGCAAATGGACAGGTACAATAAATAATTAAAAAGGCTAATGGAATGTAGACGTTATCTCAACCGGTCTGGAATAGAAAGGCATGGAAGTTGTACAGAGCCCTGGTTAGACCCCATCTGGAGAACTGCGTTCAGTTCTGGGCACCGCACCTCAGGAAGAATATATTGGCCTTGGAGGGGGTGCAGCACAGATTCACCAGAATGATACCAGGGCTAAAAGGGTTAAATTAGGAGAACAGATTGCACAGACTAGGCTGGTATTCCCTTGAGTATAGAAGATTAAGTGGGGATCTAATGGAGGTGATCAAAGGAGTTTATAGGATAGAGAGAGAGAAACTATTTGCTCTGGTGGGGGGAGTCCAGAACAAAGGGGCTTAACCTTGAAATTAGAGTTAGGCCGTTCAGGGGTGATGTCAGGAAGCACTTCTTCACATAAAGGGTAGTGGAAATCTGGAACTCTCTCCCCAAAAAGCTGTTGAGGCTGGAGGTCAATTGAAAATTTCAAAACTGAGATTGATAGATTTTTGTTAGGCAAGGCTATTAAGGGTTACAGAACCAAGGCAGGTAAATGGAGTTAAGATACATGTCAGCCGTGATCTAACTGAATGGTGGAACAGGCTCGAGGGACTGAATGGCCTCCTCCTGTTCCTATGTTTTTCTGATAAAGCTGCGATGATGACAGCACACCAGTCCAGTGCGCTGCTGCCCGTATCCTAACTCATACCAAGTCCCGTTCACCCATCACCCCTGTGCTTGCTGACCTCCCGGTCTCTGGCTCTGGCAATGTCTCAATTTCAAAATTCTCATCCTTGTTTTCAAATCCCTCCATGGCCTCGCCCCTCCCTATCTCTGTAATCTCCTCAAGCACTGCAACCCTCTGAGATATCTGCACTCCTCCAATTCTGGCCTCTTACACGTCCTCGATTTTCATCGTTCCACCATTGGCGGCCGTGCCTTCAGCTGCCTGGACCCTGAGTTCTGGAATTCCCTCCCTAAACCTCTCCGGCTCGCCACCTCTCTCTCCTCCTTTAAGACGCCCCTTAAAACTTACTTCTTTGATTAAACTTTTGGTCACCTGTCCTAATATCTCCTTATGCAGCTCAGTGTCAGGTTTTGTCTGATGACGCTCCTGTGAAGCACCTGGGAACGTTTTACTACGTTTAAGGTGCTGTATGAATGCAAGTTGTTGTTGCTCCTGGAAATGGCAAAGATCTTAAAAATCTCTCAAGACCAATTAGCACATGGCAACCTGGTGCCGCACAGCACTGGGATGCTGTGCCATGCGTATGGACTTGTTCCCGTATATACCCCTCACAATGAGTTCCCACATTACAACAGTGACTCCGCTTCAAAAATACTTCATTGGCTGTAAAGCGCTTTGAGACGTCCGGTGGTCGTGAAAGGCGCTATATAAATGCAAGTCTTTCTTTTTTTAGCTCAGCCGTGTTGCCCAAGTGAAGCAGCAATTGGAGGCCAAAGGAACAGGTCAGGCCGACGAACTCACTGCCGCTGCTCTGGTCCACCATCTAGTGGTCAGTTTAAGAAGCACACAGCGAGCTATCTGGAAGTTGTTTGGTGGGCCCTCACAGTCAAGGAATGGTGGCTGACCAGGGATAGCAGAGACAGAGTAGAATGCCTTTCTTTCAAGAAAAACCCAATGTATAACCACCCCTTGATGGCTCATAGTGTTTATCCAGTTAGTGACTGAGACATACAGACCAGAAGGCTCGGCTCACCATCTGTGTCTCCACCATTGTCAGCTGTGGCTCAGCGGGCAGCACTCTCTCGCCTCAGAGTAAGAAAGTTGTGGGTAAAGACCTCCTCCAGAGACTTGAGCCCATAATCTAGGCTAATTCCAGAGCAGTCAGCCTAATGTTGGTGGTGGGGAAACTTTTGGAGAATAATCTGGGAAAATAATTAATTGGCACTTGGAAAACTATGGGATAATAAATGAAAGTCAGCATGGATTTGTTGAAGGCAAATCATGTTTGACTAACTTGATTAAATTCTTTGATGTTGCAACAGAGAGGGTTGATGAGAGTAGTGCGGTTGATGTTGTGTATATGGACTTTCAACAGGCGTTTGATAAAGTACCACATAATAGACTTGTTAGCAAAATTAAAGCCCATAGGATTAAAGGGACAGTAGCAGCATGGATACAGAATTGGCCAAGGGACAGAAGGCAGAGAGTATGGTGAACGGTTGTTTTTCAGACTTGAGGGAAGTGTACAGTGGTGGTCCCCAGGGGATGGTATTAGGATCACTGCTCTTTTTGATATATAATAATGACCTGGACCTGGGTATACAGGGTATAATGTCAAAGTTTGCAGATGACACAAAACTCAGAAATGTAGTAAACAATGAGGAGGATAGTAACAGACTTCAAGAGGACATAGACAGACTGGTAAAATGGGCAGATACATGGCAGATGAAATTTAATGCAGAGAAGTGTGAAGTGATACATTTTGCTAGGAAGAATGAGGAGAGGCAATATGAACTACAGTAAATGGTACAATTTTATAGGGGTTGCAGGAACAGAGAGACCTGGGGGTGTATGTACACAAATCTTTGAAGGTGGCAGGACAAGTTGAGAAGGCTGTTAAAAAAGCATAAGGGATCCTTGGCTTTATTAATAGAGGCATAGAGTACAAAAGCAAGGAAGTTATGCTAAACCTTTATAAAACACTGGTTAGGCCTCAGCTGGAGTATTGTGTTCAAATCTGGGCATCACACTTTAGGAAGGATGTCAAGGCCTTGGAGAGGGTGTAGAGGAGGTTTACTAGAGTGGTACCAGGGATGAGGGACTTCTGCTTTGTGGAGAGGCTGGAGAAGCTGGGGTTGTTCTCCATAGAGCAGAGAAGGTTAAGAGGAGATTTAATAGAGGTGTTCAAAATCATGAATGGTTTTGATAGAGTAAATAAGGAGAAACTGTTTCCAGTGGCAGTAGGGTCAGTAACCAGAGGACACAGATTTATGATGATTGGCAAAAGAACCAGAGGTGACATGAGGGAAAACAATTATGCAGCAATGCGCTGCCTGAAAGGGCAGTGGAAGCAGACTCAATAGTAACTTTCAAAAGGGAATTTGGATAAATACTTGACGGGAAAAAACTTACAGGGCTATGGGAAAGAGCAGGGGAATGTGAAGAAATTGGAGAGCTCTTTCAAAGAGCTGGCACAGGCACGATGGGCTGACTGGCCTCCTTCTGTGCTGTATCATTCTATGATTCTATGGAGGAAAAATTGGGGATCGCCCATTTTGGAGTGCTAATATCGGCCAGGTGCAAAGTTTAGCGCCCAGTGCTAATTAGTATTCGGACATCAGCTGACACCAGTGAGCTCAGCACAGATGGTAAAAGCAAGAAAGACTTGCATTTATATAGTGCCTTTCACAACCTCAGGACATCCCAAAGCACTTTAAAGCCAATGAAGTACTTTTGAAGTGGAGTCACTGTTGTAATGTGGGAAACGTGGCAGCCAATTTGCGCACAGCAAGCTCCCACAAACAGCAATGAGATAATGACCAGATAATCTGTTTTAGTGATGTTGGTTGAGGGATAATATTGGCCAGGACACCGGAGATAACTCCACTGCTCTTCTTAGAATAGTGCCGCGAGATCTTTATCATCTGTCTGAGAGGCCAGACGAGGCCTCGGTTTAGCATCTCATTTTGAAAGACGTCACCTCCGACTGCAAAATTCATCTCTATCGCCTGTGGAGGTGATTTGAGTGCTAAATCAGGCGCTACACACCTCTCTTAAGGCGCAAACGTCAGGGAACGAGGCACTACCTCAGAACGCTACCGAAGCTCAGGCGATGTCCGTTACCATGGAAGCCAGACAGACTAGCGCCGTCCAGTTCTTAAAGGGGTGGAGTCATCTTGCTGGCCAACCACACCCTGCTCATTGCAGCCTTGAATCTTGTCCTGGAGAGACCGCTAAAGCAATTGTGTTGGAAGCACTAATGGATAAGCCCAATGAAAGAGCTCAGCGCTTAGGAACCTCAAAAGTGGTGCTGAGGGCCAAAATTCCTTAGGACAGCGTTAAATCTTTCCAGACGTCTCACTCCCTCTCAACCTGCGAGTACCAAAAATTTTGCCGACAAGAAAAAGCAGGAAGCGCCCGCCTTTAAATAACGCTTCCCCAGCCCCTTCCTGAAAATGTTCCCCTCCATCTGTCGTTCCTAGCGGCAGGCGCTAAGGCAGGAGGCGCGACTCAATATCCGGTCCGGGGCGTTGCACGCTCGACTGACATCACGATTTGCGGGCGCAGGAGATCGTGGCGGTAGTGTTTAGCGCTGCCACAAAACGACTGGTCAATTTTGTGAGTGGCGCTAAAATCGCCGCATCGGGCGCTAAGTTCCTAGCACCACATTAGCACCCCCGGAGGCGCTAATCAACCAAATTTTTACCCCTATAACTCTAACACTTCAGTGCAGTACTGGGGGAGTGCTGCACTGTCAGGGGTGCCGTCTTTCAAAATGAGATGCTAAACCGAGGCCTCGTCTGGCCTCTCAGATAGATGATAAAGATCTCGCGGCACTATTCTAAGAAGAGCAGGGGAGTTTTCCCCGGTGTCCTGGCCAATATTATCCCTCAACCAACATCACTAAAACAGATTATCTGGTCATTATCTCATTGCTGTTTGTGGGAGCCTGCTGTGCGCAAATTAGCTGCCACGTTTCCCACATTACAACAGTGACTCCACTTCAAAAGTACTTCATTGGCTTTAAAGCGCTGTGGGATGTCCTGAGGTTGTGAAAGGCGCTATATAAATGCAAGTCTTTCTTGCTTTTACCATCTGTGCTGAGCTCACTGGTGTCAGCTGATGTCCGAGTGCTACAGTTGGCCTCAGTGCCCCTGGGTTAGAGGAGAGAAACTTCTTCCATGGTTCCTGCTCTCTGGACACATACATTTAGAATGGGTACTAGGTAGGAAGTTGGAAGCTGTGGAACCCCATACTGTTGTGTATGTAATATGTGTGCTACTTTGAACCTATGGACAGGACTGCACTACTTGTTGGGCGTAGTGATACGCAGTACCACTCCTGGCCATAGGGGTATAAATAGTACTGTGGGTACTGATCCCCCTCAGTTCCCGCCTGTGGGCATGAAGTAAAGACCTATGTATAGTCCCTACCTCCAACCAGTAAAGGCCTGTTTGAGTTATACGTTTAAGTCTTTGTGTTAATTGTTCAATACAATACACATACTTAACACTGGCGACGAGTCAGGCTCTTACCCTGCGGCAGTTATTCCAGGCGGCTTCGTCCAAAGACAGGACGTTGAAGAGAGGTTTCAATCCTCAACACCCCACTCAAAACTGAAGGGCAGCAGAAATCCTGACAGTTTCCAGCGACTGGAAGACCCAGGCATTAGGACCCTGAAGCCTCCATCAGCTTGTGAACCGGAGTAAAGACAGGACTGGGGAAGAGAGAGAGGTAGGGCGATAGCGATCGGCAGATAAGGGCCGGGCCGCTTTGAAGTGAGGGGCGCAGCCGGGCCAGCGATCGGGACCAAAGATAAGAGCCGCACTCGGACTGAAAGGCGCGGCGGCTGCAGAAGCTCAAGGTGCGAGAGTCGCGGTGCACAGCGCGGGCTATCGATCGCGGCGAAGATAAGGGCCGCACTCGAGGGCTGAAGGGAGACGGCGTCGGGGGACGGGTGAAGACCGCCAAGCGCGGGAAAACCGCCATTTTGTGGGCGGAGGACGACGGCAAGAGCGGGAAGCCGCCATCTTTGATAACAAGTAAAGAAAATAAAATCTGAGAAATTGCAAATCTACAATGCCTAAACACGGGAATATTAGCACCTTTGATAGTGACCTCGAAGATTGGGCCATATATGTTGAAAGAGTAAAAAATTATTGTAAGGCCAATAAAATTCGTGACCAAGATAAAGCTCTAACATTATTAAATTTAATGGGTGCGAAGACGTACGGGCAATTGAAACACCTGTTATCACCAGATGAACCGGCGGATAAGACGTTCGATGAGATTGTTACTGTCCTGAAAGATCATCTAAACCCCACGCCGCTGATGCTAGCGGAACGATTTAAATTTTACGACAGAAGGCAGCTACAGCATGAAAGCAATGCTGAATATTTGCTGGAATTGCGTAAATTAGCGAAATATTGCCAGTTTGGAACGGGATTGACAGATGCACTACGAGACAAATTTGTGTGTGGTTTATTTAAACAGGATACACAAAAGCGACTGCTCGAGGAGAATGAGCTGACGCTTGAGAAGGCGGTCACTATGGCAGCAGCACACGAAGCCGCAGCGAGAGGCACGGCAGTAATGCAGCTACGGTCACCGGAGCTCAGTGCACACAAATTGGGTGTGAGTTCTGGCAAATGTTATCGTTGTGGAAAGACAACGCATGATCAGAACCAGTGTTGGTTTAAAAACCAAGAATGTAGAACTTGTGGTAGGCTTGGACATATAGCTAGAGTATGCAGGTCAGGGAAGAAGACCAGCAACAAGAAGTCACCGCAAGGAAAATACGCAAAGGTACACAAGGTGACCGAACAGGAGTCCGATTCAGACGCTAGCAGTAATGAACTGGCTAGCTTAAGCTGTAATGAACTGGCTAGCTTAAGAGTACTCAACGCTGGTAAGGGTGCAGACCTCCAGACAATTTGGGTCACTCTTCAGATAGAAGGAGTCCAAGTAAAACTGGAATTGGACACTGGATCGGCATTGACGGTCATAAATAAGAAAGATTACGGAAAGTTATTCCAACATATTCCCCTACAGGATACGGGGATTATATTGAAAACATACACGGGGCAAAGAGTGTACCCCATCGGGAAAATAGAGGTTGCAGTGGCCCACAAGGGCGAAGACAGTCAAATAATGGACTTATATGTGATATCTGAAGGAGGTCCTCCACTACTAGGACGGGAGTGGATTAGGAAAATGAATATGGACTGGCATTTCCTACAAACAATAACGAGTGAGAACTCGGTGAAGATAGTCGGCCCAGACTCTGGAACGGATGATGGTAAGCCCAACTCAGGTGCAAAAGACAAAGTTTCAGCACAGAATTCCACTGAGCAACAACAACATAGTTTAACTGTGGATTCTGAGTCTGGCAAGTCTACTGATGTGCCCATTTCTGAGGGACACCGGGCTCGAACTCAACTCCATTTCAAACTACAACAGCAATTAGAACAAATGCTTCGCCGTTGTGAGCAAGAGTTGAATGCAACGAAAGAGTTCTTTGATATAGAGTTGGAGAATCTGGAAAGACAACAGAAGCAGCTGATGGAGAAAATGGAGCAGGAGCACACAAAACGTCTGATGTCAGAGGAGTTAACGGTCAGCCAACTCCTGCATATGCTGAAGGACAGGACTCTGAAATGGGAAAAACTTGAACATGAACTTCAATATTCAAACGAAAGGGGTTCGGAGCTCTCAAAGGTTATTGGAAGAGCTGAGGTGGCAACACAGACTGAGATGACTGCAACAGAGCAGCCCTTGGATGCCAAAAGTACGCTGACTCACGTCAACGTAGAACAACAGACCGCTGAAACAGCTGCTCCGGTAGAGGGATTGCATAGTCCGATCAATCAATCTCCAAAGGAAGTTGAAGTATTAAAATCACAAATGAGGTCACTAGTAAACGACTTGCTGAAAGCCCAGAAAAAGCTGGATGCAGAGGTACACATGAAGAAGTCTCTTCAGGAAAGATGTCTGGATTTGGAACAAGAGCTGGCTAACGACCAGCTAGGTATGGAGGAAATAGACGACCCTCTCACTGGTCTAGCTCAGGACGACACCGAATATTACGATGTCCTGTCCTGCCCAGCTTGTAACTTCGACTCCCAAAGTGCAGAAATCATGGAGGAGCACCAAAAGTCTACGGAACATCGGGAGAAGCTGGCTCTACGACGGAAACAGGAGGAAGAGAAGGAGGAACTGCGCATGCAGCTGGCAGCTGTGGCAGCTGACAATGGAGCCCAGAGAGTCTCCAAGAAGCAGAAAAGGAAAAGTAAAAACAGAAGATGACCCATCTGAACCATTATCACCTCTACCAGATCACACACGTGGTCCCTCCGAACGGAGCCAATTCAGTTCGGAAGTTCAAACTGTTAAATCCATGGAAGGACTATTGAATGAGTCACTCTAGCAACGTGAACCGACTACACCACAGAGATTGAATCTGTGAACTGTTTTCCGCAGAGACTGAATCTGTGATCTGTTTTTGACATGAAGTTATCTATGTATCTATGTTATTCTGTTATGTAAACCTGAAGTTATATATGTATATATGTTATTACGTTATGTTAAATGGGGAGATGACTGTAAAGCTAGGAAGGGAGGAATGTTGTGTATGTAATATGTGTGCTACTTTGAACCTATGGACAGGACTGCACTACTTGTTGGGCGTAGTGATACGCAGTACCACTCCTGGCCATAGGGGTATAAATAGTACTGTGGGTACTGATCCCCCTCAGTTCCCGCCTGTGGGCATGAAGTAAAGACCTATGTATAGTCCCTACCTCCAACCAGTAAAGGCCTGTTTGAGTTATACGTTTAAGTCTTTGTGTTAATTGTTCAATACAATACACATACTTAACACATACCTCTGGAGAGGAGGTCACAAGGGACCACAAGTTGTACTGGAGGGATGAATGGGGAGGCCAGGAGGGTTATCTGGATATAGAGTGCTTCACCACAGGTGGCCCTTGAAGTTGAATTGTTGACGGCATTTAAGAGAGAATTTGATAAACACTACGAAAAAATATTGAAGGGTTGAGGGAAAGAGCAGGACAATGAGATTAGAGTAGACAGCTCCATGGGAAAGTGAGCACAGGCACAGACTGAATGGCCTCCTTCAAAATCTATATTTCTATCATTCATCATTGGCCAGAGGTGGCAGACCATTGGACCATGGAGGCCATCACAACTGAGCTTGATCTTGTTCTCACTTGCTATCCAGACAACATGCTTGGATCGTGATGCACTGGGGGGAACCCTGGCTGATTTTTTTCCCCCCTTCCAAGGCCTGCGGCCAACTATAGCTCCCCAGCTCCAGGCCCGGCTAATATCAGTGGGAGGGCCCAGCACATCCTGGGAACGATGCATTCACTCACCGAGCCATTGGGTGAAGTGTGGCCATGGTCAAGTCGGTTTAACCCAACCACCTGACATTGCTGCAGCAAAGAGGGGAGGTTCTCCTCACTGCACCTTGTTCAGCTATGTGGAGTCGATAATGGTGGCTTTCTCCTGCCTCCCGTTCCCTTAAAGACCCCGAAAGCACTGCAGTGAAGCCCCGTTAAATGGGTGGAGGTCATGGCTTTTACTTTGTAAGTTGAAGCCCCCAGTGTCATGAGCCTGTCTATCTAACCCCTGTCAGCCCTTCCTGTTAACTCTCTACCTGAGCCAGAATGGCATCAGATAAGATTCAGTCACTCTCGGGGAGGACTGTTTGCTTTAGCAGTGACCCCTGAGGAGACAGATCAATGACCTTGCGGTGACATCCGCTGATACTGCGAGGCCGAGTTCCACGGGCCTTACCCACAAGGCCACGAGAAGGTAAAGGGCAGTGCGACCAGCAATTATGGCAGTCAGACACATTGGCTAATTGTTTCTGAAGCTAAACAGCGAGATCTGCCATAACGTTAATCCAATTCTGCCTGACGAGCCCGTCAGCCAATCGGAGGCACTCTCAGGGAGGCTGTGTCTCTGGTGGCTCAGTGGTTGAATGCACCACCTAATTTGGTACTGAGCCCAACAGAGCAGAAAGATTCCAGACTCAGGACTCGGGCTGTGCTGAATTAACTCATCTCAGCTGGGTCAGTATTACATAGAAACATAGAAGATAGGAGCAGGAGTAGGCCATTCGGCCCTTCGAGCTTGCTCCGCCATTCAACGAGATCATGGCTGATCATCCAAACCCTAGCACCCGGTCCCTACACCGACAGCCATCCCACCCAAGCCCTATCCCCGTAACCCCGTAACCCCACGTATTTAATCCCCCCTAACACTAAAGGCCAATTTTTTATCATGGCCAATCAACCTAACCCGCACATCTTTGGACTGTGGGAGGAAACCGGAGCACCCGGAGGAAACCCACGCAAACACGGGTGACTACAGTAAAAGGCAAGCCCTTTAACAATTGGCCTGGCTTAGGGAGGGGGAAAATCAAGCAGGGTTCCCACTCAGGACTACGTGTGTGTGTGTGTTGTGTGTACATGTGTGTGCGAGCGTACGTGCCTGCTCTGTGTGTGCGTGTGTACTCTGCGTGTGTGTATGTGTGTACTCCGCGTGTGTGTATGTGTACTCCACATGTGTGCATGTACATGTGTACGTGTGTACCCATGTGCATGTGTATGTGTGTGTGCATTTGTAGGCGTGTGTGTGTGTGCGTTTGTAGGCGTGTGTGTGTGTTTGTGTGCATTTGTAGGCACGTGTGTGTGTGTGTGTGCGTTTGTAGGCATGTGTGTGTGTGTGTGTGCATTTGTAGGCGTGTGTGTGCGTGTGCATTTGTAGGCATGTGTGTGTGTGTGCGTTTGTAGGCGTGTGTGTGCATGTGCATTTGTAGGCATGTGTGTGTGTGTGCATTTGTAGGCGTGTGTGTACGTTTGTAGGCGTGTCTAGAGAGGATGTTTCCCCTCCTGAGGGAATCTAGAACTAGGGGGCATATTTCAGAATAAGGGGGCATCCATTTAAATCGGAAATGAGGAGGAATTTCTTCTCTCAGAGGGTCGTGAATCTTTGGAATTCTCTTCCCCAGAGAGCTGTGGAGGCTGGGTCATTGAATATATTTGAGGTGGAGATAGACAGATTTTTGAAAGGTAAGAGAGTTAAAGGTTATGGGGAGCGGGCAGGGAAGTGGAGTTGAGGCCAAGATCAGATCAGCCATGACCTTACTGAATGGCGGAGCAGGCTCGAGGGGCCAAATGACCTACTCCTGCTCCTACGTCTTATGTTCTTATGTGTGTGTGTGTGTGTGTGTACAGTCACCAGGTGAGGACAGTACCAGTTATGGCTGTGATGCTCCCCAGCTTACACAGTCTGATGATACTCACTGCCCGGGCTCACAGGAAAAATGGACGCTATGGTGAGACACCATGCTGAAGGAACCAAACCAAACCAGACTCAGCACCTTCAGGAGAAGAGGAAGAAAGGGAAAGGCTGTGGAATTCACACATAGAAATTCAGGATGACCTGATTTCATGTGATAAACATGTTAATGAAACTGAGATACTGGCACCAGGTAATCTCAGGTGGATGCAAAAGATCCAACGGCACTATTTGAAGAAGAGCAGGGGAGTACTCCCCAGTGTCCTGGCCAATACTTATCCCTCAACCAAAATCACTAAAACAGACGATCTGGTCATTTATTTCCTTGCTTTTTGTGGGAGCTTGCTGTGTGCAAATTGACTGCCACGTTTTCTACATTACAACAGTGACTGCATTTTAAAAAAAAGCCTACTTCATTGGCTGTAATGCGCTTTGTGATGACCTGAGGTTCTGAAAGGTGCGATAGAAATCCGTGTCTTTCTTTATAACTGGTGGATGACACGGGCTGTTTACTAAGGTGGGCTGTGGGGTCTGCGGGCATATTAGACAATGTTTTTAAAATAATTCCCCTAAAATTGGGTTAGTGCGTAGGAATGGCCAAAGCATGCGGGCTGATCCCTGTGTTTCTGATGCACCTGCAGCAGTTCTCAGGAGGTCAGGTCAAGTCAGACGGCCCAGAAATCAGCATCATCTCCAGCGTATTCAAGGAGCTTAAAGGATTTGTATCCTATTACACACCTCATTTCTGCCCCATAAACCCGTATGTATGTAGATAATTTTGGACAGCAAGGTGTAAATGTAGGAAGCTGCCATGTGTCCAGCTGTTTGGTTGTTAGAAGTCAGTTTGTGACTGGGCCGTGCTGACCAGGCCCGATTGTGATTGGACCGTGCTGACCAGGCCCGATTGTGATTGGACCGTGCTGACCAGGCCCGATTGTGATTGGACCGTGCTGTCCAGGCCCAATTGTGATTGGGCCGTGCTGTCCAGGCCCGATTGTGATTGGGCCGTGCTGTCCAGGCCCGATTGTAATTGGACCGTGCTGACCAGGCCCGATTGTGATTGGACCGTGCTGTCCAGGCCCAATTGTGATTGGACCATGCTGTCCAGGCCCGATTATGATTGGGCCATGCTGTCCAGGCCCGATTGTGATTGGACCGTGCTGTCCAGGCCCAATTGTGATTGGACCATGCTGACCAGGCCCGATTGTGATTGGACCATGCTGACCAGGCCCGATTGTGATTGGACCGTGCTGTCCAGGCCCAATTGTGATTGGGCCGTGCTGTCCAGGCCCGATTGTGATTGGGCCGTGCTGTCCAGGCCCGATTGTAATTGGACCGTGCTGACCAGGCCCGATTGTGATTGGACCATGCTGTCCAGGCCCAATTGTGATTGGACCATGCTGTCCAGGCCCGATTGTGATTGGGCCATGCCGTCCAGGCCCGATTGTGATTGGACCGTGCTGTCCAGGCCCAATTGTGATTGGACCATGCTGTCCAGGCCCGATTGTGACTGAGCCGTGCTGTCCAGACCCGATTGTGATTGGGCCGTGCTGACCAGGCCCGATTGTGATTGGACCATGCTGTCCAGGCCCAATTGTGATTGGACCGTGCTGACCAGGCCCGATTGTGATTGGACCGTGCTGTCCAGGCCCAATTGTGATTGGACCGTGCTGACCAGGCCCGATTGTGATTGGGCCGTGCTGACCAGGCCCGATTGTGATTGGGCCGTGCTGACCAGGCCAGATTGTGACTGAGCCGTGCTGACCAGGCCTGATTGTGATTGGGCCGTGCTGACCAGGCCCGATTGTGATTGGACCGTGCTGTCCAGGCCCGATTGTGATTGGGCCATGCTGACCAGGCCCGATTGTGACTGAGCCATGCTGACCAGACCCGATTGTGATTGGGCCATGCTGTCCAGGCCCGTTTGTGATTGGGCCATGCTGTCCAGGCCCGATTGTGATTGGGCCATGTTGTTCAGCCCAATCCACCCTAGTTAGTGCTGAGTGAGCCGATCTCTCAGCCGACACTCAGTGCAGCTAGCTTGGGGAGGGCCATAACATCAGCCGGAGTTTCTGCTCTCCCGCCAGAACATGCGAGTGGATGGAGACCCGCTGAGGACAGGGTTGGACTCAGTTGTGAAGCATCCCACGGTTAAATAGACCAACGCCACAAGTGGGGAATGGCCACTCAGAAGAGATATGTTCACCCAGTGAATAGCCGGGGGAGCTGTGCTTCAGTTTTGAAGAACATATGGACACCCAGAACACCTTCCTCACTTTAGAGCTCACAGAGTGGGGGCATTTAAAGAGTGTCAACTGTGGCTCAGTGGGTAACACTCTTGCCTCTGAGTTAGAAGGTTGTGGGTTCAAGTCCCACTCCGGAGACTTGAGCAATAGTTTAGGCTGGCACTCCAATGCAGTGCTGAGGGAGTGCCGCACTGTCAGAGGTGCCAGATTTCAGATGAGACGTTAAACTGAAGCCCCATCTTCCCTCTCAGGTGGATGTAAAAGATCCCATGGCACTATTTGAAGAGGAGCGGGGGAGTTCTCCCCGGTGTCGTTTTATATGTATCATTTCACCTCCCAGTAACAAAACAGGCACTAGCAACTACAGACCCATTAGATTTACTTCAATTCCATGTAAAATAATGGAATCAGTTATCAGTAAGGTTGAGGATTATCTGTACAACAATAATATAATATTTATCCCTCAACCAACATCAGTAAAGCATGTGATCTGGTCATCATCACATTGTTGTTTGTGGGACCTTGCTGTGTGCAAATTGGCTGCCGCCTTTACTACATTACAACAGTTACTCCACTTCAAAAGTACTTCATTGTCCTGAGGTCGTAAAAGGCGCTACATAAATGCAAATCTTTCTTTGTTAAAGGTGCGTTATGTTTGGTTTAAATGGGGTGTTTGGTGCCGCTAAATATCAGGCCTTCCCAGTAGCCGGCTTTCGCGAAGCCTGAAAGTTTACTCTGGGCAGGGGCGGTCTGACTCCCCCACAACGACACGGTATTCTCACGGATCAGTGACGGGGGCGAGCTGATAATACAGCGTTATGGAACCATTCACGGGGTCACGCTGCCTCTGACTCTGGGGTTGCCATCAGCTGAGTGAGACCCCCTGCACGCAGCACAAGGCCGCCAGCACAGCCGCTGTAGAGGCAGTGCTAGCTGACTAGTTGCAGGCTGTCCCAGGCCTCGGTTGTCCTAACAACCTTTCTTTTGGCACTGGCTTTTCCCAGCCCTGCTAGCCCATGAGTCAGATCTCCGATAGGGGTTGGCATGATGTCAGCGGAATTACCCCCCAGAGGAGCCTCGACAGCCTGCGAACCATGCACGGCCTGTGTGGCTACAATATTTGACATCCTTTGGAGGATGTCAGTGACCAACAGGCCACCACAAGTAACCATAGCAACCAGTCTATCTGCATGCCCAGAGGCTGAAGTAGACCACTAGAGGCCTGCTAGCACATAATCAAGAGTATTAGACAGTGAGGAAATACATCCCTTGGCTCTGTGTCTGGAGAAATTTATTTCATATGACTCCAAACCACATTACACATTGTAAAATCTTTACTGGTGAGCTGGTGCTGTGAGTGGAGAGTGGGCTGGCTCGGGCCTACATTTGGTCTGTGTTTCTTTGCTCTGTCAAGAGGTTTATATCACCCCTGACCTTCGGGAGTGTTTTCTCAGGAAGGAGGAGAAACAGACAGGTGTGCACAATAAAGCACGTGACCGAGTGAAGGATTAGGAGCAAAAAAAAATCAAAGAGAGGAAGATTGAAGGGAAAGGATGGTCTTGGTTCTGTCGTTTTATATGTATCATTTCACCTCCCAGTAACAAAACAGGCACTAGCAACTACAGACCCATTAGATTTACTTCAATTCCATGTAAAATAATGGAATCAGTTATCAGTAAGGTTGAGGATTATCTGTACAACAATAATATAATACCCCAGTAAATAGCAGTCGACATTCAGAAGGGGCAGATCCAGCCTGACCAAATGCATCGACTGCTTATAAGTGACAACCCAAGTGGATTGTGGGAAGCCCTATGACGTTGATGTACCTCAACTTCCAGAAAGCTTTCGATAAAGTTCCACATGAAAGACTGTTAGTAAACTCAAGGCTGTAGGGATTAAGGGTGAATCCTGGGATTGGATAAGAAACTGGCTGAAGTAGAAAACAACAAGCATTTGTTACAGAAGTTGTATCGGAGTTGGGGGGGGGTGGGGGTAGTATTGAGTAAACCTCCATAAATTTGAGGTCATCCAAAACTCTGCTACCTGTATCCTAACTCGCACCAAGTCCTGTTCACCCAGCACCCCTGTGCTCACAGACCCATATTAGCTCCCTGTTAAGCAACGCCTCCTTGTTTTCAAATCCCTCCATGGCCTTGCCCCTCCCTATCTCTGTAACCTCCTCCAGCCCTAT
>NC_140992.1:186308896-186425002 GCF_052327205.1 Somniosus microcephalus
TAAGGGGTGATCTAATTGAGGTGCTCAGATGATTGAAGGAGTTGCAAGGGTAGATAGAGAGAAACTATTTCCTCTGGTGGGGGGATTGCAGAACAAGGGGGCATAACCTTAAAATTAGAGCTAGGCCGTTCAGGGGTGATGTCAGGAAGCATTTCTTCACACAAAGGGTAGTGGAAATCTGGAACCCTCTCCCCCAAAAAACTGTTGAGGCTGGGAGTCAATTGAAAATTTCAAAACTGAAATTGTTAAATTTTTGTTAGGTAAGAATATTAAGAGGTTACGGAACCAAGACGGGGAAATGGAGTTGAGGTGCAGATCAGACATGATCTAATTGAATGGCGGAGCAGGCTCGAGGGTCTGAATGGCCTCCTAATGTTCCTAACCCACAAACAGATGTCAATCTACAACAATAATGCTCCCGCCAGCTTGACACTAGATAAATATGGGGGAATTGCTCTTACATTGCAGCAGAGAAACACATTGCCATTGTTTTTGTGAAGCCTCGTGACCTCTTGATAATTCTTTGATTTTATCTGGATTGACGTTGAAGTCAATTTGTCAAAAAAAAGCAGAGATATGGGGGTCGATTTTATCTCAGGTGCGGGGAATTGGCGGGTTCCCCGAATTCAGTGATTCCCACATGATTCTAAATGGGTCTGTGAGATTGATGCAATTTTAGCTCAATTGGCCAATTGATTTCCAACGTGTGGGAAGCCTTGGCAATTGAATATTTCCAGTCAGAAAGTCGCAGAATATGACGTCATCATTGCTGCTGCTTCTGAGGTCCACAGCAAGCCTTGCTTCCTTTGCAGGCTCCCAAACTTCACCATTAAGATGGCACAGGAGCCTGCAGGAGCAACGGCCAGCGGGAGGGCCAGATCTGCCCCCAAATTTGATGAGGCTTCACTCCAGGCATTACTGGATGGTGCTAGGGCCCACAGGGAGGTCCTCTTCCCTTCTTCAGGGAGGAAGAGGCCTCCCAGTCAGACCAAGGCTGTGTGGCTACAGGTGGCAGGTCAAGTCAACTCCTTGGGGCTCACACGAAGAACGTGGTTGCAGTGCAGGAAAAGATTCCATGACCTTCTTCGCACTGGAAAAGTAAGTACTGTATGATGTTTCCATCACCCTCAATCTGATCCCCATTGCCTTTCCTCACCAGCACTCAGCTTTAGCAATCTCTTCCTGCACATCCCACTAGACACTCACATCCATGCACCCTTACCCATTCCCTCTCTCTCTATGCTCACATTCACAGAACTATTCCACCATGCAGCCCTCACACTCCCTCTCACTCTGATGCTTTAAACACAACTGACAACACACAGGGAGGGCCCTTGGTCTTGCAACCTCACTCCATCTTTGTCTCCTTCTAAGTATCTATGCTATGCAATCTCTGCCCTCACTCCATCATTCTCACTCAACCTCCACTTGTCTCCCTCATTGCAGGAAAAGAGAGCTCACAACAGGAGAGGGCTAGCCAGGACAGGAGGAGGGCCGCCCTCAGTAGCCCAGCTCACCCCCTGGGAGGAAGGTGTCCTGGAGATTGCCGGGGCTGACCGAGATGCGGAAGTTGGGGAAGGACAGACAGGAGCATCCCCGCAAGCTGGTGACAGAATAGTTTCCCCTCTCTCTCATTGGCATTGCATGAGTCGCTGATAATGATTCTGAAGCTACATCATATGGACTTATGATCATCTGCCGAATGCAATGTGCATGTAACCTTGGCATCACATCTCCAACTTTTTCCTTGACTCCCCCACAGGACCATCGAGAGCCCCCGTCCCCAGTGTGCAGGAGGAAGAGCCTGAGATGCCAGACTCCTCAGAGGAATCTGCAACTCTGAGGGTGCAGCGTCAGCAGAAATAAGCGCACCCAGCACCAGCGCAGGCACTCACACCTCGGTGGGACCTTTGGGACATAGAGTAGAGTTGTCACCTGGTGTATCACAGCTCACAAGTGAGCATCAGCAGATTGTGGAGACAGGGACAGCAGTGGAGAGTCCTCGTCGGAGGGCACAGGACTCTGCCAGCTCGGCTCAGCTGCATGCCGACCCTCTGCCTCTGGGTCCATCCGTAAGATCAGAGGTGATGGAACTTCATGCACAGGTGCAGGAGTCTCTGGCAGGTTTTGTCTCCAGGGTCGCTGCGAGTGTGGAGCGAATGGAGGAGCTCATAGCGAACATGAGCAGAGCCTTTGTGGAGTCAGTGGCGCATGAACGCATCAACACGGAAAGGATGGCTACCTACGTGGAAATGATTGCTGCCTCCGTGGTAAGGCTGGCTACGGTAGAGGAGAGGAGGGCTATGGCCATGGAGGAGGTTAGTCACCAGGGTATGGAAAACATCATGAGTGTTCAGAATAGAATTACATCTCTTGAGGAGCGATGGGCATCTATTGAACAGAGAAACCAGACCTTCATGGAAGTCCTTCTGAGTAGGACTGCCATTGCAGATACGGGTCCCCATGGCCCCCCTGATTTGCAGCAAGCTGCTCTCAAGCCACTTGCAGGCACTGAGGGGGACCTGACCCATGAGAGGGAGGTTGGTGGCAGACCTCAAGGAAGTGGGGGCTCCTCTCCAAGCGCTCACACTTCCATGCCACTGCAGAGCCCTCGGTCAGAGCCCCGCCGGAGTCCACACCCAACGGAGATAGACGTCTCAACTCCTGCACAGCCGCAGGAGCAGCAGACTGCTGGCGAGCCCTCACATGCTTGCCACCCCAGAGGACGCCCGCCAAAGGTGTCGAGATAGGAGCAGCAGGAAAGTGAGCAAGGGGCCTCCACATCTGCTGAAGCCGCAGGTGAACCACTACATAGGAGCACGCGTAAGAGGAAAATAAAAGCACAAATAGTCACAAGGGTATTCACTTGGGTGAAATGCTGTGTATTTTGTACAAATGCCATCGGTTGTTTGTTTTTCATAAAAATTCTGATGGCAACTGCTGCAGTTCTGGCGTGTGTCATTTCGCGAATGGGGCTTTCACATTGAGGGCTTAGGATTACTTGCAGTTGTCAGGATGCTGGTTAAATAGCTCGGAATACACAGGGTTTGGCCATTGCCGATGCTCAGGTAAGAAGCTGTGAGGCAAAAGAGTTTGATTTACTAGGCTAAGCAAATCTGGCCAGGATGAGTGCGTTCCTTGTATCCCAGGCAGCAATGTTCTCGCGTAATGCTGCCGCTGGTTGATGGGCCTCTGCAGGATGCTCGTTCTCGCCCCCCTCCTCCTACTCCTCCTCCTCCTCCTCATCATCATCATCATCACCATCATCTGAGGAGGGTATGTGAGGAGCCATTTGGTCCTCAGGAATCTGCAAGCCATGACGCTGTGCCATGTTGTGGAGTGCACAGCAAAGCACGACGATTCTGGAGACCCTGGCTGCTGAGTACTGTAGGGCTCCACCTGATCTATCCAGGCATCTGAAGTGCATCTTCAGCAAGCCGATGGTTTGCTCGATTACGGATCTAGTGGAAATGTGGCTGGAGTTGTAGCGCTCCTCAGCTTCGTTGGCTGGCCTCCTCAACGGCGTCATTAGCCAAGTCCTCAGGGGATAGCCCTTGTCTCCAAGCAGCCATCCGTGAAGTTGGTCTGGCGGACTGAATAGCGGAGGCACACTAGACTGGCGCAGTATGAAGGAGTCATGGCAACTGCCAGGGTACTTGGCACAAACATGCAAAATCTTCTTCTTGTGGTCACACACCAGCTGAACGTTAAGGGAGTGGAAGCCCTTGTGGTTGACAAAAATACCTGGATTGTGATTGGGTGCCCGAAGGGCCACATGTGTGCAGTCAATGATGCCCTGCAACCTTGGAAAGTCTGCCAGATGAACTAATCCAACCGCTCGCGCCGTCACATTTGCGCGATCCCTGGTGAAATGGATGTGATTGTGCGCGAGGGCAAAGAGGGCATCAGGTTACCTGCGTGATGCAAGTACGTGCGGCCGACTGGGAGATGCCGCTGATGTCTGCTGCTGATCCCTGGAATGAGCCTGAGGCAAAAAAGTTGAGTGCGGTGGTGACTTTGATGGCCACTGGTAAGGAGTGTCCACCTGGTCCTCTGGAAAGCAGAGGTCATTGCGCAGATGTCAGTCACTACCTGTCGCGAAAGTCGGAGCCGCCTTTGGCACTGCTGCTCAGTCATGTTGAGGTAGCTGACCCTGTGTATGTAGACCTTGTTTGGGGGGTATCTCCTGCGCCGACGGACTTCCATGCGCTGGCCCCTTCTGGCCTGTGCTGCCTCAGGTGGGTGAGCAGCAGCCTGTCGCTCCTGCTGCTGCTGCTGTTGCTGGTGCTGCTGTTGTTCCTGGTTCTGCTGCTGCCGCGTCTGGTGCTGGAGGTCCTCTAATGCCAAGAAGGGAAGGAAAAAAAGGCCTCCCATGCTTCTGGTAAATGCCTCAGTTGAGGAAGCGCTGAGTGAGAGTGGCGAGAGGGGTCTCGCAGGAGGTCACACTGGAGATGTGTGTGAGGCTCCAACCTTCCACAGGTGTGGTTAGGCCTGCTAAAAGTTGCCCCAGGCCTGAGGCAACAAAGTTCTGCCACCTGCAAATGATGACTGATCAAATATCCTCTTTAATGTTGGACCTGCAGCTGATAGTCAGCAAGCCAATAGTGTTCATGCCAGGTTTCACAGGTGTGTTTTACGTGGGAAAAGGGTTAAACAGGCAAGGGCCTGTTAAAGTGGGATTATAAAGGCCAATTAGTGCTGTTTAAGGGCCCTAAAGAGCAGACGGGACTGATTCGGGTCCATCAGACACACCTAGGTTAAAATGGCGTGGAGGCGGGAACCAGGCGGTGGGGGGGGTCCCGACACCCAGGTTTGGCGATTTTAACCCCTCACACGCCTAAAAGCCCGCCTGTTGGCTGTGTTAAAATCGAGCCCATGATGTGCGGAGATCCGGGCCTCCAAAGGCCCTGTGCAGTGCACATTGTCAGGTGTCTGGCACATCAGGTGTGCTGGGTTACACCCGAGGCCACACTGCTGGTCAACTTGGCCCAAAGCCATTCTCCGTCTGACTCAGGTTCCGAAGTTTAGTCAGGGCACAGAATGTGAAGCAGAAAGAATCATAGAATCATACAGCACAGAGGAGGCCATTCAGCCCATCGTGCCTGTGCCGGCTCTTTGAAAGAGTTAACCAATTAGTCCCACTCCCCTGCTCTTTCCTCGGAGCCCTACAAATTTTTTCTTTTCAAGTATTTATCCAATTCCCTTTTGAAAGTTAATATTGAATCTGCTTCCACTGCCCTTTCAGGTAGTGCACTCCAAATCATAACAACTCGCTGCATAAAAGATTTTCCTCCTCTCCCCTCTGATTCTTTTACCAATGATCTTAAATCTGTGTCTTTTGGTTATCGACCTCATATACTCTATCCAAACCCCAGGTCATTTGGATCATCTCTGTTAAATCTTCCCCTAACCTGCTCAACTCCAAGGAGAACACCAGTTTCTCTAGTCTCTGTACGTAACTGAAATCTTTCATCCCTGATACCATTCTAATGAATCTCTTCTGCACCCTCTCCAAGGCCTTGACATGCTGCCTAAAGTGTGGTGCCCAGAATTGAACACAGTACTCCAGCTGGGGCCTAACCAGTGATTTGTAAAGGTTTAGCATAGCTTCCTTGCTATGCCTCTATGTATAAAGTCAAGGATCCCGTATGATTTTTTAACAGCTTTATCATCTTGTCCTGCCACCTTCAAAGAAAGGGAGACTTGCCTGCAGGTGGAGATGGGTTCAGGCTAAATGAGATTTCCATTCCCATCTTTTAGTTAAGTGCCTGTGGCTGTGACCTTGTCATACGTTGTGTCCTAAGCCAGTGACTTGAGGTAAAGAAAGGCCCCACTTGTAACATTCCCCAGTATGAGTGCTGTGATCCAGTCAGGTAAGAATGGAGGAAGAGGGTTTTCTGCTCTGTTGTAAAGCCCACAGCCCTGAGATGTTGGTGGACACAAAGTAGGCAGAACGCTAGTGGTGGGGCAGAACCTGGCTCTGTCGGGGTTCCACCTTGTGTATGTAGTGACCCCGATTCTGGTCGGGGACGGGGGGGGGCCCCTACATCAAAGGACTGCTTTGGGGGCATGTCCCTCCATGTAAACTCTCCTACCCACGTTCACGGTCACCCCTTCGATCTCAGTTGGCATCTCTACTCCCATGGTCTCAATCATATACAGAACCATCTCTAATCACTTCCTTGTACCCCTCACGACTCACACCTCCCTTCCAACCCTACTTCCATCTGTGTCCACCCCTGGAAAGTAAACTCTCCCTTCAAATCACTTACATCAACACTTTCAAACAAACTGAGAGGGCAAGCGGGGTCCCGGTTTAACTTCTCATCCGAAAGTCGGCACCTCCAACAGTGCAGTGCTTCCTCAGTGCTGCACTGAAGTGTCAGCCTGGATTTTGTGCTCAAGTCTCTGGAGTGAGACTTGAACCCACAACCTTCGGATTCAGAAACAAGAGTGTTACACACTGAGCCACGGCTGACACCTGCTGGCTCTGATGAATATTTGAGCGGGCGTAAAATGGGCTGCCGATTTGCTATCGCTCATTTAGCACCATTGCCGATGACCAATTTCACCTCCTCTAACACCGCCCCCCCACATCTGAGCAGCAGTAGGCTGCTCCAGTTTTCCGGCTGGCAGTTGGAACAGGCACCCCGGAGATTTGGGACGGAGTCTACATCCTGACGGACCGGAATCCTGCTCTACCTCACTTCCGGTGGCAGGGCAGGGAGCCGGGAGTTTTGGGCCCTAGGTTGTTATTTATTTTGTTGCCTGCTGATGCAGGTTAGGATATAAGTGGGGAATTGAAATCATTCCCATTGAGGGCCTGATGTCACCATGTTGTTGTGTGAAGGGGTATAAGCTACACGGTACGACAGCCTGCTTGAAGAAAGAAAGACTTGCATTTATACAGCGCCTTTCACAACTTCAGAACATCCCAAAAGCACTTTACAACGCTTTCCTGCAATATTTCCCACAATCTCCTGCCACACGAGTGTTGCCTGTAAGAGATACCTGCAGCTTAAGCTAAGAGCAGCCTACGGCCTACTGCTCTTTAGGGGGCGATTCCACCCTGCAGTAGTCCAAGTGCAGAGCGGCATCATCGGGGAAGATTGCGGGCGTGTGGCCCGTGATTAAAATTAAACCAGGCCTATATTCAGGGCTCATATTGCGTTGTCAGGTTTTTCAAAAAGTTGGCCAGTTTTTGCCACGTTTCTGGGTTGGCGTTTGACTGTACTCCAATCTGGTTGCTGTCTCCTATTAGGCCTGGAACCCACTGGCTCATTCACAATATCCTTATTGTATTAATATAAGACGGAGTTTGGACAGATCCCAGGCTCACTCTGTCTGTGCGTGACTTTTGTGCATTGACAATGAATCTTCTGGCTCTCATCTGCTGCTGAAACCTTTGTTGTAAGAGATCTGTGCACTAACAGCAGTGTGTTTATAAAACAGCTTCAATCTATTATAACTTAACTCCCAGACATCCAACATGGTTTATTAAACACATAGAATGTGTTGAGACAAAGTGGAATGTTGTGTGTCATGGTTAGTCTGTGTTAGAGCTGCCCATTTATGGTGCCTCACACGATAAATGTTAATTCGTCTGACAACGGAAGTCAGTCATGTGCAACTTAAGCCCCCTCGCTGTGATAGATACAGAGGGGCAGCGGGCCTTCTCCAGGGGCCTGCTGGGGTAAAGGCTCCTGTCATGGTATAGGAACATAGGAAGGAAGATAGAAACATAGGAAGGGAGATATGACCATAGGAAGGAACTTAGGAACAGGAGTAGGCCATTCAGCCCCTTGAGTCTGACCCGCCATTCAATCAGATCATGGCTGATCTGTACCTTACATTCAGAGCAAAGGGTGCCAGGCTTAATTTCCATTCTCTGTCAAGCTAGCAGATCTCAGCAGGCACACAACAATCATCAGCTGCCCTTGGCTGGGGTAGAGGGGGCAATTGACCACGGGTTTGTACGGCTGTGATTGGAAAATATACAAGTATATTTAGATTGAGGACAGAGTTGGACTCGCTGGCAATTGTTCGCAGCCGAATACCTCTCAAACGCTCACCATCTGGACTCTAACTTGGGGAATGGCCCTTTACACTTGCCGCTCTCCAACTCAGTCCTCTACAGCACCACTCGCCTCCTGTACTACTGCTCTGCAGTCAACTGCTGCCACAACGGCTGATCATCCATCTGGTCTGACAGCTCAAAACTCCCCCACACGGCAGAGACATGAGCACATAATCCAGGTTAACACTCCAGTGCAGTACTGAGGGAGTGCTGTACTGTCAGAGGTGCCGTCTTTCGGTTGAGATGTTAAACTGAGGCCTCGTCTGCCCTCTCAGTTGGATGTAAAAGATCCCATGGCATTATTTGAAGAGCAGCGGAGTTCTGCACAGTGTCGTGGCCAATACTTATCCCTCAACTAACATTGCTGTGGTATCTTGAGCTGGCCATAGATGGAGACAGACACCGGTTAACTCTGTAACATGGTTTAATCAACCCTTGCACATAAAAGCTTCTGCCATGAGGCAGCATAAACAAAGAGTACAACAGTACAGATCAGACTTAACTCAGGAGAGCAATTGCCACAGCACCACCTGGTGGATCAGGTTACTCATAACCTCCCAGGTTACTACACTCCTCCCCCCTTAAGATTGCCATATGCAATTCTTAAACAATAACCCTTACTAGGTACTACGTTTTAATTAACCAGTATGCTCTAACCATGGTTAACCCCTGACTAATTTAACAGGTTTGTATAAGTCTTTCTGGTTGCTTGCGAATCCTTTGTGAACGTCTTAATTCCACTTGTGGTGGATTCTCAGATTCATTCGCACTTGAGATTGGAGTAGTCTCTGATGTTGGTTTTACTCTGTCCCGCTGTGGCCTGGCAGTACCAGTGTCCACTGGCACCTTATAAGCCGTGCTGGGTCCTGGAACAGCCTCCTCTACTGCCTTTTGTTCCATCTGAGGCAGTTCCTCCTGCTGCCGGCTGAAAAGCTGATCCACATGCCGACAAACCCCTCAACCATCCCCTAGTAACATGGAGTACGACACAGGTCCTGTAATGTCCTGGATTAGTCCTGGTATCCATTTGGGTCCATAACCGAAGTTCCGGGTGTACACAAAGTCCCCTATGGCGAAATGGCGAGCTTTAGTATGTTTGTCATGGTATGCTTTTTGGTTTGTTTGTTTTGTCTCAACCTTGCTTTTGAGATCTGGGTGTATCAGGTCTAACGTGCACCGCAACTTTCTCCCCATCATCAACTCAGCCGGAGAAAGCCCCGTGGTAGCTTGGGGTGTTATACGATAACTAAACAAGGCTCTATTGAGCTTGGTCTCCAGGGTGTCACCTGAGCTCTTCCTCATGAGCTCCTTAAAAGTCTGCACGGCTCGCTCGGCTAACCCATTTGAGGCTGGGTGATATGGAGCCGAGGTGACATGTGTGATTCCATTCCTTACCATGAATTCTTTGCTCCCTTCACTAACAAAACACTGTGCATTGTTGGATACAATCATTTCTGGAATACCATGCGTGCTGAAGCTGTTCCTGAGACAATTCAGTGTGGCATCAGTCGTTGCAGAGCTCACTGGATAAATGTCGATCCACTTTGAGTGAGCGTCAACCAGCACCAAAAACATTTTGCCCATAAAAGGTCCCGCATAGCCTATGTGAATTCTCCTCCAGGGTTTGCTGGGCCATTCCCAGGGATGGAGTGGTGCCCCGGCAGGCGCTTTCCTCTGTTCCTGACATATAGTGCATGACTTTACCTTTGACTCAATTTCAGCATCCAAGTTAGACCACCACAGGTAGCTCCTAGCCAGTCCTTTCATTCTAGTCATTCCTGGGTGCGATTGATGCAACTGTTCCATCAAAGTAGAGCGTCCCCGCTCTGGGACTATGATGCGTGCTCCCCATAGCACACATCCATCTTGGACACTGAGCTCGTGCTGTCTCTGTCTGTACGGCGCGAACTCCGGTCCCTCACGGTGATCTGGCCAGCCTTTCAACACATACTCACGGACCCTGGATTTGCGCTGAAGTCATCAGGGGACTGATCTCCTGATCCAGCATCAGGACGTGCTCCTCAGGGGAAGTACTGCGAGGAGATTTTGAGAGGGGCAGGCGGCTGAGAGCATCCGCGTTCCCGTTTTCCTTGCCAGCTCTGTACGTGATCACATATTCATAGGCTCTTAGTATTACTGCCCATCTCATTATTCTCTGTGATGCCATTTGAGGCACCGCTTTCATCTCATTCAGTAAGCTAATAAGAGGCTTGTGGTCAGTACTGATTACAAACTTCCTCCCATATATGTACTTATGGAATTTCTTTACTCCAAATATAATGGCCAACCCCTCTTTATCAAGCTGTGAATAGTTCTTTTCCGCAGCTGTGAGCGTGCGTGAAACAAACCCGATGGGCCTTTCTGCTCCATCTGGCATGCGGTGGGCCAACACTGCCCCCACTCCATAGGGTGATGCGTCGCAGTACATTATCAGCTCCTTCTTCTTGTCGTAATGCACCAACACCCTGCTGGACTGAAGTAGCTCCTTTGACTGCTGAAACGCTTTCGCTTGCTCTGGCCCCCAACGCCATGGCTCCTCCTTTCTCAGCAGTTTGTGCAGGGGTGCCAGCAGCATCGATAAGTTTGGAAGAAACCGGTTATAATAATTCAGGAGCCCTAGATAGGCTTTCAGTTCAGTCACTGAGGTGGGTGCAGGTGCATCCTGCACTGCCCGCACTTTCCCTGGTAATGGATGGAGGCCTGTGGCATCCACCCGATGTCCCAGGAATGTAACTTCCTTCTCCATGAAACTACACTTACTCCGTTTCAGGCGTAGCCCCACCTCTTCCAGCCGCTGTAGCACTTTGTCCAGTGTTTTTAAGTGATCCTGATCGTCACTTCCTGTTAGCAGAATATCATCTAAGTACACGGCCACCTTTGGAATGCCCTGCAGAATGCCTTCCATAGTCCGTTGGAATATTGCTGGGCTAGAACTGACACCAAATGGTAACCTGGCATACGTGAACAGCCCCTTGTGCGTGTTCACTGTGACAAACTTTTTTGATTCTTCATCTAGCAATATCTGCTGATACGCATGACTCATGTCCAGTTTGCTGAATCTTTCTCCCCCAGCGAGCGATGTTAATATTTCCTCCATTCTCGGAATGGGGTACTGTTCCAGTGATGATACTCTGTTCACTGTTAACTTATAGTCACCACACACCCTTACGTTACCGTCGGGCTTCAATACCGGGACTATTGGTGCCGCCCAGTCTGAAAATTTCACTGGTTCTATTACTTTGTCCCTTAGCAGGCGATCTAGTTCCGCCTCAACCTTGGTTTTCATTGCAAAAGGTACCGACCTTGGTTTAAAGAAACGAGGCGTGGCATCACTGGCTACATGAATCTTGGCTGTGGCTCCCCTTAAGGTGCCCAGTTCGTCCTTGAACACTAACTCATGCTTCATCAGCACTTCTTGCAGTGCCTCTGTACTGTCCTCCATTTTATTCATTGCCTGCCAGTACACACTCAACTCACTGATCCACCCTCGCCCTAACAGGTTTGGCCCTGACCCTGCTACCACTACCACCGTAAGCTCTTTGGTGACTCCTTTGTGTTCCACTTGTACTTCGGCCGCCCCCAAAATGTCCACCTTCTGTCCTGTGTAGGTTTTGAGACTAATGGGGCGTGTACCTAGCTCTGGTACTTTTGCTTCCCCCCATAGCTTGGCGTACTCAGTCTGCGACATTATGGTTACACTACATCCGGTGTCAATCTCAAACTTTACTTGACCCCCGTTCACTATCAAATACTGAGTGAGAGGGGGTACGTTGGGCCTTGAAGTGTCTATACTGTATACAGTGAAAACCTCCTCACTAGACTCACTAGACTCTTCCTCCTCTTGTATGTAATTTGCCCGCTTTGTGTACTTCTCCCTCCCCCCTTTTGCATGCTTTGCCCCTTTAGCACTGCTTCTCTCACTCACTGCCCTTTTACAGACTTTCTTTAAGTGCCCTATTTTTCCACAATTGTGGCACTTTGCCTTTGCAAACCTGCAGTCCTTTGCATAATGGCTCGTCCCGCCACATCGGTAGCAACCCCCAGCCCCGACTGGTGGACTTTTCGCGCCAGCTTCCATCTTGAAAACAGCTCCTCCCCCTGGTTTACTCCATTTCTCCTTGCTCATACTGTTTAAGTCCTTAATGTCCTTGTTAGCCGTCTCCATGGCTTGTGCTTTTTTAAGTGCCATCTCAAACGTTAATCCTTCTTCTGACAGCAACCTTTGCTGTATACTGTCGTCATTAACTCCGCATACTAGTCTGTCCCTTAACATGACTGTGAGCGCATTTCCAAAATTACAGTCCTGTGCGAGCTTCCGAAGCTCCTCCACATACTCGGTAACGCTTTCTTCCGGCCTCCTAATCCTCGAATTGAATTTCCATCTCTGTACTATTTCACTAGGTTTCGGATTGAAATGATTCTTTAGTAGACTCACCAACTCGTCAAAATATTTTTCTCCTGGCCGCTCCGGGCTCAGCAGATTCCTCATCCGTGTATAGATTTGCGCTCCCACACAACTCAGTAAAATGGCCCTTTTCTTTTCAGCACTGTCCACCTCGTTTGCCATAAAGAAATGGCTCAGTATTTCAATATACTCCTCCCAAGACTGCGACTTGCTGTCAAAAGGTACCACGGAGCCTACCGTTCCTGCCATCCTTGGAGTCCGGTCACTTCAGCCGAAAAATCAAACTCCGTTTCGACTCCCGCGGCCTAGCCTCGTGCTTTTCCGACTAGTTTGCAAAGCAACCCGAGCACCTCTTCCGAATACTCCAAAACTCTTCCGTCCTTTATTCTCGTCGCCATATGTGGTATCTTGAGCTGGCCATAGATGGAGACAGACACCGGTTAACTCCGTAACATGGTTTAATCAACCCTTGCACATAAAAGCTTCTGCCATGAGGCAGCATAAACAAAGAGTACAACAGTACAGATCAGACTTAACTCAGGAGAGCAATTGCCACAGCACCACCTGGTGGATCAGGTTACTCATAACCTCCCAGGTTACTACAATTGCTAAAACAGATTATCTGGTCATTATGACATTGCTGTTTGTGGGAGCTTGCTGTGCGCAAATTGACTGCCGTATTTCCTGCATTACAACAGTGACCACACTTCAAAAGTACTTCACTGGCTGTAAAGTGCTTTGGAACATCCAGAAGTCATGAAAGGTGCTGTATAAATACAAGTCTTTCTTTCTTTATCTGTAACTGGAGTATTGTGTCCATTTCTGGGCACCACACTTTAGGAAGGAGATCAAGGCCTTGGAGAGGGTGCAGAGGAGATTTACTAGAATTGTATCAGGGGTGAGGGACTTCAGTGATGTGGAGAGACTGGCCCAACGTAAGTTACTGCCTTTGGAAAAGAAAGGGGAGAAAACTGGAAAAATAAAAGATACTTTTTCCTGAAGACATGAGTCCAAGAGTGGCAGCCTCCCATGCCCCGGCACTATCCATGGGCTCCCAACTACAGAGAGATTGTAAAGGGCATTTCCCTCCAGCAGTCCTGTTAGCAGCCTCCACGGCATCATTCTCAGTGGAACTTCACAGTCAGCCCCGGGCCTGTCTGTTTAAACACTCTCCTGTAGTGAAGAGGAACATGTTTCTGCTGACAGGCAGAGACGTGGCCCTTCCTCCTGGGTCCACTCTTGGTTTTAAAGTGCTGTCCCTGTTGAAGGGCATTGACTTCATTTTCCTTTCAAAGGGAAAAGTGTAGTGTCCGCGTACCAATAACACACGGACTGCAGGAGAACGGTAATAACAGGTGTTTACTGAACAGAGGGTATGCTGGAACTGAAAGTACAGAAGCCTGCTACGGCTTTATATACAGGTGTGGTCACTGCCGGTACTACAGTATAAAAGCAGTTCTCTCTTAAAGGTACATACACAACAATTCCTCCCCTTTTAGATAAACAGTACATAACATTCATTTAACAATTAAATAATAACTAATTACAATTACAATTTTCTCGGTACTATATACATCAGCTGAAAGTAATCATTTATAAATTCAGTCTTTGAGGAGGCCTCCTGATCCTGTCTGGATAGCGCCTTTCTCGAGTATCCTGTTCTTGCGGCGGAGTCGATTCTGGCTCATTGTCATTGGTTGGTTCGTCAGCTTCCAATACCACTGATTCTGAGGTAGACGCAATCTGTACTTCGGGTTCATCACCAGGTGCGCATGCTTGTGGTATGGGTTTGACTTGTTCCTGTGACTCTAGAATCTGGTCAGCGTGGCGTCTCACGATGCTCTCTCCAACGTCCACTGTGTACATTAGTGGTCCCTGCTGTGTGCATATCGTCCCTGGCTGCCATTTTTCTGTTCGGTAGTCGCGGGCCAAGACTGGTTGCCCTATCTTGAAGCTCCTGGTTGACTTCTCATTGATGTGCTGGAATTGCTTATCCTCAACATCTCGTCTTATGTTTGGTTTGAGCAAATCCAGGTGACATCTTAACCTTCGGTTAAAGAACATCATGGCTGGAGCTTGGTTGGTGACTGCATGTGTCGCATTCCGGTAAGCAAACAAGAAATTATCCATCTTGTGTTGCAGTGGTATGTTGTCGTTATACATCGCCTTTATTGCTTTTTTAAAGGTCTGAACAAACCTCTCAGCCAATCCATTTGTGGCTGGATGATATGGGGCAGATGTGTAATGCTTTACCCCATTATTCCTCAAAAACCTCCGGAAATCCTCGGACACAAACTGCAGTCCATTGTCGGAGCAAATCTGTTCTGGCAAGCCATTCCTGGCGAAGATGGTCCGTAGGACTGCAATAGTTTTCTCCATGGTGGTGGAGGACATTTTGATGACCTCTAGCCATTTCGAATGTGCATCCACGGCGATTAAAAACATTGAGTCCATAAATGGACCAGCAAAATCAATGTGTACCCGTTGCCATGGAGATGAGGGCCACTCCCATGGGTGTAGCGGGGCCTGTGGTGGAGCGTTTTGGACTTTCTGGCATCCTGTGCATCTCTTGGTCATTTCCTCAATTTCTTTATCGATTCCCGGCCACCACACAAACGCCCTGGCTAGGCTCTTAATTTTTACCCCTCCCAGATGACCCTCATGAAGCTCATTGAGCACTCTATCTCTCAACTTGGTTGGAGTTACCACTCGGGATCCACACATCAAGGTCCCCCGGCACACTGACAGCTGTTCTCTCCTTGGCGAGAATGCTGGCAACAGTGAGTCGCCATGTGCTGGCCATCCCTTCACCGTCAAATCATAGACCCGAGAGAGTGTCGGGTCATTTCGGGTTTCCTTCTCTATACTTGAGTTTCTAACAGGTAGACATTCGACTATGGTCGCATGGAATATCTCAACAGGGTCCACTGCAGGTGCTTCCTCCACCGTAGGCAGCGGCAGGCGCGATAGCCCATCAGCGTTTCCATGCTGTTTCGTACCCTTATACAGGTAGACTACCCTTTATCCGGACTTCCGAAAACCGAAACCCTCTAAAAACCGAAGGTTTTTTCGTTCAGCGTAAGTCGTGCGTACGAACGAAAAAACCTTCGATTTTTAGAGGGTTCCGGTTTCGGAAGTTCGGATAAAGGGTAAGTCGTGCGCACGACCCCCCGCCGACCCCCCCAGCCCCGACAACCGCCGACCCCGCCAGCCCCGACAACCGCCGAACCCCCCGCGGACCCCGCAGGCCCCGACAACCGCCGACCCCGCCAGCCCCGACAACCGCCGACCCCCCCGCGGACCCCGCCGGCCCCGACAACCGCCGATCCCCCCCGCCGACCCCCCCGCGGACCCCGCCGACCCCGACAACCGCCGACCCCGCCAGCCCCGACAACCACCGACCCCGCCGGCCCCGACCACCGCCGACCCCGCCAGCCCCGACAACCGCCGACCCCCCCACGGACCCCGCCGGCCCCGACCCCCGCCGACCCCGACTGACTTACGCTGAGCGTCAGCGTAAGTCGTGCGCACGACCCCCCGCGGACCCCCGCCGACCCCCCCGCCGACCCCCGCCGACCCACCTTCCGAAATCCGAAATTCTCCTTTATCCGAAACTCGGCTGGTCCCGAGGTTTTCGGATAAAGGATAGTCTACCTGTACTCTATGTCGTATTGATGTGCCCCTAGAAAAAGTGACCATCTTTGCAGCCGTTGCGCCGTCATCACCAGAATGCCCTTCCTTGGGTTAAAAATGGACACAAGAGGCTGGTGAACAGTCAGTAAGGTGAATTTCTGCCCGTGCAAATAGTGATTGAACTTCTTCACCCCCCACACCAGGCTGAGGGCCTCCCTGTCAATCTGGGCGTAGTTACGCTCGGCTGAGGTTAACAAGCGCGACGCAAAGGCTATTGGCCTCTCTGAACCGTCAAGGCATTTGTGCGACAGCACCGCTCCAATGCCATAGGGAGACACATCACATGCCAACTGAATCGGTAGTGTTGGATTGTAGTGGGCCAACACTTCTTTTGAAGTGATTAGGCATTGACATTTCTGAAAGGCACGCTTACACTCATCACTCCATTTCCATGCTACTCCAGTTTGCAGCAGGGCGTTCAGTGGGTGCAGAATTGTAGACAAATTTGGCAAGAACTTATGGTAGTAGTTCAGCAACCCGAGGAACGACCTCAATTGCGACACATTTTCCGGTGCTGGAGCTTTGACTACTGCCTCAATCTTGTCTGGGGACTTATGTAACCCCTCTTCATCAATCACGTGGCCACAATACGAGATTTGTTTCCTGAAAAACTCGCATTTGGGGTGGTTGGCTCGTAGCCCATATTCTTGTAATCTAGTGAGCACCTGCTCCAGGTTGGCAAGGTGTTCACTGTCATTTTCGCCCGTAACCAGGATGTCGTCCAAATAACACTGGGTCCCCGGGATCCCTTGCAGGACTTGTTCCATCGCCCTCTGCCAAATAGCCGGAGCTGATGCCACCCCAAATACCAGTCGGTTGTACTGGTAAAGACCTTTGTGAGTGTTTATCGTGAGGTATTTTCTAGATGCTTCTTCTACCTCCATTTGTAGATACGCTTGGGCCAGATCAATCTTCGTAAAGCGTTTCCCTCCAGATAGTGAGGCGAAAATATCTTCTATCCGCGGAAGTGGATATTGTACTGTGTGCAGGACTGGGTTCACAGTTACCTTAAAGTCCCCACAGATGCGAATCTTCTTCGGCTCCCCAGGCGTGCTGCTCAATGATTTCTTCATTATAGGAACGATGGGTGTGGCCCACTCACTCCAGTCCACCTTGGACAGCACACCCGAACGCTCCAGACTCTCCAGCTCTGCTTCAATGGCTGGGCGGATCGCATACGGTACCGGTCTGGCCTTAAAAAATTTTGGGTTTGCGTTATCTTCAATTTTTATCATTGCCGTTACGCCTTTTAGTGTCCCAAGTCCTTGCTGGAACACCTCTTTCGCGTCAGTTAGAATTTTTGACAGTCATCCAGGTGTGACGTCGTCATCCTTTTTGTCAGCCACAGTTAGCGCCTGAATGGAATGCCAATCCAATTGTATTTTTCGGATCCATTCACGTCCCAATAATGGTGGTCGTCCATCTTGTAGTATATATAGATACAGTTTCTGTGTTTCCCTGCCGTTGTATTTAACGGGCACCCTTATTTTTCCTCTGGGGTAGACTTTTTGCCCCGTATATGTCTTCAAGACAATGGACGTGTCCTTCAAGGGTATGTGTGAGAATAGCCGCTCGTAGTCTCGTCGATTCATGACTGTTAGGGCTGATCCTGTGTCCAATTCCATCTTTACTTGGGACCCTGCTATCATGAGGGTGACCCAGATGGTTCGGTGATCCTCCTTTGCGATCACGTTGTGTAACTTTAGACAACTTAGTCTCCTGCTCCCGGAGTCATTATCACTCTTCTGATCTTCTGAACTACTGTCCGTCATCTTTTGTACTTTCTTGTACTTTTCCTTAGTACAGGTAGACTATCCTTTATCCGAAAACCTCGGGACCAGCCGAGTTTCGGATAAAGGAGAATTTCGGATTTCGGAAGGTGGGTCGGCGGGGGTCCGCGGGGGGGTCGGCGGGGGTCCGCGGGGGGGTCGGCGGGGGGTCGTGCGCACGACTTACGCTGACGCTCAGCGTAAGTCAGTCGGGGTCGGCGGGGGTCCGGGCCGGCGGGGTCCGCGGGGGGGTCGGCGGTTGTCGGGGCTGGCGGGGTCCGCGGGGGGGTCGGCGGGGGGGGATCGGCGGTTGTCGGGGCCGGCGGGGTCCGCGGGGGGGTCGGCGGTTGTCGGGGCTGGCGGGGTCGGCGGTTGTCGGGGCCGGCGGGGTCGGCGGTTGTCGGGCCGGCGGGGTCCGCGGGGGGGGTCGGCGGTTGTCGGGGCTGGCGGGGTCGGCGGTTGTCGGGGCCGGCGGGGTCCGCGGGGGGGTCGGCGGGGGGTCGCGCACACGACTTACCCTTTATCCGAACTTCCGAAACCAGAACCCTCTAAAAACCGAAGGTTTTTTCGTTCGTACGCACGACTTACGCTGAACGAAAAAACCTTCGGTTTTTAGAGGGTTTCGGTTTTCGGAAGTCCGGATAAAGGGTAGTCTACCTGTAGTTCTTTTAGTGTTGGTTTTCTTTCCCGACCTGCAGACTCGTGCTATGTGTCCCACTTTTCCACATTACCTGCATACTTTGTCCTTAAACCAGCAATCCTTCTGGTCATGGGTTGTTCTGCCGCAGCGATAGCACTTTTCTGCTTCATATGCCATTTCATTGGTGCTATATTCTTACGGTTTCTGTTGTATTTCCGCAGCTCCCCGTGCTGCTGCTTTGCACGATACTGCCACGCTGAAAGCCTTTTCTAGCGTAAGGTCCTTTTCCGAAAGTAGTCGTTTCTGGGTTCCTTCACTCTGGAGCCCGCAGACAAACTTATCCCTTAAGGTATCTGCCAGTCCTGCTCCGGACTGGCAGTGTTTCAATAACTTGCGTAGTTCCGTAAGATAGTCAGCATTACTCTCATCTTTGTGCTGGTTTCTTTTATGGAACTTGAATCTTTCTGCTATCAGCAGCGGTGTAGGGTTTAGATGTTCCTGTAAGATATTGACAATCTCTTCAAAGCTTTTCTCCATTGGTTTAGCTGGGGTAATTAAATTCCGCAATAGGCCGTACGTTCTCGCGCCCATCAAATTCAATAATACCGACGCCTTCTTTTCATCGGCCACCTCATTTGCCTTGCAGTACACTTCAATTCTTTCCACATACGTGGTCCAGTCTTCTATTTCGTTGTCGAAAGCAGTGATGCTGCCACTCTTCGGCATCTTGGGTAGTTTAAAATGGCGCCTCCCGCGCTTTTCCTTCTTCCCCAATGGATTAAAATGGCGCCTCCCGCGCTTTTCCTTCTTCCCCCTGCTGCCAATGCTGCGCCTAGCATTTTAAATAGTAATGGCGGCGCCCCGTGGCTTCTGCGCGTCTCGCTTTTGTTAATTAATTTTCTTAGTTTTATTCTTCTTCAACGCTGTCCACTGCGCGTCTCTTTTCCTTCCCCCTTTTTATTTTCTTTAACGCTGCCCGGCTCTTGAGCACCTGTGCGCTCCACCCTCTCTCTCTCTTTTCCTTCCCGACGACGCTGCACGGCCCCCTTGCAGAGCCGCTCGATCGAGCTCTAGCCCGCCGCAGTCCGGAAAGGTCAGCGCACTACCTGCTACCAGCACGATTTGCTGTAACACCTTGACTGGAGAGACAAGCCCAGCTCTCCACAGCCTCCCCTGCGATTCTCTGAATGCCGATGGATCACTGGGCGGTTGCCCACGGTCGACGCCCGTTGCTCTGGCTTCGACCTCCAAGAAGCTTCTTTTCAGGGATGGATCCCCGTGAGGTGATGCAGCACTGCAGGTGAGTTTGAACCTGCTCGTCGCCACTGTAGTGTCCGCGTACCAATAACACACGGACTGCAGGAGAACGATAATAACAGGTGTTTACTGAACAGAGGGTATGCTGGAACTGAAAGTACAGAAGCCTGTTACGGCTTTATATACAGGTGTGGTCACTGCCGGTACTACAGTATAAAAGCAGTTCTCTCTTAAAGGTACATACACAACAAAAAGCAAGCAGCTGTAGCACCCTGACCCTATTATTGGGTGTTAAGTCGGCTGCCCATCCTATCCCAAACTGCACCTGCTCCATGTGGCTTTTCCTATTGCCTTTCCACAATAAGAACATTCCCTCGAGCTCTCCCACTGTGAGGAGAAACCAGCACAATGAAGGACCCTGCCAAAGGCAAAACTGCCAAAAGCACAGAGGTATAGGGTGAGGTCAAAGGTTATGTAGGGTCCGATCGTACCCCTCACCCCCCTGCTGTGACAGGAGGAGAAATTTGAGGGGCCATCACTTCCAGGACCGCTCTTCTCATTCTCCTGAGAGCCAATGTGAAGGTGATTTTAGAGTGATGCTGCCCATGGCAACGCACAGTTCCCCACCATCACTCCACCCACCTGTGTCTGGGGGTGGGGGGGAGAGGGGTGTGTGCTTGGGGTGGAATCGCCAGTTCAGCTTCCAGATCCACTGAACCCCTGGGGGTGGGAGGGGTGGGGGGGTGCGTGCTTGGGATGGAATCGTCGGCTTAGCTTCCGGATCCACTGAAAACCCGGGGGTGGGGGGCGGGTGGGTGCAGTCAATGAGCCTGATGTCATCGCCATGCATCAACAGCAGGAGCACCAAAGCTGCCCAATGAAAAGGCCCCAATTGAAACGGAGACTTTAATGACCTCACCTGCACAGAAAGTGAATCTCCATGTCGGCGCTCTGTGAACCTACAGATAGAGGCCGAGGGCTTAGAGGGTTAAATTATGAGGAGAGCTTGCATGAACTTGTCTTGTATTCCCTTGAGTATTGAAGGTTGAGGGGCGATCTGATCGAGGTGTTTAAAATGTTAAAAGGATTCGATAGGGTAGAAAGAGAGAAACTATTTCCTCTGGTGGGTGAAATCCTGAACATGGAGATGTAATTTTAAAATTAGAGCCAGACCATTTAGGAGGAAAATCAGGAAGCACTTTTTTGAAGAAAGGTTAGTAGAAATCTAGAATACTCTCCCCCAAAAGGCTGAGGATACCGGGGGACAATTGGAGCTTTCAAGACTGAGATCAATAGATTTTTGTTAGGTAAGGGTATCAAGGGATAGGGAGCAAAGGAAGTAAATGGAGTTGAGGTACAGACCAGCCATGATCTAATTGAATGGCGGAGTGGGTTCGAGGGGCTGAATGGCCTCCTCCCGTGAAGGGATAATTACTAATCCTAGCCCCTTTTGGGCCACACTGGATCAGGCGTATTCCCCAGACATTCACCTTCAACTAAAGTTAGAGATAACCAAATCCTAAAAGACACTTAATTGGGTCTAAAGGTCTAGACTATCTCTCCCTAAAGGAAAGGAACGACCTGAAGATGTTACCGTCCTCCAGATAGCACTTTTAATCATTTTAACTAGACTGTAACCTTCCGGATATTATGAGGGCCCGGAAACCCCCCCAGAATTCTGCAACTCCTCACCAAAGAGTGTACAGAGATTGAGTTTGCGAGTTTGATACAGAAGTACTATGTGAGACAATTCTAAAAAAATATAGATTTATTAAAGCACCGACATGTAATTACAGCTGGTGATTCAATCGCAACTTTAACAGTTCCAAAAACAAATAGCTTACAATTCTTATTCTCAGAGATCCTTATTCTCAAATCTTAATGTCGTTACATTTTTACATTTCTTAGTCCATATTCCAGGATATCCACCAAAATCAAATACCTTTGATTACCCAAGACTCAAACAGTTGTAGGCTTACTGAGCCTCTGAAGCCAAGAATCGCTTTGCCCCTTCCAGCAAATTCTGTCTTCCTATTTGAAAGTCCAATTTTTATACCCTTTTTTCAATGGTATGTCCTTTGAAGTTTTCTGCTGATGTAAGCTAATTATCTGTAGTCATTTTTCTGTTGACCCCTGCTATTCTTACAGTTAGCTCAGCTTGTAGCATTCAGACTCGTGTCTCTCCTTTAGGTGTTCAAAACTTATCATAAAAACAATATGACAGCAGTGGTTCTATTTGATGCCATTCTTATGAAGGTCTTCTGTTTGTATCTTTTTACAACATGTAAATTAAAAACACTTCAACCGGGTATTTTATTGTCTTCTTAGCTACCTCAGTTGGTTGTAACATATAATCGTGTCTCCTGTTTCATTTGATGTCAGGTGTTTCTTTTATTTGATATCATTTTTACAAAGGCACATGTTTCTTTAATCTTTCTGTGTTTCTTTCCAAAGTGTTGCATTATGACACTTTTAACTGGGCATTTCATTGTTTTCCCTCCAAAGCTCAGACTTTCTAGAAGCTCTAACTCTCTGCTTCAATAGGGCTATTGTTTCAGTGTCAACAACTGATCTTATCTCAAAAGCTTGTATGCTGTTTACAGCTTTTCCATCATTGAGGCTTTAGACTTCCAAACCCAGTATGTCATGTTTTAATAAGGCTTTTTCTTTCATAGGATGGTGTATTTTTCTGAATAGGTATGGCTCATTCCTTCACACCCATTCCTATGTTCCTATGTGATGAGGAATACATGGGGGAATGCGGTGCTGCCAGGGCTGTCCTCTTGAAACCTAGCATTAAAGTGATGTTGAGTTAGTGAAGGTTGAGGTAATGATGTAGAACTACTATCCATCTTATCTAGCATAGCCTCTTCTAGGTAATAAGTCTCACTACATAATGAAGATATCAAAGAGTGAGTGGAAGGCTGATGTGACAGCAGGTGGCCACACATGGGGAGTGAGGGTTTTCCCCCTGAGGGAAGCTGTCTTCTTTCTGTTGCCTGGAGTGCAGTTAGTCATTCTGGTGTTGATTTATGGTATGCCTGTGTCAGGAGGGGCAGGCAATTGAGTGATGACAGCACCTTTATCCTTGATTATCTTGTTACTGTATTTCAGTGCAGACTTTGCCTCAGTACAAACTAAGAAAGGGGCCTGAGCTTTCCAACTTTACAGCAGGTTCCACCTTCCTCCCAGCTCCCTGGTAACTTTGTTATTTTCCAAGTCAAGTGCAGCACCAGAAACAGTTATTAAAATGAATGAGTTGCAACTGTCTTGTGTGCAATTGTCCTTCCTTTTCCTTTTCGACTGGGTACTAGCTACTAGAAAGTGAATTGCTGTGTCCTCCATAAACCTTTCCCTCCACATAAACTCTCCTACTCATATTCACGGTCTCTTTCTCGATCTCTTTTCCCATGGTATCAATCACAGGCAAAACCATCTCTGATCATATCCATGTATCCCTCACCACTCACATCCCCTTCCGCTTCCAAAACCACTTCCCTCTGCATCCGCCCCTGGAATAAACTCTCCCCCATGTCACTTATGATGGTGCTTTCAAATGCCCAACAGTCTAGTCTTTGGCTTTCCAAATGCCACCATACTGCTGCAGCTGTTGATCTGCTCAACCACACCTTCATCTCCGCCTTTGATGCCCTTGTCCCCAGTAAAACCATTCCTCCCTCCCACCCTGGTCATTCCCCCAGTACGGCCCCCATTTGCGCCCAATCAAGTCCAAGAGATGTAGATTTGAGTGTATCTGGTGTAGCCGGCCATCACTATATCTGGCTGGACCACCTCAAGTGCTATTACTCCCACTACTCCATTCTATTCCCCACAAGCACCTGTCTCTTAAACCCCTCTCCCCTCCACCCTCACCTCCAACAATAAATGTGAGGAGTTCATAGACTTCTTTGGCAACAAGTTTGAGACCATCCATTCAGCTGCCTCTGCTGCTTCCCCTTCCTCTTGCCAAACCACCCCCAGATTCTCCCCTGCCTTGTCCTGATCCCGCATCTTTCTCTACATTCTTTCCTGTCTTCCCTCATGTCCTCTGCACGTTCATCTTGTCCATGAGACTTACCGTGTGCTCCCTCGAACCTATTCCTACTAAGCTGCTGACCACCCAGCTTCCTGTTCTGGTCCCCATGCTAGTTGCCATTGTAAATGGTTACTTCTCCTCAGGTACTATCCCCCTCTCTTTCCAAACCTTTGTCATTACCCCTTCAAAAAAAGCGTTCAACCCCTCAATCCTTGCAAACTACCGCCGCAGCTCCAACCTCCCTTTTCTCTCCAAAGTCCTTGAACAGATTGTCACCTCTCAAACCCAGCACTGAAACGGTCCTAATCAAAGTAATAAATGACATCCTCTGTGGCTGTGACCAGGGTGTATTTCCCATTGTTATACTCCCTGACCTCTCTGCAGCCTTTGACATGGTGAAGCACACCATCCTCCTCCAACGCCTCCTCTCCATTCTCCAGTGTTCAGTGGGACTGCCCTCGCTTGTTTCCACTCTTACCTATCTAACCGTAGATAGACCATCTCCAGCAAAGGGTCCTTTTCCCACACTCTCACCGTTAACTCTGGAGTCCCTCAAAGATCTATCCTTGGCCGCCTCCTTTTCCTCATCTACATGCTGCCCCTTGGCGACATCATCCGAAGACATGGGGTCAACTGCGAAATGTACGCTGGCGACACCCAGTATTACTTCTCCACCAGCTGGGAGACTGGTCAAGAAGGTAAGAGCCCATGGGATCCAGGGCAATTTGGCACAATGGATCCAAAATTGACTTAGTGGCAAGAGGCAGAGGGTGATGGTCGAAGGTTGTTTTTGTGACTGGAAGCCTGTGTCCAGTGGTGTACCACAGGGATCGGTGCTGGGTCCCTTGCTGTTTGTAGTGTACATTAATGATTTAGATATGAATGTAGGAGGTATGATCAGTAAGTTCGCAGATGACACGAAAATTGGTGGAGTGGTAAATAGCGAGGAGGGAAGCCTCAGGCTACAGGACAATATAGACGGGTTGGTTAGATGGGCAGAACAGTGGCAAATGGAATATAAACCTGAAAAGTGTGAGGTGATGCATTTTGGGAGGACTAACAAGGCAAGGGAATACACAATGAATGGTAGGACCCTAGGAAGGGCAGAGGATCAGAGGGACCTTGGTGTGCATATCCTTGCGGGGAGGTTTGCTAGCACTGTTTGGGGGGGTTTAAACTAAAATGGCAGGGGGTTGGGAACCTGAGCAGGGAGACAGAGGAAAGGAAAACAGGGATAAAAGCAAAAGATTGGAAGGAGAAAAACAAAAGTGGCAGTCAGAGAAATCAATGGTTTAAATCAAATGTGGCCACAGTAAATAATAATTCTAATAGGTCTAAGAGCATTAAAAAAACAAGCCTGAAGGCTTTGTGTCTTAATGCGAGGAGCATTTGTAATAAGGTGGATGAATTGGCTGCGCAAATAGAGGTAAACAAATATGATTTGGTTGGGATTACGGAAACATGGCTCAAGGATGGCCAAGACTGGGAACTCAACATCCAGGGGTATTCGATATTCAGGAAAGATAGGCAAAAAGGAAAGGGAGGTGGGGTAGCATTACTGGTTAAAGAAGGGATTAATACAATTGCAATGAAGGATATTAGCTCTGATGATGTGGAATCTGTATGGGTAGAATTGAGAAATACTAAGGGGAAAAAAATATTAGTGGGAGTGGTATATAGACCTCCAAACAGTAAGGCGGAGGTTGGGGATGGCATTAAAAGGGAAATTAAAGAAGCGTGCAATAAGGGCACAGCAGTCATCATGGGTGACTTTAATCTACATATAGATTGGGCCAATCAAATTAGTAACAATACTGTGGAGGAGGAATTCCTGGAGTGTTTACGGGATGGTTTCCTGGACCAATGTGTCGAGGAACCAACCAGAGATCAGGCCATCTTAGACTGGGTATTATGTAACGAGAAAGGATTAATTAGCAATCTTGTTGTACGAGGCCCCTTGGGTCGGAGCGATCATAATATGATCGAATTCTTCATTAAGATGGAGAATGAAGTAGTTGACTCAGAGACAAGGGTCCTCAATTTAAATAAAGGAAACTACGATGGTCTGAGGAGCGAGTTGGGTAGGATTGATTGGGGAATGGCACTCAAAGGGTTGACGGTGGATAGGCAATGGCAAACATTCAAAGACCGAATGGATGAGCTACAGAATTTGTTCATCCCAGTTTGGCATAAAAATAAAACAAAAAAGGTGACTCAACCGTGGCTAACAAGGGAAATTAGGGATAGCATAAGATCCAAGGAGAGGACATATAAATTGGCTAGAAAAAGCAATAATCCTGAGGATTGGGAGCAGTTTAGGAGTAAACAAAGGAGGACAAAGGGATTAATTAAGAAAGGGAAAATAGAATATGAGAGTAAGCTAGCTAGGGAACATAAAAACTGACTGTAAAAGCTTTTATAGATATGTGAAGAGAAAAAGATTGGTGAAGTCAAGCGTAGGTCCCTTACAGTCAGAATCAGGGGAATTTATAATGGGAAACAAGGAAATGGCAGACCAACTAAATACATACTTTGGTTCTGTCTTCACAAAGGAGGACACAAATAACCTCCCAGAGATGCCGGGGAACATAGGGTCTAATGAGAGGGAGGAACTGAAAGAAATCAGTATTTATAGGGAAATGGTGTTAGGGAAATTGATGGGACTGAAGGCCGATAAATCCCCAGGGCCTGATGGTCTACATCCCAGGGTACTTAAGGAAGTGGCCCTAGAGATAGTAGATGCATTGCTGGTCATCTTCCAGAACTCGATAGACTCTGGAACAGTACCCATGGATTGGAGGGTAGCTAATGTTACCCCACTATTCAGAAAAGGTGGTAGAGAAAAAGCAGGGAATTATAGACCGGTAAGCCTGACATCGGTAGTGGGGAAAATGCTAGAGTCTATTATAAAAGATGTAATAGCAGAGCACTTGGAAAGCAGTGACAGGATCGGACAAAGTCAACATGGATTTACAAAAGGTAAATCATGCTTGACTAATCTACTGGAATTTTTTGAGGATGTAACTGGTAAAATAGATAAGGGAGAACCAGTGGATGTGGTGTATTTGGACTTTCAGAAGGCTTTCGATAAGGTCCCACATAAGAGATTAGCATGCAAAATTAAGGCATATGGGATTGGGGGCAAGTTATTGACTTGGATAGAGAACTGGTTGGCGGACAGAAAGCAAAGAGTTGGAATAAACGGGTCGTTTTCCGAGTGGCAGGCAGTGACTAGTGGGGTACCGCAAGGATCGGTCCTAGGACCCCAGCTGTTCACAATATATATTAATGATCTGGACGAGGGAATTGGATGTAATATCTCCAAATTTGCAGACTACACAAAGCTGGGTGGGAGGGTGTGCTGTGAGGAGGATGTCGTGAAACTCCAGTACGATTTGGACAGGTTGGGTGATTGGGCAGAAACATGGCAAATGCACTATAATGTGGATAAATGTGAGGTTATCCACTTTGGTGGCAAAAACAGGAAGGCAGATTATTATTTGAATGGCAACAGATTGGGAGAAGGGGAAGTGCAAAGAGACCTGGGTGTTATTGTGCATCAGTCGCTGAAGGTAAGCATGCAGGTGCAGCAGGTGGTTAAGAAGGCAAATGGTATGTTGGCCTTCGTAGCAAGAGGGTTCGAGTACAAGAACAAGGATGTCTTGCTGCAGTTGTACAGGGCCTTGGTGAGACCACATCTTGAGTATTGTGTGCAGTTTTGGTCACCTTATCTGAGGAAGGACGTTCTTGCCATGGAGGGAGTGCAGCGAAGATTCACCAGGCTGATACCTGGGATGGCAGGAATGACGTACGAGGAGAGATTGTGTCGATTGGGCTTATACTCACTGGAGTTTAGAAGATTGAGAGGGGATCTCATAGTATCTGGCCAATCAAAGTTATGAAGGTCAAAAAGCAAAGTACCTGCAAAGTTATGGTCAGAAGCCAAAACTGCCTCAGACAGCGTTGACTCAATGAAGAAGTCTCTCTTTCTCTCTTTTGTCTCTCTGCAAATCTCTCTCTCTCTCTCTCTCAGAACATGTGGTGCAAAAATGGCTACCACACAAAAGCCAGGAAGAGGCCCCCTTTAAATAGCCCCCCCCCCCCAGCCCCACAGCGACTGGGAAACGTTCCAGTCTACCTGTCCTTGGTAGCGCCAGGCGGAAAGGAGGGGGGTCGCCACTGAATTTCCGGTCCGGGGCGCCCCAAGGGCGTTGCACTCTCGAATGACGTCAAGATCTGCGTGCGCAAGAGATCGGAGCGGTTTTGTTTAGGGCCACCGCAAAATGTCCGGTCAATTTCGCGAGAGGCGCAGATATCGCTGCGCCCGGGCGCTAGTTGGTTTGTGCCCCACTTAGCGCCCTCTTAAGGCGCTAACGGGTGGCGCTACCAACTGAATTTTTGCCCCTATGACTCTATGACACCTCTCTGGACCTCTCCACTGCCTCGGTGTCGTCAGACATTTTGTCCGACATTCAGTCTTGGAGCTGCATTTTCTTAAGGTTAAACATTGGGAAGATAAAAACCATCGCTTTCAGTCCCCATCACAAACTCCGTGCTCTAGCTACCGAGTCCATCCCTCTCCCTGGCCACTGTCTCAGGTTGAACAAGGCTGTTCGCAACCTTGGCATTCTATTTGACCCCAAGCTAAGTTTCCAACCTCATAATCATCTACATGTTGCCCCTTGGTGACATCATCTGAAAACACAGTGTCAGTTTCCACATCTATGCTGACGACACCCAGCTCTACCTCACTACCACTTCTCTCGACCCCTCCATGGTGTCTAAATTGTCAAACTGCTTGTCCAACATACAGTTCTGGATGAGCAGAAATTTTCTCCAATTAAATATTGGGAAGACTGAAGCCATTGTTTTCGGTCCCCGCCACAAACTCTGTTCCCTAGCCACTGACTCCATCCTTCTCCCTAACATCTGTCTGAGGCTGAACCACACAGTTCGCAACCTTGGTTTCATACTTGACCCTGAAATGAGCTTCCGACCACATAGCACAGTATAACAAAGACCGCCTACTTCCACCTCCGTAACATCGCCCATCTCCGCCCTTGCCTCAGCTCATCCACTGCTGAAACCCTCATCCATGCCTTTGTTACCTCTAGACTTGACTATTCCAATGCACTTCTGGCCGGCCTCCCACATTCTACCCTACGTAAACTTGAGGTCATCCAAAACTCGGCTGCCTGTGTCCTAACTCGCACCAAGTCCCGTTCACCCATCACCCCTGTGCTCGCTGACCTACATTGGCTCCTGATTAAGCAGCGCCTCAATTAAAAAATTCTCATCCTTGTTTTCAAATCCCTCCATGGCCTCGCCCCTCCCTATCTCCTTCAGCCCCACAACCCCCCGAGATATCTGCGCTACTCTAATTCTGCCCTCTTGAGCATCCCTGATTATAATTACTCAACTTTTGGTGGCCGTGCCTTCAGCTGCCTAGGCCCTGAGCTCTGGAATTCCCTGCCTAAACCTCTCTGCCTCGCTACCTCTCTTTCCTCCTTTAAAACGCTCCTTAAAACCTACCTCTTTGACCAAGCTTTTGGTCACCTTCCCTAATTTATTCTTACATGGATCGGTGTCAATTTTTTTGTCTTAAAATACTCCTGTGCAGCGCCTTGGGACGTTTTACTACGTTAAAGGTGCTATATAAATACAAGTTGTTGTTGTTATCAGTAAAACCACTTATTTCCATCTCCGTAATATCGCTCGAATCCGTCCTTGCCTCAGCTCACCTGCTAGTGAAACCCTCATCCATGCTTTTGTTACCTCGAGACTCGACTATTCGAACACTCCCCTGGCCAGCCTCCCATCTTCAATCCGCCATAAACTTTGGCTCTTCCAAAACTATGCTGCCTGTGTTCGAACCCGCACCAAGTCCTGTTCACCCAACACCCCTGTGCTCGCTGACCTACATTGACTCCTGGTCCAGCAACACCGCGATTTAAAAATTCTCATCCATTCTTTCAAATCCCTCCGTGTCCTCGTCCCTCCCTATCTCTGTAATCTCCTACAGCCCCACAACCCCCTGAGATATCAGCGCTCCTCTAATTCTGCCCTTTTGAGCATCCCTGATTATAATCGCTCAACCATTGGTGGCCGTGCCTTCAGCTGCCTGGGCCCTGAACTTTGGAACTCCCTCCCTAAACCTCGCCGCCTCTCCGCCTCTCTCTCCTCCTTCAAGATGCTCCTTAAAACCTACCTCTTTCCTGTCCTAATAACTCCTTATGTGACTCGATGTCAAATTCTGTTTGATAATTGCGCCTGTAAAGCATCTTGGGACATTTTACAATGTTAAAGGCGTTATATAACTGTTGTTGTTGTTGTTTGTGCAGTGTAAAGTGCATAACAGTTATTTTAACTTCTGCTACCATACCCGCTACATCCTGGCTAATGCTTCTGAATGTGGCAGGATTTCTGGCACGACCCAGGAATCCCAGGCCTCCACTCGGAATCCCACCTGTAGTTAATTTGCGAGAGGCCTCGGGGTGGGCCGAACTTTTGTCCGTTTCCAAACACGGCCTCTGGCCTCAGAGGGATCAGTGCCGAGGGGAGAAAATATCCAGTAGAGTTCCCCGAGTGACTTGGACATAGGGACTGTGAGCTGACCGACTGTGGGGCCTGACCGACTGTGAGCTGACTGATTGTGAGCTGACCGACTGTGAGCTGACTGACTGTGAGCTGACCAACTGTGAGATGACCATCTGTGAGCTGATCGACTGTGAGCTGACCGACTGTTGGGCCTGCCCGACTGTGAGCTGACCGACTGTGAGCAGATTGACTGTAGGGCCTGCCCGACTGTGGGCTGACCGACAGTGAGCTGATCGACTGTGAGCTGACCGACTGTGAGCTGACTGACTGTGAGCTGACCGACTGTGAGCAGATTGACTGTAGGGCCTGCCCGACTGTGGGCTGACCGACAGTGAGCTGACCGACTGTGAGCTGACCGACTGTGAACTGACCAACTGTGAGCTGACCGACTGTGGGGCCTGACCGACTGTGAGCTGATCGACTGTGGGGCCTGCCCGATTGTGGGCTGACCGACTGTGAGCTGACTGACTGTGAGCTGACCGACTGTGAGCTGACTGACTGTGAGCTGACCGACTGTGAGCTGACCAACTGTGAGCTGACCGACTGTGAGCTGACCGACTGTGCGCTGACTGACTGTGAGCTGATTGATTGTGGGGCCTGCTCGACTGTGAACTGACCGACTGTGAGCTGACCGTCTGTGAGATGACCGTCTGTGAGCTGATCGACTGTGAGCTGATTGACTGTGAGCTGAACGACTGTGAGCTGACCGACTGTGGGGCCTGCCCGACTGTGAGCTGACTGACTGTGAGCTAACTGACTGTGAGCTGGCTGACTGTGAGCTGACCGACTGTGAGTTGATCGACTGTGGGGCCTGCTCGACTGTGGGCTGACGGACTGTGAGCTGACTGACTGTGAGCTGACCGACTGTGAGCTGACTGACTGTGGGGCCTGACCGACTGTGAGCTGACTGACTGTGAGTTGATCGACTGTGAGCTGACTGACTGTGAGTTGATCGACTGTGAGCTGACCAACTGTGAGCTGACCGACTGTGAGCTGATCGACTGTGGGGCCTGCCCGACTGTGGGCTGACCAACTGCGAGCTGACCGACTGTGAGCTGACTGACTGTGAGCTGACCGACTGTGAGCTGACTGACTGTGAGCTGACCGACTGTGAACTGACCAACTGTGGGGCCTGACCAACTGTGAGCTGACTGACTGTGGGGCCTGACTGACTCGGGGGCCTGACTGACTGTGAACTGACTGACTGTGAGCTGACTGACTGTGAGCTGACCGACTGTGGGGCCTGACCGACTGTGAGCTGACCGACTGTGAACTGACCGAATGTGAGCTGACCGACTGTGAACTGACCGACAGTGGGGCCTGACCGACTGTGAGCTGACCAACTGTGGGGCCTGACTCACTGTGGGGCCTGACTGACTGTGAGCTGACTGACTGTGAGGCCTGACTGACTGTGAGCTGACTGAATGTGGGGCCTGATCGACTGTGGGGCCTGACTGACTGTGAGCTGACCGACTGTGGGCTGACTGACTGTGAGCTGACTGACTGTGAGCTGACCAACTGTGAGCTGACTGACTGTGAGCTGACCGACTGTGAGCTGACTGACTGTGAGTTGATCGACTGTGGGGCCTGCCTAACTGTGAGCTGACCGACTGTGAGCTGACTGATTGTGAGCTGACCGACTGTGAGCTGACTGACTGTGAGCTGACTGACTATGAGGTAATCGACTGTGGGGCCTGCTTGACTGTGAGCTGACTGACTGTGAGCTGATCGACTGTGAGCTGAATGACTGTGAGCTGACCGACTGTGGGGCCTGCCCGACTGTGAGCTGACCGACTGTGAGCTGACTGACTATGAGCTGGCCGACTGTGAGCTGACCGACTGTGAGCTGATTGACTGTAGGGCCTGCCCGACTGTGGGCTGACCGACTGTGAGCTGACCGACTGTGAGCTGACCGACTGTGAGCTGATCAACTGTGGGGCCTGCTCAACTGTGGGCTAACCGACTGTGAGCTGACTGACTGTGAGCTGACCGACTGTGAGCTGACTGACTGTGAGCTGACCGACTGTGAGCTGACTGACTGCGAGTTGATTGACTGTGAGCTGACTGACTGTGAGTTGATCGAATGTGAGCTGACCGACTGTGAGCTGACCGACTGTGAGCTGACCGACTGTGAGCTGATCGATTGTGGGGCCTGCTCAACTGTGGGCTGACCGACTGTGAGCTGACTGACTGTGAGCTGACCGACTGTGAGTTGATTGACTGTGAGCTGACCGACTGTGAGCTGACCAACTGTGAGCTGATCGACTGTGGGGCCTGCCCGACTGTGGGCTGACCGACTGCGAGCTGACCAACTGTTAGCTGACCAACTGTGAGCTGACCGACTGTGGGGCCTGACCGACTGTGAGCTGATCGACTGTGGGGCCTGCTCAACTGTGGTCTGACCGACTGTGAGCTGACTGACTGTGAGCTGACCGACTGTGAGCTGACTGACTGTGAGTTGATCGACTGTGAGCTGAATGACTGTGAGTTGATTGACTGTGAGCTGACCGACTATGAGCTGACCGACTGTGAGCTGATGGACTGTGGGGCCTGCCCGACTGTGGGCTGACCGACTGTGAGCTGACCAACTGTGAGCTGACCGACTGTGAACTAACCAAATGTGAGCTGACCAACTGTGAACTGACTGACTGTGGGGCCTGACCTACTGTGAGCTGACCGACTGTGGGACCTGACGACTGTGGGCCCTGACCAACTGTAAGCTGACCAACTGTGAGCTGACCAACTGTGAGCTGACTGACTGCGAGCTGACCAACTGTGTGCTGACTGACTGCAGGCTGACCAATTGTGGGGCCTGACCGACTGTGGGGCCTGACCGACTGTGGGGCCTGACCGACTGTGAGCTGACCGACTGTGAGCTGACCGACTGTGAGCTGACCGACTGCGGGCTGACCGATTGTGGGGCTTGACCGACTGTGGGGCCTGACCGACTGTGAGTTGACTGACTGTGAGCAGACTGACTGTGAGCTGACTGACTGTGAGTTGATCGACTGTGGGGCCTGCCTGACTGTGAGCTGACCGACTGTGAGCTGACTGATTGTGAGCTGACCGACTGTGAGCTGACTGACTGTGAGCTGACTGACTATGAGGTAATCGACTGTGGGGCCTGCTTGACTGTGAGCTGACCGACTGTGAGCTGACCGACTGTGAGATGACCATCTGTGAGCTGATCGACTGTGAGCTGATTGACTGTGAGCTGAATGACTGTGAGCTGACCGACTGTGGGGCCTGCCCGACTGTGAGCTGGCCGACTGTGAGCTGACTGACTATGAGCTGGCCGACTGTGAGCTGACTGACTGTGAGCTGATTGACTGTAGGGCCTGCCCGACTGTGGGCTGACCGACTGTGAGCTGATCAACTGTGGGGCCTGCTCAACTGTGGGCTAACCGATTGTGAGCTGACTGACTGTGAGCTGACCGACTGTGAGCTGACTGACTGTGAGCTGACCGACTGTGAGCTGACCGACTGTGAGCTGACCGACTGTGAGCTGATCGACTGTGGGGCCTGCTCAACTGTGGGCTGACCGACTGTGAGCTGACTGACTGTGAGCTGACCGACTGTGAGCTGACTGACTGTGAGCTGACTGACTGCGAGTTGATCAACTGTGAGCTGACTGACTGTGAGTTGATTGACTGTGAGCTGACTGACTGTGAGCTGACCAACTGTGAGCTGATCGACTGTGGGGTCTGCCCGACTGTGGGCTGACCGACTGCGAGCTGACCGACTGTTAGCTGACCAACTGTGAGCTGACCGACTGTGGGGCCTGACCGACTGTGAGCTGATCGACTGTGGGGCCTGCTCAACTGTGGTCTGACTGACTGTGAGCTGACTGACTGTGAGATGACCGACTGTGAGCTGACTGACTGTGAGTTGATCGACTGTGAGCTGACTGACTGTGAGTTGATTGACTGTGAGCTGACCGACTGTGAGCTGACCGACTGTGAGCTGATCGACTGTGGGGCCTGCCCGACTGTGGGCTGACCGACTGTGAGCTGACCAACTGTGAGCTGACCGACTGTGAACTAACCAAATGTGAACTGACCGACTGTGAACTGACCGACTGTGGGGCCTGACCTACTGTGAGCTGACCGACTGTGGGGCCTGACGACTGTGGGCCCTGACCAACTGTAAGCTGACCGACTGTGAGCTGACCAACTGTGAGCTGACTGACTGCGAGCTGACCAACTGTGTGCTGACTGACTGCAGGCTGACCAATTGTGGGGTCTGACCGACTGTGGGGCCTGACCGACTGTGAGCTGACCGACTGTGAGCTGACCGACTGTGAGCTGACCGACTGCGGGCTGACCGATTGTGGGGCTTGACCGACTGTGGGGCCTGACCGACTGTGAGTTGACTGTCTGTGAGCAGACTGACTGTGAGCTGACTGACTGTAGCTGACTGACTGTGAGCTGACCGACTGAGCTGACCGACTGTGAGCTGACCGACTGTGAGCTGACCGACCGTGGGGCCTGATCGACTGTGAGCTGACCGACTGTAGCTGACCGACTGTGAGCTGACCGACAGGAGCTGTCTGGGTAAACATTGGGGGTATGTTAGTCAGAACAGCGATGAAACAGTCGCACAAGCACGGTGAGGCGGCACTGCTACCTATCGGGCATCCGGACTTTTTGTTTGACCACATACCCACTCTGTTGCCAGGGGGATGATGTCAGTGTCCACAGGTGATTGAGGCTGAGTGACTGGCTGGCGAGTCACAGCCAGAAACCCCTCCGCTGGATTGTGAGTAACACACTGCTTGCTGAGGGTGTGGGCGACAGCTCGTCTTGCCTTTGTTATCGTGCCAGAACCCACAGCATGCAAATCCCCAGCAGATAGTGCCTGTGGTTAAAATCATGTTGCTAAATGAGTCTGGCTTGTGGAAATTGCCCTTATGTTGAGAGAATGACCACAAATAGCGTCTGCAGAATTTCCTTTGCGGGAAGCCTGTATCGCTGATTGTGATCAAAGTAACATTGTGAGGTGGTCTGCATGCTCGATGTCGACCTTCTCTTCTCTTCTCCCAGACTCCAGGCTGCTGGAGACGGCCAGTTTTACATGCTTTCCTTTCTACCTTCCCAACCCCCCACTGTCTCAGCTATTCACATTCTCTCTGAGTCTTCTACATGTCCTTTATTCCTCGGTTTCTCTCATCGTGCCTCCTATTATCTCTTCTTAATGCCAGGTCCTGCTTTCCACAAGAACTTTACAGAGGCCATTACCATTCTTCTTGAGTGTGTGCGTGAATATCCGTGTCTGTGAGAATGTGTGTGTGTGTGTGAGAATGTGAGTGTGTGTGAGAATGTGAGTGTGTGTGAGAATGTGTATTAGTGTGTGTGTGTGTGTGAGAATGTGAGTGTGTGTGAGAATGTGAGTGTGTGTGAGCATGTGAGTGTGTGTGAGAATGTGTATTTGTGTGTGTGTGTGTGTGAGGATGTGTGTGTGTGTGAGGATGTGTGTGTGAGAGAATGTGAGTGTGTGTGAGAATGTGTGTGTGTGTGTGTGAGTGAATGTGAGTGTGTGTGAGAATGTTTGTGTGTGAGAATGTGTGTGTGTGAAGATGTGTCTGTGTGTGTGGATGTGGATGTATGTGTGAGAATGTGTGTGTGTGTGAGAATGTGTTTGTGTGTGAGAATGTGTGTGTGTGTGAGAATGTATGTGTGTGTGAGAATGTGAGTGTGTGTGAGAATGTGTGTGTGAGACTGTGTATGTGAGAATGTGTATGTGTGTGAAAATTTGAGTGTGTGTGAATATGTGTGTGTGAGAGAATGTGAGTGTGTGAGAATGTGTGTGTGAGTGTGTGTGAGGCTGTGTGTGTATGAGGATATTGTAATGATATGCAGTAACATGTCATTCTAGAATGGTACACTAGGTGTAGCTGTATGTCTTAGTAGTGGGCTACCCACGAGGCACTAGTCAAGATGGATACTGTATACAAGTCCACATGGCTGAATAAATGACTAGCACAAGCTAGCTGTTCATAATAAAAACGTCTATTTATTTATGAACATAACATGGTACCAGGAGTGGTAATATCTGCTGAATATTGCGAAATGCGACATGGAGAATTTGAAGCCACCGGAGGGTTTGAAACTCACAGGGAATGTCGACTGCAATTGGCGGACTTTCAAACAATAATTCTAACTCTACATTGCCGCCATCGGGTTCGGTACGAAGCCAGACTCAAGGAAAATAGCGTTGCTGCTCACGGTTGCAGGCCCGCAGGTGATAGAGGTATGTAATACATTTGTATTTGATCAAGAGGAAGACAGAGAAAAAATGGACGATGTGCTAAAGAAGTTTGATACACATTGTTCTCCCAAAAAGAACGAGACCTATGAGAGGTACGTTTTCCGTTCACGGACACAGCAGCAAAATGAGACTTTTGATAGCTTTGTGACCGATCTGAAACTGAAAGCACAGACATGTAATTTCTCTGAACTGAAATCATCCATGATTCGTGACCAGATTGTGTTTGGTATTCATGATAAAAAGGCCAGGGAACGTCTGTTGAGAGAAACCGAACTAACATTGGAGGATGCTGTGAAAATATGCCATGCCAGTGAGCTAGCTCAGCAGCATGCAAAGACTTTCAGTGAAATTAATAATTGTGTGACTGTAGTGAGTGACAGTGCAGCTGTCAGTGCTGTGTCCTGCAAGGGGAAGAAACATGGGCAGAACAGGAATGCAAAGCAATCGGAGGGTGGAACTTTCAATTGTAAATGCTATGGTTACTAGCACCAGTCAAGGCAATGCCCAGCGTTTGGGAAAATGTGCACAAAGTGTAATGGAAAGAATCACTTTGCCAGACAATGCTTTTCAAAAGTAAAAACAAAGAAAGAACATAAAGTTAATGCAGTAAAAGAGGACACTGATTTAAGTGAGACATTTTTTGTAGGAATGGTGTCATGTGACAATATAGAAAAGGATACAGAAAATGTGCAGCCCTCAGGAATGGACAATGCTGAACATAAAGTTAATGCAGTAAAAGAGGACAAATGGATGATGCCACTGCAGGTAAATGGAGCATTAGTTACATTGAAACTAGACACTGGGGCAAAAGCAAACTTAATCAGTATGAGTGACATTAAAAATATGAAAGAAAAGCCCAAAATACAGAAAAAGTCAGTACTACTGAAGAACTATAATGGACAGAAAATAGATAGCTTAGGTGTATGCAGACTTAAAGTGACAGTCAAAGACAAAGTGCATCATCTCATGTTTTCTGTTGTGGCTGAAGGACTTGATTCACTACTAGGTGACAAAGCTTGTGAGGACTTAGAACTGGTCAAGAGAGTCCACCGTATAAACCGTGCCATAAGCAGACCAGATGACTCAGTGGATTCTGTAGTGAGTAATTTCCAGGATGTGTTCAAAGGATTTGGAGTTCTACCACTCACTTACAAGATCCAGCTAAAGGAGGATGCTCAGCCAGTGGTACATGCTCCACGGAGAGTTCCAGCACCCCTGCGTGACCGGCTCAAGAAAGAACTGGACAGAATGACCACACTAGGAGTCATCAGGAAAGTCGAAGAGCCAACAGACTGGGTTAACTCCATGGTATGTGTAAAGAAAAAGAACAATGATCTAAGAGTATGCATGGATCCAAAGGACTTAAATGCAAACATAAAACGTGAACACTACCAGATTCCCAAGCGAGAAGAAATCACCAGTGAAATGTGAGGTGCCAGATACTTCACAAAGCTCGATGCCTCACAAGGATTTTGGCAACTAAAACTGGATGAAGAGAGCACCAAATACTGTACCTTCAACACACCATTTGGCAGGTATTGTTTCCTCAGAATGCCTTTCGGGATAATATCTGCATCTGAAATCTTTCATAGAGTGATGGAACACATAATTGAAGGTCTGGAAGGAGTTCGGGTCTATGTTGATGACATCATCATCTGGGGCTCCACACTGAAAGAACACAATGAGAGACTGACTACAGTGCTACAGAGCATACGCCAGAATGGACAGAAGCTCAACAAAGCCAAGTGTCAGTTTGGCATCCAGGAAGTCACTTTCCTAGGAGATAATCTATCTGGCAAAGGAATAGAGCCAGATAAGGAAAAAGTAAATGCCATTCTCAACATGCCCCGACCCACTGACAAAAAAGGAGTGTTACGCATCATGGGGATGATAAACTTCATTGGAAAGTTCATTCCTAACTTGTCAGCCAAGACAGCCTGTCTGCGAGACCTGCTACATAAAACAAATGAGTTCGCATGGACAGAAAGACATGAACAAGATTGGATGAACCTCAAAACAGTGCTGACAACCACACCTGTACTCACCTTCTTTGACCCAACAAAGAGGATCAAAGTGTCAACGGATACATCAAAAGATGGCCTAGGTGCGGTCTTGCTACAAGCAGAGGGTGAAGATTGGAAGCCTGTTGCCTATGCCTCCAGGTCTATGATTGATTCTGAGTGTCGATACGCCCAGATTGAAAAGGAATGTCTGGGCTTGGTAGTTGGAATAGAAAAGTTCCATGGCTACATATATGGACTTCCCACCTTCACAGTTGAGACAGACCACTGCCCACTGGTTGCCATCATTAAAAAAAACCTGAATGAGATGTCTCCAAGAATTCAATGACTCATGATGAAGCTGCAAAGATATGACTTTGAACTGATCTACACACCAGGCAAACACATAGCGTTAGCAGGTGCACTATCCCGAGCACCCACAATGAGTCATGTGAGCTCTACTGAGGAAGACATGGATGTTCATGTGAGTATGGTCACTGCTGCGCTGCCCGTGTCAGACACAAAATCAAAGCAAATAGCAGAAGAAACAGTAAAAGATACAGTGTTACAAACAGTAATAGAGAACATTCATTATGGTTGGCCAAAAGGTTCCTGTCCAAAGTACTATCACATCAGGTCAGAGTTGAGTGTCGCAAGTGGACTATTACTAAGACAGAACAGAATAGTCATTCCACAGGCTTTACATCAAGACATGCTCAAAAGGATTCATGAGGGACACCTCGGAATTGAAAAATGCAAAAGGAGAGCAAGAGACACTGTTTATTGGCCTGGCATAAATAAGGACATTGAGAACATGATAGGCAAATGTGAGACATGTCAGAAACACCAAAACAAACAAGCAAAGGAACCAATGATAGTAGCTGACTTACCAAAGCACCATGGCAAAAGGTTGGTATGGACCTTTTTCATTTGAATGGTAAAGACTATCTATTAGTGATTGACTACTATTCTAACTATCCTGAGATGGTGCTGCTCGCATGCACATCAGCAAGCAGTGTCATAATGCATGTTAAATCCATCTTCACCAGACATGGGATTCCCAGGATTGCCGTTAGCGACAATGGTCCGTGCTTCAACTGTAAGGAGTGGCAACAGTTTGCAGCACATTATGACTTTCAGCACATCACATCCAGTCCTCTGTATGCTCAGTCGAATGGTAAGGCAGAGAAAGGTGTTCAAGTTCTTAAACAGCTACTGAAGAAAGCAACAGAAAGCAAGTCTGATCCTTATCTCGCCCTGCTGAGCTACCGAGCCTCCCCTTTAGACTGTGGTTCTTCACCTGCTGAACTCCTACTGGGTCGCAAATTGTGCACCACACTACCCTGCTGTGCAAAAGAAAAGCAGAGTAAGGAACTGAGACAGAGACTTCAACTGTTAAAGCTGAAACAGAAATCACACTATGACAAGTCATCCAAAACTGTGAAACCATTGACAAGGGATGATGTTGTCAGGATTGAGGATCCAAAAGCATGGAACAGGAAAGCTACAGTTCTTGAGGAAGTAGGACCAAGGTCATACACTGTTAGAACTGAGGAAGGACAGATTCTCAGGAGGAACCGCCGTTCCCTCCTGAAAACACAAGAAACTATCCAAGAGCAAATCGATGACAATGCCACAACTGAATCTTGTCACTCACTCACCATCAGGCTCTCATGCAAACACATCAGACTTACCTGTGCTGAGAAGATCCACACGTGAAGTAAAAAAGCCTGATAGACTTAATTTTTGAGTACAAAGAAAACTATAATAAAAGAATGAAAAGCTTAGAGTTCATAAAGTAAAGCTTTGAAGATGTGTTGACTGTTGTGAAGATGTTTAAAAAAAATGTTTGTGTCGTTATGTAAAAAAAAAGTTCATTCAAGGTTTATAGAGCACTAACAAAAGTGTTACTGATATCATCTTTATCGTTTTTCTTGAAAGTTGATTGATATTGATTTTGTTTAACCTCAAAGGAAGGGGGATGTAATGATATGCAGTAACATGTCATTCTAGAATGGTACACTAGGTGTAGCTGTATGTTTTAGTAGTGGGCTACCCATGAGGCACTAGTCAAGATGGATACTGTATACAAGTCCACATAGCTGAATAAATGACTAGCACAAGCTAGCTGTTCATAATAAAAACGTCTACTTATTTATGAACATAACAGATATGAGTGTGTGTGAGAATCAGCGTGTGAGAAAATGTGAGTGTGAGAGAGAATGTATGTGTGTGTGAGAATGTGTGTGTGTGAGAATGTGAGTGTCTGTGAGAATGTGTATGTCTGTGAGAATGTGTGTGTGTGTGTGAGGATGTGTGTGTGTGAGAATGTTTGTGTGTGTGAGAATGAGTGTGTGTGAGAATGTTTGTCTGTGAGAATATGTGTGTGTGTGAGAATGTGAGTGTGTGTGAGAATGTGAGTGTGTGTGAGGATGTGTGTGTGTGTCAGAATCTGTGTGTGTGTGAGAATGTGTGTGTGTGAGAGAATGTGTGTGTGTGTGAGAATGTGTGTGTGAATGTGTGTGTGAGAATTTGAGAGTGTGTGAGAATGTGAATGTGTCTGAGAACGTGAGTGTGTGTGAGGATGTGTGTGAGAGACTGTGCATGTGAGAATGTGTATGTGTGTGAAAATTTGAGTGTGTGTGAATATGTGTGTGTGAGAGAATGTGAGTGTGTGAGAATATGTGTGTGAGTGTGCGTGAGGCTGTGTGTGTGTGAGAATGTTTGTGTGTGTGAGAATGTGTACGTATGTGAGAATGTGTGTGTGTGTGAGGATGTGTGTGTGTGAATGTGAGGGTGTGTGAGAATGTGTGTGTGTGAGAATGTGTATGTGTGTGAAATTGTGTGTGTGTGTGTGGGAGAATGTGTGTGTGTGTGAGAATGTGCATGTGTGTGAAATTGTGTGTGTGTGTCAGAATGTGTATGTGTGTGAAATTGTGTGTGTGTGTGTGAGAATGTGAGTGTGTGTGAGAATGTGTGTGTGTGTGAGAATGTGTGTGTGTGAGAGAATGTGTGTGTGTGTGAGAATGTGTGTGTGTGAGCATGTTTATGTGTATGAGGATGTGTGTGTGTGAGACAGAATGTGTGTGTGTTTGAGAATGTGTGTGTGTGAGAATGTGAGTGTGTGTGAGAATGAGTGTGTGTGTGTGAGAATGTTTATGTGTATGAGGGTGAGTGTGTGAGAGAGAATGTGTGTGTATTTGAGAATGTGTGTGTGTGAGGATGTGTGTGTGAGAATGTTTATGTGTATGAGGATGTGTGTGTGTGAGAGAGAATGTGTGTGTGTTTGAGAATGTGTGTGTGTGAGGATGTGTGTGTGTGAGAATGTTTATGTGTATGAGGATGTGTGTGTGTGTGAGAGAGAACGTGTGTGTGTTTGAGAATGTGTGTGTGTGTGAGAATGTGGGTGTGTGTGAGAATGTGTGTGTGTGAGAATGTGGGTGTGTGTGAGAATGAGTGAATGTGAGGATATGTGTGTGCGTGTGAGAGAGAATGTGAGTGTGTGTGAGAATGTGAGGATGTTTGTGTGTGTGAGAATGTGCATGTGTGTGAGAATGTGTGTGTGACGATGTGCGTGTTTGTGAATGTGAAGGTGTGTGAGAATGTGTGTGTTTGTGTGAGAATGTGTATGTGTGTGAGATTGTGTGTGTGTGTGAGAATGTGTGTGTGTTTGAGAGAATGTGTGTGTGTATGAGAATGTGTATGTGTGTGTGTGAGAATGGGAGGGAGTGTGAAATGAGTGTGTGTGAGGATATGTTTGTGTGTGTGAGAGAATGTGAGTGTGTGTGAGAATGTGAGTGCGTGTGAGGATGTGAGTGTGTGAGAATGTGGATGTATGTTTGTGAGAATGGGAGGGAGTGTGAAATGAGTGCGTGTGAGGATGTGTGTGTGTGAAAATGTTTGTGTGTATGAGAATGTGTGTGTATGAGAATGTGAGTGTGTGTGAGGATGTGTGTGTGAGAATGTTTGTGTGTGTGAGAATGTGACTGTGTGAGGATGTGTGTGTGTGAGAATGTGTGTGTGAGAATGTGGGTGTGTGTGAGAATGAGTGAATGTGAGGATATGTGTGTGCGTGTGAGAGAGAATGTGAGTGTGTGTGAGAATGTGAGGATGTGTGTGTGTGTGAGAATGTTTGTGTGTGTGAGAATGTGCATGTGTGTGAGAATGTGTGTGTGACGATGTGCGTGTTTGTGAATGTGAAGGAGTGTGAGAATGTGTGTGTTTGTGTGAGAATGTGTATGTGTGTGAGATTGTGTGTGTGTGTGAGAATGTGTGTGTGTTTGAGAGAATGTGTGTGTGTATGAGAATGTGTATGTGTGTGTGTGAGAATGGGAGGGAGTGTGAAATGAGTGTGTGTGAGGATATGTTTGTGTGTGTGAGAGAATGTGAGTGTGTGTGAGAATGTGAGTGCGTGTGAGGATGTGAGTGTGTGAGAATGTGGATGTATGTTTGTGAGAATGGGAGGGAGTGTGAAATGAGTGCGTGTGAGGATGTGTGTGTGTGAAAATGTTTGTGTGTATGAGAATGTGTGTGTATGAGAATGTGAGTGTGTGTGAGGATGTGTGTGTGAGAATGTTTGTGTGTGTGAGAATGTGACTGTGTGAGGATGTGTGTGTGTGAGAATGTGTGTGTTTGTGGGAATGTGTGTGTGTGAGAATGTTTGTGTGTGTGAGAATGTGTATGTATGTGTGTGAGAAAGGGAGGGAGTGTGAAATGAGTGTGTGTGAGGATATGTTTGTGTGTGTGAGAGAATGTGAGTGTGTGTGAGAATGTGTATGTGTGTGAGGATGTGTGTGTGTGTGAGAATGTGTGTGAGTTTAGAATGTGTGTGTGAGAGAATGTGTGTGTGTGTATGAGAATGAGTATGTGTGTGTGTGAGAATGTGTGTGTGTGAGAGAATGTGTGTGTGAGAGAATGTGTGTGTGTGAGAGAATGTCTGTGTGTGAGAATGTTTGTGTGTGAGAATGTTTGTGTGTGTATGAGAATGTGTATGTGTGTGTGTGTGAATGTGTATGTGTGTGTGTGCGAATGTGTATGTGTGTGTGTGAGAATGTGTGTGTGAGAATGTTTGTGTGTGTATGAGAATGTGTATGTGTGCGTGTGCGCGAATGTGTATGTGTGTGTGTGAGAATGTGTGTGTGTGAGAATGATTGTGTGTGAGAATGTGAGTTTGTGTGAGAATGTATGTGAGTGTGTGAGAATGTGCGTGTGAGTGTGTGTGAGGCTTTGTGTGTGTGAGGATATGAGTGTGTGCGAGAATGAGTGTGTGAGAGAATGTGTGTGTGTGAGAATGTGAGTATGTGTGAGAATGTGTGCGTGTGTGAGTCTGAGTGTGTGAGAATGTGTGTGTGTGAGAATGTGTGTGTGAGAATGTGAGTTTGTCTGAGGATGTGTGTGTCTGATAATGTGTGTGTGTGTGAGAATGTTTTGATGTGTGTGTGAATGTGAGTGTGTGCAAGGATGTGTGTGCATGTGACAATGTGTGTTAGTGTGTGTGTGTGAGAATGTGAGTGTGTGTGAGAATGTGTGTGTGAATGTGTGTGTGAGAATGAGTGTGTGTGAGAATATGTGTGTGTGTGAGAATGTGTGTGTGAATGTGTGTGTGAGAATGAGTGTGTGTGAGAATGTGAGTGTGTGAGAATGTGTGTGTGAATGTGTGTGTGAGAATGAGTGTGTGTGAGAATGTGTGTGTGTGTGAGAATGTGTGTGTGAATGTGTGTGTGAGAATGAGTGTGTGTGAGAATGTGTGTGTGTGCGTGAATGTGTGTATTTAGGGAGGGAATTCCAGAGCTTGGGGCTTAGATGGCTGAAGGCTCGACCGCCAATGGTGGGTTGAATGAACTCGGGAATGCACAAGAGGCCAGAGTTGGAATAAAGCAAAGTTTTCAAAAGGCTGGAGGAGGTTACAGAGATAGGGAAGGGCGAGGCCATGAAGCGATTTAAACATGAGGATGCAACAAGCCATGGGAACCCTGGATGAGTTCCCCCTGGCCTAACCCATCAGCTGTGAGACAGATTGTAGCAGTGCTACTGCCACCCTGGGTAAACAGGCATTATCTGGGGGTCAAACCTGCCTCGGTCCTGGTGTATATGGCTCCAAATCGCTGAGCCATCGAGGGAGCCTGGTGAAACTAAGACTTGCATTGATATAGCGCCTTTCACGACTTCAGGGATATCCCAAAGTGCTTTACATACAATGAAGTGCTTTTACAGTGTGGCCACTGTTGTGATGTAGGAAACAGCTTTGCGCACAGCAAGCTCCCACAAACAGCAATGTGAAAATGACCGGATAATGAGGTTGAAGTTTGTCTTGGGCAGGTCAGCAAAGATGATGCAGCTAGCCAGTCTGTGCAGCTCCCTCAGGGAGAAAGAAAGACACAGAAAAGAAAAGAATAGAGAGAGAGAGAAAAAGAGAAAAAGAAAGGGAAAGAGAGAGAGAAAGAAAGAAAGAAAGAAAGGAATGAATCACAGTCCATCCTGTAAAACCAATTGAACTAACGAGCTGTCCCACTGGGTAAAACAAGTTGGCCTCATTTATCCTAATTGATTTTAACAAATAATAATTTGCTCCCAATGAGACTGTGGTGACCCAGAACACCATTACTGGATCCATGACTTCACTTGGCTGGACTCAGACGTCAGAGATCAATACAATCCCAACCAACGTCATATTCAGACAACAGTCCACAAGCGCCTCATCACATCTCCGAGACGTTAGGTGGGAAAGTGTGGCAGCCATTCATTTTCCACACAGCAAGATCCCACAATCAGCAATGGGCAGATAGTCTGTTTTAGGGGCGTTGGTTGAGGGATAACTGTTGGCCAGGACATTGGGGATAACTCCCCTGCTCTTCAAAGAATCATAGAAATTTACGGCAGAGAAGGAGGCCATTCTTCTTCGAATAGTACCATGGGATCTTTTATATCAACCGTCTTAATTTGATGTCTCATCCGAAAGACGGCACCTTTGATCAACATTCCCTGTGAGCTGCGCTTTCTTCTGCGTGGCCTATTTCTTTTAATGCGCGGCCCCTTTAAATTTCAGCGCATGCGCGGTATTTACAATGGAGAAGCCGGTGAGCGGCCTGCGTGGGACCTTTCCCATTAAGGGAGCGTTGCCTCTGACAGTGCAGCACTCCCTCAGCAGTGAACTGGAGTGTCAGCCTGGATTATGTGCTCAAGTCTCTGCCTTCTGTTGCCTAGGTCCTCAGCTCTGGAATTCCCTGCCTAAACCTCTCCGCCTCTCTACCTCTCTTTCCTCCTTTAAGACGCTCCTTAAAACCTACCTCTTTGACCAAGCTTTTGGTCACCCGCCCTAATTTATCCTTATGTGGATCGGTGTCAAATATTTTGTCTTAAAATACTCCTGTGCAGCTCCTTGGGACGTTTTACTACATAAAAGGCGCTATATAAATACAAGTTGTTGTTGTTGTTGTTGAGTGATTGGAACCCATCTCATGACCTTCTGACTCAGTCACCATTAAGGATTTTTTTACACTACTATACTGGTGGGAGAGAGCTAATGGGAAAGGCCCAGGCCTCAGAGAAGAGATTCTTTAAGAGTCAGACCTGTACCAGTGTGTTCACCACTGCTTTATACATAAGGGGCAATACAGCAAAGCTTTGTTCGACAGGAGCACAGGAGATTGGGCGGGAAAGTGGAGTTGAGGTCTGTTGTGCATGTAACCTGTTCCACCTTAAGAGAGCTTAAGCCTGTTCCACCTTAAGAGATGTACTACTTTCTCAGGCTGCTGTAGACGTAATACCGGGGGTGAACACACCGGTATATAAGCACTGTGCAGTAATCTTGTATATAGTATAGTCCCTACCTCCAACCAGTAAAGACCTGTTTTTATTGTTACTCATTAGTCTGTTTTAATTAACTAAATAATTCACAGACTTAACACTGGCGACGAGTCAGGTTCTTACCCTGCGGCAGTTATTCCATGGCGGTTGAAGAGAGGTTTCAAACCTCACCACTCACCACCCCACTGGAAGTGACAGGCATTAGGACCCTGAAGCCTCCATCAGCTTGTGAACCGGAGTAAAGACAGGACTGGGGAAGAGAGAGGTATAGGGCGATAGCGATCGGCAGATAAGGGCCGGGCCGGGCCGCTTTCAAGTGCGAGGCGCAGCCGGGCCATCGATCGCATCCGCTGATAAGGGCCGCACTCGGGGGCTGAAGGGAGACGGCGTCGGGGGACGGGTGAAGACCGCCAAGCGCGGGAAAACCGCCATTTTGTGGGCGGAGGACGACGGCAAGAGCGGGAAGCCGCCATCTTTGATAACAAGTAAAGAAAATAAAATCTGAGAAATTGCAAATCTACAATGCCTAAACACGGGAATATTAGCACCTTTGATAGTGACCTCGAAGATTGGGCGATATATGTTGAAAGAGTAAAAAATTATTGTAGGCCAATAAAATTCGTGACCAAGATAAAGCTCTAACATTATTAAATTTAATGGGTGCGAAGACATACGGGCAATTGAAACACCTGTTATCACCAGATGAACCGGCGGATAAGACGTTCGATGAGATTGTTACTGTCCTGAAAGATCATCTAAACCCCACGCCGCTGATGCTAGCGGAACGATTTAAATTTTACGACAGAAGGCAGCTACAGCATGAAAGCAATGCTGAATATTTGCTGGAATTGCGTAAATTAGCGAAATATTGCCAGTTTGGAACGGGACTGACAGAGGCACTTCGAGACAAATTTGTGTGTAGTTTATTAAAACAGGATACACAAAAGCGACTGCTCGAGGAGAATGAGCTGACGCTTGAGAAGGCGGTCACTATGGCAGCAGCACACGAAGCCGCAGCGAGAGGCACGGCAGTAATGCAGCTACGGTCACCGGAGCTCAGTGCACACAAATTGGGTGTGAGTTCTGGCAAATGTTATCGTTGTGGAAAGACAACGCATGATCAGAACCAGTGTTGGTTTAAAAACCAAGAATGTAGAACTTGTGGTAGGCTTGGACATATAGCTAGAGTATGCAGGTCAGCGAAGAAGACCAGCAACAAGAAGTCACCGCAAGGGAAATACGCAAAGGTACACAAGGTGGCCGAACAGGAGTCCGATTCAGACGCAAGCAGTATTGAACTGGCTAGCTTAAGGGTACTCAACGTTGGTAAGGGTGCAGACCTCCAGACAATTTGGGTTACTCTTCAGATAGAAGGAGTCCAAGTAAAAATGGAATTGGACACTGGATCGGCATTGTCGGTCATGAATAAGAAAGATTACAGAAGGTTATTCCAACATATTCCCCTACAGGATACGGAGATTATATTGACAACCTACACGGGGCAGAGAGTGTACCCCATCGGGACAATAAAGGTTGCAGTGGCCAACAAGGGCGAAGGAAGTCAAATAATGGACTTATATGTGCTACCGGAGGGAGGTCCACCACTACTAGGCCGGGAGTGGTTTAGAAACATAAATATGGACTGGCATTCGCTGAAAGCCATAAAGAGTGAGAACTCGGTGCAGATAATCAGCCCAGACTCTAGAGCTGATGATGGTAAGACCAACCCATGTGCAAAAGACAAAGTTTCAGCACAGAATTCCACTGAGCAACAACAACATAGTTTAACAGAGAATTCTGAGTCTGTCAAGTCTACTGATATGCACATTTTTGAGGGACACTGGGCTTGAACTCAACTCCATTTCAAACTACAACAGCAATTAGAACAAATGATTCGCTGTTTTGAGCAAGAGATGAATGAAATAAAAAAGTTCTTTGTTACAGAGTGGGAGAATCTGGAAAGTCAACAGAAGCAACTGATGGAGAAAATGGAGCAGGAGCACACCAACCATCTGCGCGAGGAGGCCGAACGAATCAAAGCTGATTCAGGTTCTGAAGGTGCGTGCCATAATCTGGTGTCAGAAGAGTTAACGGTCAGCCAACTCCTTCATATGCTGAGGGACAAGACTCTGAAATGGGAAAAACTTGAACACGAGCTGCGATCTTCAAAGGAAAAGGGTTCGGAGCTCTCAAAAGTCATTGAGATGGCTGATGTGACGACACAGACTGAAACGACTGCAACAGAGCAGCCATTGGATGCCAAAAGTACGCTGACTCACGTCAATGTAGAACAACAGACCGCTGAAACAGCTGCTCCGGTAGAGGGATTGCATAGTCCGATCAATCAATCTCCAAAGGAAGTTGAAGTATTAAAATCACAAATGAGGTCACTAGTAAACGACTTGCTGAAAGCCCAGAAAAAGCTGGATGCAGAGGTACACATGAAGAAGTCTCTTCAGGAAAGATGTCTGGATTTGGAACAAGAGCTGGCTAACGTCCAGCTGGGTATGGAGGAAATAGACGACCCTCTCACTGGTCTAGCTCAGGACGACACCGAATATTACCATGACCTGGTGGACGACACCGAATATTACGATGTCCTGTCCTGCCCAGCTTGTAACTTCGACTCCCAAAGTGCAGAAATCATGGAGGAGCACCAAAAGCCTACGGAACATCGGGAGAAGCTGGCTCTACGACGGAAACAGGAGGAAGAGAAGGAGGAACTGCGCATGCAGCTGGCAGCTGTGGCAGCTGACAATGGAGCCCAGAGAGTCTCCAAGAAGCAGAAAAGGAAAAGTAAAAACAGAAGATGACCCATCTGAACCATTATCACCTCTACCAGATCACACACGTGGTCCCTCCGAACGGAGCCAAATCAGTTCGGAAGTTCAAGCTGTTAAATCCATGAAAGGACTATTGAATGAGTAACGTGAACCGACTACACCACAGAGATTGAATCTGTGAACTGTTTTCCGCAGAGACTGAATCTGTGATATGTTACGTTAAACATGAAGTTATATATGTATATATGTTATTACGTTATGTTAAATGGGGGGGATGACTATAAAGCTAAGAAGGGAGGAGTGTTGTGTATGTAACCTGTTCCACCTTAAGAGAGCTTAAGCCTGTTCCACCTTAAGAGATGTACTACTTTCTCAGGCTGCTGTAGACGTAATACCGGGGGTGAACACACCGGTATATAAGCACTGTGCAGTAATCTTGTATATAGTATAGTCCCTACCTCCAACCAGTAAAGACCTGTTTTTATTGTTACTCATTAGTCTGTTTTAATTAACTAAATAATTCACAGACTTAACAAGGTCGATGATCAGCCATGATCTTATTGAATGGTGGAGCAGGCTCGAGGGGCCATAAGGCCAACTCCTGTTCTTACTTCTTATGTTCTTATGTGGCAGAATGGATCCCACAGTGTGATAGTCCTACCTCTAATCCATGTATCGAGGCTCTGGTCCTGTCGTGGAGCTGCATTGGATGGAGCACGGGTCACAAAATGGATCCCACAGTGTGAGAATCCTATCTCTGAACCATGTATCGAGGCTCTAGTCCTGTCGTGGAGCTGCATCAGATGGAGCACGGGTCACAGAATGGATCCCACAGTGTGATAGTTCTATCTCTGATTCGTGTGTTGAGGCTCTATGCTGGGTGCTCAACCTCTAAATCCCCCTTACACTGCACACCTATGTCAATGTCAGGATATGGTCTCCCGGACGGAGCCTGGGTTTCCCGTACGATCAGGGTCAGTAAAATAAGCCCCAGGACAGCAGAATTATTTGCAAAAAAGGAGCACGATGTTTTCTGGTGAAACACTGCTCTGAAATCTGAGCACACCCGCTGCATGGTGTTCCTTCTCTCCCCTGCCTGCCCCTCCTGAACATGCTGCTTGTTGCTAGAAACATAGAAACATAGAAGATAGGAGCAGGAACAGGCCATTCGGCCTCTCGAGCCTGCTCCGCCATTCAATGAGATCATGGCTGATCATCCAAATTCATTACCCTGTCCCTGCCTTCTCCCCATATCCCTTGACCCCTTTAGCCTTAAGAAATATATCCAACTCCTTCTTGAATATTTTTAATGAATTGGCCTCAACTACCTTCTGTGGTAGAGAATATAGGAGCAGGAGTAGGCCATTCGGCCCATCGCGCCTGCTCCGCCACCCATAAAGGCCATGCCCGATCTTCTACCTCTTTCCCGCACTATCCCCATATCCCTTGATTTCCCCTAGTATCCAAAAATCTATCGATCTCTGTCTTGAACATACACAACGACTGAGCCTCCACAGCCCTCTGGGGTAGAGAATTCCAACGATTCACCACCCTCTAAGAGAAGAGATTTCTCCTTATCTCAGTTCTAAATGGTCGACTCCTTATCCTGAGAATGTTCTAGGCTCTCCAGCCAGGAGAAACATCCTCCCAGCATCTACCCTGTCAAGCCCCTTAAGAATTTTATGGAAAAATTCAGTTGCTTAGCACCTCCCGTTAGCGCCCTAAGAGGTCACTAATGGGGCGCAACGCAACTAGCGCCCGGGCGCGGCGATGTTTGCACCACTCGCAAAATTGACCAGAGTTTTTGCGGCGGTGCCAAACTCTACCGCCCCAATCTCCTGCGCCCGCAGATCGGGACATCAGTCAAGCGTGCAACGCCCCGGTGGTGCCCCGGACCGGAAATTGAGTGGCGCCCCCCTCCTTTCCGCCTGCCGCAAGCAACGACAGGGAGACTGGAACGTTTTCCAGTCGGTGTGGGGCTGGGGGGATGCTATTTAAAGGTGCCCTTTTCTTGCCTTTTTTTGTGGGAGGCATTTTTGCACCACTCATTCTGACAAAAAGAGAGAGGTTCTGAGAGAGGGAGAGAGGGAGACTTCTGCAGAGAGTCAACACTGTGTGAAGTCGTTTTGGCTACTGAGCATCACTTTGCAGGTTCTTTTGGATTTGACCTTCATTACTTCAATTGTCAAGAGACTATGGAGGCTGCACTGATTCGGGGCGTCGTCCTGCGCCTGCAGAATCGGAGGCTTCAGAGATGCAGAGAGAGAGTGGCAATCATGGCCAGAGGGAGGAGGACCAACAGGTCTCTGCACAGGAGACCTTACCCTCCCAGGGTATTCCGGGAACAATTCTTCTACATTCATTTGTCTGAGGAGCAGTGTTTGCGCAGGCTGCGCTTCAGCAAGGAGGTGGTCACTGAGCTCTGCCACCTGCTGCAGCCAGATCTGCAGCCTCAACTGAGGACCAGGGCATCTCTGTTGGTGGCAGTGAAGGTCACGGTGGCTCTGAATTTTTATGCCACCGACTCCTTTCAAGCAGCTACTGGGGACATCGCCAATATCTCCCAGTTCGCGGTCCATTGCTGTATCCGGCAGGTCACAAATGCCCTCTATAAAAGGAGACGACAGTACATCTCTTTCCCCATGACCCGGGCCAAACAGCATAAACGCACATGTGGCTTTGCGAGGATAGCGGGCTTCCCCATGGTGCAGGGTGCCATTGACTGCACACATGTGGCATTGTGGGCACCGCATGAAAATGCAGAGATTTTTTGAAACCGCAAGGGCTACCACTCCTTAAACATCCAGTTGGTCTGTGACCACAGACAGCTGATACTCTCTGTCAATGCCCGCTATCCTGGCAGCAGCCATGGTGCTTTCATCCTGTGCCAGACTGGTGTGCCAGAGCTTTTCCAGGCAGCGCATCAGCCAAGTGGTTGGCTCCTTGGGGAGAAGGGTCATCCACTCTGCACCTGGCTGATGACACCGCTCCGTAACCCCAACACCCCTGCCGCGCTGTGGTACAATGAGAGCCATCTCGCCACCAGGAACATCATTGAGCAGACGGTCGGCATGCTCAAGCAACGGTTCCGCTGTCTGGACCACTCAGGAGGAGCCCGCAGTACTCGCCTGAGCGAGTCTCCCTCTTCATAGTTGTTTGCTGTATTCTTCATAACTTTGCAATCCTCAGGACCAAGCCAATGCCACCAGGCCTTGGTGCACCACTGGAGGAGGAGGAGGAGGAGGAAGAGGAGGAGGAAGAGGAGGAGGATGATCAGCAGCAGCACCAAGGCTGGAGGGAGGCCCACAATGTTGATACTGCAAGGGCCGTCCGTCAAAGACTGATAACAAGCCGCTTCTAGGCCCCTACTCAGGAAATGGCTTCTGGCATGGAGAACAACATGATGGAAAGCAACCCGCAACCCCTATAGCCGGCCAAGGCAACAATTATTCCAAAGGCCAAACATGTACATTTTCAATACAACAACTTTATTATTTTACAAACTCTGTGTGTGTCATTTATTCATGACAAGCTAATAGAAACAAACACAAAAAATCATTAATTAACATAACTGGTTCTCACAACCTGGAGATAATGTCCAAAACACTAAACAAAAGATATTACACGAACCTCAGCCTTTAATAAAAACATTCCCAACATTTCATCAGACCTTCTACATTTTGCCCTTCGAGGGTGATCTCCTTCCCTTGCCCACTTGCCCCCTTCCCACCCTACTGCTCCTCCATAATGGGGCTCCAGTGGCTGCAGCAAGGCTGGTGGAAGGCTGCTGAATGTCAGATGCAGAGACTACAGATGCCCTTGAAGGACGCCCTCGACCAGCTCTGGGCCTGGAGGGCCCGGCTGCAGACTGCACCAATTCTGCATGGGCGGCAGCAGTCTGGACTACAGGCGGTGGCAAGTGCAATGAGGAAGTGACAATGGTGGCAGCAGGAATGCTGTCCTCTTGAGAGAGGACAGCACCTCCCTGCTCGACTGACACACTGGCACTCCCACGGGGCAGCACCTCAGCATCCGGAGCAATCTGCTGGAGCACAGATTACTGGCCTGCTGTGGCGCCGTGAGAGCCCCGGGGAAATGTGGCCAAAACAGCGACGATGGCAGCAGTCAGTGCTTGCGTGGCCTCAATCTGAGACTGCACGAGAGCGGTCAGAGATGGGGTCATGGCAGCCAGTGACTGAATTGCAGCACTAAGCATTTGCGTGGCATCCGCCTGTGCTACAGCGAAGTGCTCCACACGCCTTGCCAGTGATTCAATGCTTTTGGGCACCCTTCCCATTGCACCCATGAACTGAGTCCACCGCCTGGGTGTTCATTTCAGTGATGAGCCACTCCTCCTCTGCGTCCAGTGCAGCAGGACTCGCTGGCATACTCTCCCTCCGGGGAGAAAGCCCCCAAGCTTCCCTACCCCCATCGCGTTGCTGCAGCCCACTGGGTCCCGGAGCTTCACCCTCATCAGACCCTTTCCCCCTGCTCCCCTCCAGGGAAGACGTGGTCCCAGTGTGGGCATGGGCATCCTCAGGAGAGGGTGGCGCTGAGGCTCCGGCTTCCTCTTCCTCTTCGCCTGCAGCTTCACTCCCACTGGCAGCTTGAGGGCCGCTCTCCTCAGCTGGTGAATCTCCAACTGAAAGCAGGGTGGTACAAGAGTGGCTTTAGCGTGAGGATAGGGGGGCAGTAAGGGAGGAAGGAGTGGAGTGATTTAGTAAGTTGGATTGAAAGTGTCAAAGGCTGGTGTTGTGAGGAACAAGTGGAATGAGAGAGGAGAGAAAGCTGATGACCTTACCATTGCTGTCCCGAATGGGGTCGACCTCTCCAGAGGTGGCAGGACCGATCACCTGGCTTGCCACAATCCTGTGGACACGTGCCTCAAGATCGCTGAGGAGTTGCAGCTGAGGCCGCCCTCCACGCACCCATTGCTGCTGTCTCTTGTTATGAGATAGCTTGGTTTGCAAGAAAAAGGACAGCGTCTGAGTAAATATACAGCCATGGTCTTGCCTGATGTGCCTCCCATAGGTGAATAGCCCTTAATATATGCAGCCATGGTCTTGCCTGATGTGCCTCCCATAGTTGAATAGCCCTTACTGTAGGCAGCCATGGTCTTGCCTGATGTGCGTCCCATAGTTGAATAGCCCTTAATGTATGCAGCCATGGTCTTGCCTGATGTGCCTCCCATAGTTGAATAGCCCTTACTGTATGCAAGGTGTGGAATGTGCATGTGTGTTTTATGAGATGGCCATAGGTGTTGGATGAGTGTTGGGCATTGGGGTTTTAAGACCCTCTGGCCATAGAGTGAGGTTGAGATGGAGGAATGGAGAGGTATTGAAAAACAGCCACTCACCCTGATGACCCGAGTGAGGTCGGTGAACTTTTTGCGACATTGCGTATGGGTTCTGGGCACCATGCTCCTGGAGGAGACGTGATGAGGCACCTCCCTCCACACTCTTCTGTAGTTGTGCGGCAATGGCCTTCTGCCACTCGCTGGGTACAGTATTGCTCTTCGGTGCTCTAGTGCGTCAACCAGAGCCTCCAAGGCTCGGTCGCTGAAGCGCTGAGCTTATTCTCTCACCCTCTCCATAGTCCTTGGCTGGAAAATTTAGGCACAGGTCTGTCCAGACCGAGATTCAAGGCTGCAATGAGCAGGGTGTGGCTGGAGAGCAAGATCGACCCGCCCCTTTAAGAACTGGCCGGCGCCAGTGTGTCTGTGTTCAATCGCTGGCTGACAGCACCTGCGCTGCGCCCGCCCTCTGAGGTAGCGCCTCGCTCCTCGGCCGTTGCACCTTAAGAGAGGTGTGTAGCACCTGATTTAGCGCTCCAATCACCTCCAGGGGCGATAAATGCCAAATTTGCAGTCGGAGGCGATAATTAGCGCCAGACGCTAAACTTTATGCCCGGCCGATAATTGTGCCCCAAACGGGGCGATACCGAATTTCTCCCCCTGTGTGTTTCAATGAGTTCACCTCTCATTCTTCTAAACTCTAGACTGGTAGTGACCCGGACATTGCCCGCTCTCCTCTACATTACCCAAATGCCCAGCCCAATCGTTCAGTGCCCACACCTTCCGGCAGGGGGCAGCGGAGAGCGGTCAGGAGCAGGACTTTCTCCTCCCGAACTCTGTGATGCTGAGGCGAATAGCAACACGCCTACCGCCCCCTTCAGTACAGACTGTAATGATATCAGCAAATAGTGATGGTATTTGCCTGTTTGATTATGATGCCTTACCAGCATATTTGCCTGTTTGATTATTTATGCCTGACCAGCAGAGGGCATGTGACAGAGGCAGAGTTTAGTTTTAGTTTCATTTTAGATGGATCTCTAAGATAGTGTCTGCTGTAATGCTGTTAACTTAGATGAACAAGCTTTAGATTAAAAGACATTCTCTTTCATGAAGGTGTCGTCATTGAACCCACATACAAACCAATACATGGTGTCAGAAGTGATTGAAAGAGATGAAGAGGAAAAATCTGAAGTTAAATCAGCTCTCCACATATTAGCAAGCCAAAAGAGAACATCGTTACTTACCATTGGAGAATAGCTAACGAAGTGAAAAATGGAAGGTTTACACCCACCGGCGAAGCTTCAGTTGACAGGTAATGTGGCTGAAAATTGGAGGAGGTTCAAACAACGTTTGGAGTTGTATTTATCAGCAATCGGAGCTGACGAGAAAAGTGATAAAATGAAAGCGTCAGTGTTCTTACGTGTCGTGGGTGATGAAGCGCTGGAGGTGTATAATAACTTCACATTCGCTGCTGATGGAGACAAAATGAAGTTGGATAAAATAATGGAACAGTTTGAGGCCTACTGCATACCTAAACGTAACGTGACGTTTGAGAGGCACAGATTTTTCACATGTGTACAGAAAACGGGAGAGACTATTAATCAGTATGTGACTGAACTGAGAAACAGAAGCAAAACGTGTGAATTTGGGGGACTGACAGACTCGCTGATAAAAGACAGACTGGTGTGTGGTATTCCAGATAATGGTCTAAGGGAAAGACTGCTAAGAGAGCAAAATCTAGACCTGGGAAAAGCCATAGCACTGTATAGGGCTACAGCGACTGTGAAGTCACAGGCAAAGGAGCTGTTCAGTGACAGTAGCTGCAACGTGGATGCAGTGAGAAAGAATGGACACAAACCGTTTAACAAAAAGAGCGCCAATGTGAAAAAAGAGGCGTGGCCAGCGAACAAAAATGAAAGGGGCAATCGAAAGTCATGTAGTCGATGCAGTACACAGCATCCACCAAGAAAGTGTCCAGCATATGGTAAAACATGCAATAGTTGCAACAAAAACAACCATTATGCCCGTTGCTGTAAGAACCAAGCGCAACAAAGCAAGGTCCATGCAGTAGATGAAAGCGAGATAGAGGAGTTCTATGTGGATGTTGTGTCTGAAAACAAGAAAGAAAAAAGAGACTGGATGTTGACACTAAAAGTGAATGACATACACATTCCATTTAAATTGGATACTGGAGCACAAGTTAATGTGATATCAGAGACTGATTTTAAGAAAATTAGACCCAGACCAAAGATACATGGAATAAAAGTGAAAGTGACAGGATACTCAGGTACTGATATACCAGTGAAAGGAAGATGCATTGTCAAAGTGACACTTAAGGACAGAGAGCACACGCTAGCATTCATCGTGGTGCCAAAGGATGTGCAAGCCATACTAGGTTTAAAAACCTGTGAGAGACTGAACCTGGTGAAGAGAGTCCTCGTTGTGGAAAGCGAAGGAGAGACAGTCTATGATGAACTCATGAAAGAGTACAACGACCTATTTCAGGGTCTAGGCTGCTTTCCAGGAGAACACACGATCAGAGTAGATAAAAGTATGCCAACGGTCATACATCCATGCAGAAAAGTTCCATTTGCTCTTCAAAAGCAACTGAAGGCAGAGTTGGACAGGATGGAAAGCCTGAACGTGATTCAGAAGATAGATGAGCCAACTGAGTGGGTGAGTTCCCTCGTCGTTGTGGACAAAAAGAATGGAAAGTTCAGAATTTGCCTGGATCCAAGAGATCTAAACAGAGCAATAAAGAGAGAGCACTTCAAGCTTCCTACACGTGAGGAAATCATGTCACAGTTTGCAAATGCAAAGTATTTCAGCAAGTTAGATGCATCATCAGGATTTTGGCAGATGAAACTGGATGAGGCAAGTTCAAGACTGTGCACGTTCAACAGTCCATTTGGCAGATACAGATTCCTAAGGTTACCATTTGGCATTGCCTCAGCTCCTGAAGTGTATCACAAAACTATCCATATGATCTATGAGCACCTGGAGGGAGTTGATACATCAATGGATGACATCATAGTATGGGGAACCACGAGGACTGAGCATGACGAGAGACTGAAAAAAGTGCTGGAAGCAACAAGGAAAACAAACCTGAAGCTGAATAGAGAGAAATGCCAGCTCGGGGTGACAGAACTGACATTCGTGGGAGATATCCTTAGCAGTGAGGGCATCAGACCAGATCCCAGAAAGGTGTCCGCCACTGAGAATATGCCAAAGCCACAATGCAAAAAGGACGTGCAGAGGTTTAATGGAATGATCAACTATATGGGTAAATTCATATCCAACCTCTCAGAAAAGATGGCGCCACTGAGAAGACTAACTGAAAAGAACATAGAATGAGAATGGAATCATGAGCATGAGAAGTCATGGAGCGATCTAAAGAAACTGCTCACAGAGGAACCAGTTCTGAGGTTTTATGACCCAGCGAGACCCATCAAGATATCATCAGATGCATCACAGAGTGGGCTCGGTGCCGTTCTTCTGCAAAAATATGACGACTGGCAACCTATTGCATATGCATCGCGCTCAATGACAGACGCGGAGACGCAATGTGCTCAAATAGAAAAGGAGCTGCTCAGCATCACATACGCCTGTGAAAGATTTCACCAGTTTGTGTCAGGACAAGCAATCAGTGTAGAGACTGACCATAAGCCCTTGATTGCATTGTTCCAAAAGCCACTAAATAGCTGTCCGCTTAGAATACAAAGAATGATGATCAGGCTGCAACGCTATACACTGAATGTTGCGTACACACCGGGTAAGCTGATGCATACAGCAGACACGTTGTCCAGAGCTGTTGACCCAAGAGAGCCCGCAAACACCAAAATGGATGAAAAAGTGAACGCCTACGTGGACATGATCACAAGTGCACTGCCCATAGCAGATGCAAAAATGGAGCTCATAAAGACTGAGCCAAACAAAGATGAAACAATGAGACGACTGAGGAAAAGCATCTTGGATAGATGGCCCAACATGAAGCAAGACTGCTCACCTGACATGGCAGAGTACTGGAACTGCAGGGCGGAACTATCAGTGGTCGAAGACATCATCTACAAAGGAAGTAAAATAGTTATCCCAAAGAGTCTGAGAAAAGAGGTGCTAAAAAGGATCCATGGAGGACATCTGGGAATCGAAAAGTGTAAGAAAAGAGCACGAGAGGTGATGTACTGGCCATGAATCAACCAAGATGTGACAAATGAGGTGTCAAACTGCACAATATGCCTGAAATATCGAGCAAGCAATCCGGTAGAACCACTAAAGCCACACCCAGCGCCAGACAGGCCTTACCAGAAGGTAGGCACTGACCTATTTGTATGTCAAGGGAAGGACTATCTTGTAGTCACAGACTATTACTCCCTGTATCCAGAGGTTTGTAGACTGTACACCACCACTGCAGATGCTGTGATAACACGTATGAAAGCCATATTCTCCAGACATGGCGTGGCAAGCGAGGTCTTCACAGACAACGGACCCCAGTTTTACAATGCAAGTTTCCGACACTTTGCCAAAGAGTGGGACTTTGTCCACACAACGTCAAGTCCTCACTTTCCACAGTCCAATGGACTAATGGAAAAATCGGTCCAGACAGTGAAAAGACTGATGTACAAGGCAAAAGACAGTGGAACTGACTTCTACCAGAGCATGCTTGTATACCGCACAACGCCGCTCGAGTGTGGTATGTCACCAGCCCAACTCCTTATGGGACGTCTGCTAAGGTCAAACCTACCCATCCCGGAGAACCTCCTGAAAACAAAAGAGGGGGAGAAAGTGAGGAAGTTCAAAGAACAACAGAAAGAAAAGCAAAAGTACTACTATGATAGAGGAACACAAAACCTACCTGAACTCCACACTGGTGACCAAGTAAGGTTCAAAGACAAAACAAACACATGGACTCAGAAGGGAACTGTCCTGAGTGAAGTACAACCAAGATCATACACCTTTCAGACAGATGAGGGTGCTGTTCTGCGAATAAATCATCGAGATCTTTTCATGGGACCAGCCACAGCAAGTCAAAAGACTGATACTGTTGAACAACCTGATCACACAGCAGGTCAAAAGACTGATACTGTTGAACAACCTGATCACACAGCAGGTCAAAAGACTGATACTGTTGAACAACCTGATCACACAGCTGAGAAATCATCATCTGAGGCAACAACTCAGATTCAAGGACAATCAATCAGAAAATCCTCAAGACACGTGAAGCCTCCTGAGAGACTCATTGAGCAAGTTTAAGGACTCTTGTTATAGAAGGAAGTAATGTTATCTTATTCTCTCTTCAAGTTCTAGTGTATTTTCATATTTCATGTGAACACACAAAACAAGGTTAAAAAACCTTGATAATGATAATGTAAGTTCATTAAGTGTTACAGTTAAAATGCAGAGTAATACAAAGAAAACATGTTGTTAGATAAAAGTAAAATACTTTTGTTTTAAGAAAGGGAGATGTAATGATATCAGCAAATAGTGATGGTATTTGCCTGTTTGATTATGATGCCTTACCAGCATATTTGCCTGTTTGATTATTTATGCCTGACTAGCAGAGGGCATGTGACAGAGGCAGAGTTTAGTTTTAGTTTTGTTTTAGATGGATCTCTAAGATGGTGTCTCCTGTAATGCTGTTAACTTAGATGAACAAGCTTTAGATTAAAAGACATTCTCTTTCATGAAGGTGTCGTCATTGAACCCACATACAAATCGATACACAGACCAGGCAGTTACAGATCATATTCGAACGAGTGTATGTCCTCCCGCATTGCTCACACTTTCAGGTCCAGGCTTACCAGCTCTGGTTGGCCATATTCCTCTAGCCTCCAACCGCCTCACCCGGTCAAACAGCCATGTTGCCAATCTCCAATATTTTTTATAACTAATAAATAAAAGTGTTCAATAAAAATGGTAAAACCCACAATTTATTTTAATGACCCTATGACTTTCCTCCCTCGCAGCTGTATCCAGGAGATTTAGCTTTAATTTCTGGCGACTCCAAGACAATCCTAAAGGGTTGGCAAACCTTCGGGTATAACAACAACAACTTGCATTTATATAGCACCTTTAACGTAGTAAAATGTCCCAAGGTGCTTCACAGGAGCGTTAACAAACAAAATTTGACACCGAGCCAAATAAAGAGCTATGAGGACTGCAAAAAAGTAGGTTTTAAGGAGCGTCTTAAAGGAGGAGAAAGGTAGTGAGGCGGAGAGGTTTAGGGAGGGAATTCCAGAGCTTAGGGCCTTGGCAGCTGAAGGCACGGCCACCAATGGTGGAGCGATTATAATCAGGGATGCTCAAGAGGCCAGAATTGGAGAAGTGCAGAAATCTCTGAGTGGGGTTGTGGGGCTGGAGGAGGTTGCAAAGATAGGGAGGGGCGAGGCCAAGGAGGGATTTGAAAACAAGGATGGGAATTTTGAAATCGAGGCGTTGCACAACCGGGATCCAATATAGGTCAGCGAGCACAGGGGTGATGGGCGAACAGGGCTTGGTGAGAGTTCGGACACGGGCAGCCGAGGTTTTGGATGAGCTCAAGTTTATGGAGGGTGGAATGTGGGAGGCCAGCCAGGAGTGCGTTGTAATAGTCAAGTCTAGAGGTAACAAAGGCATGGGTGAGGGTTTCAGCAGCGGATGAGCTGAGGTAAGGGGTGGACCCGAACAATATTACAGAGGTGGAACTAGGTGGTCTTAGTTGTGGTGCGGATATGTGGTCGGAAGCTCATCTCTGGGTCAAATACAACACCAAGGTTCCGAACAGTCTGATTCAGCCTCAGACAGTTGTCAGGGAGAGGGATGGAGTCGGTGGCTAGGGAATGGAGTTTGTGGCGGGGACCGAAGACAATGGCTTCGGTCTTCCCAATATTTACTTGGAGGAAATTTCTGCTCATCCAGTACTGGATGTTGGACAAGCAGTCTGATATGCACGGTTATGATGTTTAGCTGCCTGACCTGTCCCTTTAGGCCACTGCTCTAAGTAGGCAAACCCAGGTAATTGTAGCTACTTTGAAACTGCTGAGGTGGAACTGCTTCTAAATTTCAGGCTGTAGCTCATTAACTGTCTTGTCCTATTTTTTGAAAGAGCAGTTGATCTTCCGCGGCATTCCTCACAGGGAGTCGAGGTGAGGCGGAGTCTTCAGGTCAAATGGTGGCGGGGCTAATTCGAGCAGGGTTGAGGGAGAGCTGCTAGGATGGAGGGGAATGGAGGATGGGGAGGGGCCTTCTGAGTGTTTAACAGGTGAAAGCGGGACGAGTAACTCCACCAGCTGCAGGTCTGGCTGTGGCCCGAGGCCTTCATTGAACCCAGCTTATTCACTGTTGCCCTGACCCAGCACATTCACTGTCCATGGCAAATCAATCATTAACAGGCACCCTCCCTCCCCCAGTTCAGTCAGCTGTGGCTCAGTGGGAAGCACTCTCACCTCTGACTCAGAAGTTTGTGGGTTCAAGTCCCACTTCAGAGACTTGAGCACAAAATCTAGGCTGACACCCTCAGTACAGTACCAAAGAAGCGCTGCAATGTCAGAGGTGCTATTTTTTAGATGAGACGTTAAACCGAGGCCTTCACAGGTGGGTGTAAAAGATCCTTGGCACTATTTCGAAGAAGAGCAGGGGAGTTATCCCTGGTGTGTGGTATCACTAAAATATACACGGGACGTAAAACAGAAAGAACTTGCATTTCTATAGCACCTTTCAAGACCTCAGAAGGTCCCAAAGCGCTTTACAGCCAATGAAGTACTTTTGAAGTGTAGTCACTGTTGTAATCTAGCAGATGCAATAGCCAATTTGCGCACAGCAAGCTCCCACAAACAGCAAAGTGATTATGACCAGATAATCTGTGTTAGTGATGTTGGTTGAGGGATAAATATTGGTCAGGACACTGGGGAGAACTCCCCTACTCTTCTTTGAATAATGCCATGAGATATTTCACGTCCACCTGAGAGGGCAGACAGGGCCTCATTTTAACGTCTCATCCAAAAGATGCTAAGGGGCACATCTGCACTCCGATTGGTGTGCACACAAGCTTCAGATTGCTGGCGACACCCTGTTGGGTTGACACGATCTTGGATCACCTTCTGGAGACGCTTTGAGTTAAACTGAGTGAAGCTGTCAACAACAGCAAACAACAACAACTTGTATTTATATGGCACCTTTAACGTAGTAAAATATCCCAAGGTGCTTCACAGGAGCGTTAACAAACAACATTTGACACTGAGCTACATAAGGAGATATTAGGGCAGATGACCAAAAGCTTGGTCAAAGAGGTAGATTTTATGGAGCATCTTGAAGGAGGAGAGAGGGGTAAAGAGGCAGGGAGGTTTAAAGAAAGACTTGCATTTATATAGCTCCTTTCACGACCGCCGGACGTCTCAAAGCACTTTACAACCTTTTGGAGTGGAGTCACTGTTGTAATGTGGGAAACGTGGCAGCCAATTTGCACACAGCAAGCTCCCACAAACAGCAATGTGATAATGACCAAATAATCTGCTTTAGATAACAACAGAAAATGCTGGAAACACTCAGCAGCTCAGGCAGCATCGAGGAGAGAGAAACAGAGTTAACGTTTTGGGTCAAGGACCCTTTGTCAGAACTGGAAAAGGTTAGGGAAGAGAGATTTTTAAGCAAGTGCAGTGGCAGGAACAGGGAGGAGGGGAGGAAAGAACAAAAGGAAGGTCTGTGATAGGATGGAAGGCAGGAGAGATTGACTGACAAAAGGGATGATGGTGCAAGGCAAAAGGAGAAGGTAATGGGACAAGTTAAGAAACAAAAGATGACTCTAGATGAGGTGTAAATGGTGATGGCAGAATCATCAACAGCTATCTCCCTCTGAACTTGCAGCATTCCCTTCTCTCCAATCCAACCCTAACATTGTCATTAAACCTGCTGACAAGGGTGGTGCTGTTGTTTAGTGAACCGACCTCTACTGTGCGGAGGCTGAACAGAACTCTCTGACATCTCCTTCTACCTCCCCCTGGGCCATGACCCCACTACCAAACATCAAGAAATTGTTTCCAAGACTGTCACTGACCTTAGCTCCTCTGGACATTTTCCCTCCATGGCCACCAACCTCATAGTCCCCCAACCCCGCACAGCTCGCTTCTACCTCCTTCCCAAGATCCACAAACAGGACTGCCCTGGTAGACCCATTGTTTCAGCCTGTTCTTGCCCCATGGAACTTATCTCTTCCTATCTCGACTCTATTTTTTTTCCCCTTGTCCAGTCTCTTCCCACCTACATTTGCGACTCTTCCAATGCCCTCCGCCACTTTAACAGTTTCCAGTTTCCTGGCCCCAACCGTCTCCTTTTCACTATGGACGTCCAATCCCTCTACACCTCCATCCCCCACCAGGACGGCCTGAGGACACTCCGCTTCTTCCTTGAACAGAGGCCCAACCAGTCCCCATCCACCACCACCCTCCTCCGCCTGGCTGAACATGTTCTCACATTGAACAACTTCTCCCTTGACTCCACTCAGTTCCTCCAAATAAAAGGTGTTGCTATGGGAACCCACATGGACGTTAGCTATGCCTGCCTTTTCGTGGGATATGTGGAACAGTCTTTGTTCCAGTCCTACTCAGGTCCCCTATTCTCGCCCTGAACTAGATATTTTCATTCACTGTTTCCAATTTCCACCCTTCCCTCACCTTCACATGGTCCATCTCTGACTCTTCCCTTTCCATCCTCAACTTCTGTCTCCATCTCTGCGGATAGGCTATCGACCAACATCCCCTATAAGCCCACTGACTCCCACAGCTACCTGGACTACACTTCCTCCCACTCCGCTTCCTGTAAGGACTCTATTGCATTCTCCTAGTTTCTCCGTCTCCGCCGCATCTGTTGTGTATGTACCTTTAAGAGAATAACTGGTCTCAGACTGCAGTACCGGCAGTGACCACCCCTGTATAAAAGGCACTAGTGAGCCTCTGTGTTTTTAGTTTCACTATGGACTTCCACCAGTAAAGACTTATTTTGTTCACTCCTGCTGTCCGTGTCTCAATTATTCACGGACGTAACACTGGCGACGAGTAAGAAACGAACTTACCTGCAACTTGGCAGCGCCTCAGACGATGTTATTGAAGGTCGAAGTCAGAAGAAAGAAAAAAAATAAAAATAAAAATAAAATCCAAAGAAACTCGAGAAATGGGCGTCGACCGTGGGCAACCGCCCTCCAAATCGTCGGATTGAAAACTTGCAGGAGAGACTGTCCAGAGCCAGGCTTGGTTCCTCGGTCTGTGGTTTCCCAGCTAATCGGGCTGGTGGCAGGTAGTGCACTGATCCTTCCTGGGCTGCGGCGGGCTAGAGCTCGATTGGGTGGCTTTTCAACGGGGCCGGGCAGCGAGTCGGGAAGCAAAGAGAGAGAGAGAGGGTGGAGCACATAGGGCGTGGCCGGTGCTTCGAAGCCGGGCAGCGTTCGGACCTAAGAAGAGGGAGGGAAGTGTCCCAGAGGGTCCGCTCCACGACGGGAAAATAATAAAAGAAAAAAAATCAATATTAAACGCGCAAGAAACCGTGGAAAGCAGCGCTAACAACAGCGGGGAAGAAGGCAAAGCGCGGGAGGCGCCATTTTGTTAAATCGGGGAAGAAGGCAAAGCGTGGGAGGCGCCATTTTAGATTTGCAAGATGCCGAAGACTGGCTGTATCACTGTTTTTGATAATACAATAGAGGACTGGATCACGTATGTGGAAAGAGTCGAGGTATATTTCGAGGCAAACGAAATAGCGGAGGGGAAAAAGGCATCGATATTGCTAAACTTAATGGGCGCTAGAACGTACGGCCTATTGCGGGACCTGATTACTCCAGCCAAACCGAAGGCGAAGAGTTTTAACGAAATTGTTGCTGTCCTACAGGAACACTTAAACCCTGCACCGCTGTTGATAGCAGAAAGATTTAAATTCCACAGGAGAACTCAGCACAAAGATGAGAGCAATGCTGTGTATCTTACGGAGCTATGCAAGCTATCAAAGCACTGCCAGTTCGGAGCAGGACTGGCAGATACCCTACGGGACAAATTTGTCTGTGGACTCCTGAGTGAAGAAACACAGAAGAAGTTACTCTCAGAGAAAGAGCTGATGCTAGATAAGGCTTTCAGCATGGCAGTATCGTATGAAGCAGCAGCCAGGGGAGCTGCAGAAATTCAACAAAAACCACAGGAATACGGCACCCACGAAATGACACGGGGATTTGCAAAATGTTATCGCTGCGGCAGAACTAACCATGACCAGAAGGACTGCTGGTCCAAAGACAAAATATGCAGGCAATGCGGGAAGATGGGACACATTGCACGAGTTTGCAGGTCTGGGAAGAAGACCAGCGACAACAAAAAGGCTACTAAGGAACCGTACAAGAAAGCACAAAAGATGACGGACAGTAGTTCCGAAGACCAGATGAGCGATAGTGAATCCGGGAACAGGAGACTAAGCTGTTTCAAACTTCACAACGTAATTGCAAAAGAGGATCACCGAACCATTTGGGTCACCCTCATGATAGCAGGGTCCCAAGTTAAAATGGAATTGGATACAGGATCAGTGCTAACCGTCATGAATCGACGAGACTACGAGCGGCTATTTTCACACATACCCTTGAGACATCCATCGTCTTGACGACGTATACGGGGCAAAGAGTATATCCCAGAGGAAAAATAAGGGTGCCTGTCGAATACAATGGCAAGAAAATACAGAAATTGTATCTCTACATACTGCCAAATGGTGGACCACCGTTATTGGGACGGGAATGGATCAGGAAGATAAACTTAGATTGGCATTCCATTCATGCAATGACGGTGGACGGTAAAAAAGATGAAGACGTCACTCCTGGACGATTGTCAACAATCTTAGCTAACGCCAAAGAGGTTTTTCAACAAGAACTGGGCACACTTAAAGGCGTAACCGCCTCGATAAAAATAGAAGAGAATGCAGTTCCCAAGTTTTTCAAAGCAAGACCGGTACCATATGCAATTCGCCCAGCCGTCGAGGCAGAGCTGGAGAATCTGGAGAAGGTGGGCGTGTTGTCTAAGGTCGACTGGAGCGAGTGGGCGACACCCATCGTTCCTGTCATGAAGAAAACGTTAAGCAATAAGTCCGGGGAGCCAAGGAAGATTCGCATCTGTGGGGATTTCAAGGTGACGGTGAACCCAGTCCTTCACACAGTACAATATCCTCTTCCAAGGATAGAAGACATCTTCGCCTCACTGTCTGGAGGGAAGCGTTTTACAAAAATTGACCTAGCACAAGCATATTTGCAGATGGAGGTTGAAGAGTCCTCGAGGAAGTATCTCACGATAAACACTCACAAAGGTCTTTACCAGTATCATCGATTGGTATTCGGAGTAGCATCGGCTCCGGCGATATGGCAAAGAGCGATGGAACAAGTCCTGCAAGGGATTCCGGGGACTCAGTGTTACTTGGACGACATCCTTGTAACAGGTGAAGATGACAGTGAACACCTTAACAGGTGCTCACTGGACTACGGGAACATGGGCTGCGAGCCAACCGCCCCAAGTGCGAATTTTTTAAGAAACAGATATCGTATTGTGGCCATGTGATTGATGAAGAGGGGTTACATAAGTCCCCTGACAAAATTGAAGCGGTTGTTAAGGCCCCAGCGCCTGAAAATGTGTCGCAACTGAGGTCATTCCTCAGATTGGTGAATTACTATTGATATACCTATCAATTCATCCAATGAAAAGCGACGAGTTAAGAAAGTAACTATAGGTTTTTGATTGGCTAAATAACAGAGCCCACCCTCGTGGGTGATCGGATACAACAAGGAGGAATGCCAGCCAGTCAACTACCTTTATACCTGGGCAGGTAGGTGGAGTCATGGGCGGAGTCAGCAGTGGTCAGCCCAGGTATAACAGCGTGACAAGAGGCGACCTCGTATAGTGATACAACAGTGTGAACAGTGATAACCATAGAGTAACGATATAACAGTGATAACTATAGTGTAACGATAGTGAATGATAAAAGTGGTTTACCACATTCACCCCTTGTTTAGATTTGAGTCCGGCGGGGTGAAGTGTACTACCAGTTCTGGTATGTCAGTCTGTCCGGAGGCCTCGTAAGCCTTTCTGATCGTCACAGCGGCGGCGTTGCATTATCCGGTGTTAATGCTGGTGTCTGCATGGTCGGCGAAGGCTCGTGGGGTTCCGGCATGCCATCTACCTGGGCTGGAATTGGGGGGGTGGTGGGGGGGGGTGAAGGTGGTGTCTCCGGAGTGCCCGAGGGTGCGAGGTCTCGTAAGGAGACTGTGTCCTCCCACCCGTCTGGGTATGCCACATAGGCGTACTGGGGGTTGGCGTGCAGGAGGTCCACCCTCTCGACCAGGGGGTCCGTTTTATGGGCCCTCACGTGCTTTCGCAGCAAGATGGGCCCCGGAGAGGTCAGCCAGGTTGGTAGCGTGGTTCCCGTAGTCGACTTCCTGGGGAAAACAAACATTCGTTCATGGGGGGTGGCGTTGATGGCAGTGCAAAGTAGTGACCGGGTGGAATGCAGCGCTGCCGGGAGGACTTCCTGCCAGCGGGAGGTTGGGAGGCCCTTAGACTTTAAGGCTAAGAGGACGGCCTTCCATACCGTCGCGTTCTCTCTTTCCACCTGGCCGTTCCCTCGGGGGTTGTAGCTGGTGGTCCTGCTTGCAGCAATACCTCTCGCTAGTAGGAACTGACGGAGTTCCTCGCTCATGAAGGAGGAGCCCCGGTCACTATGTATATAGTTTGGGAACCCGAACAAGGCGAAAAGGTCGTTCAGGCATTTAATGACCGTGGTACTGGTCATGTCTGGGCAGGGGAAGGCAAAGGGGAAACGGGAGTACTCATCAACAATGTTGAGGAAGTACACATTACGGTCAGAGGACAGGAGGGGCCCCTTAAAGTCGATGCTCAGGCGCTCGAAGGGGCGGGTGGCCTTGATCAGGCTTGCTCTGTCCGGCCTAAAGAAGTGCGGTTTGCACTCGGCACAGGTCTGGCAGTTCCTGGTCATGGTCCTGACCTCCTCGATGGAGTAGGGCAGGTTGCGGGCCTTAATGAAGTGGTAAAGTCTGGTGACCCCGGGGTGGCAGAGGTCGTTGTGGAGGGTCTGAAGTCTATCACTTTGCGCGCTGGCGCATGTAATTCGTGACAGAGCATCGGGGGGTTCGTTCAGCTTACAAGATATCATAATCATAGGTGGAGAGCTCGATTCTCCACCTCAAGATCTTGTCATTCTTGATTTTGCCCCTCAGCTTGTTATTAAACATAAAAGCGACCGAATGTTGGTCGGTGAGGAGGGTAAATCGTTTGCCTGCCAGGTAGTGCCTCCAGCGTCGTACCGCCGCCACAATCGCCTGGGCCTCCTTCTCGACCGACGAGTGTCGGATCTCAGGGCCCTGTAGGGTCCTTGAGAAGAAGGCCACCGGTCTCCCCTCCTGGTTAAGGGTGGCGGCTAGGGCGAAGTCGGATGCATCGCTCTCGACTTGGAAGGGGATGGACTCATCCACTGCGTGCATTGTGGCCTTGGCAATGTCTCCCTTAATGAGGGAGAAGGCTGCGCACGCTTCCTCCGTAAGGGGGAAGGATGTGGACTTCATGAGGGGTCTGGCTTTGTCCGCATAATTGGGCACCCATTGGGCATAGTAGGCGAAGAGTCCCAGGGTTCTCTTCAGTGCCTTTGGACAGTGGGGGAGGGGTTGCTCCATGAGGGGGCGCATTCTTTCGGGGTCGGGGCCGATGACTCCGTTCTCTAGTACACAGCCGAGGATGGCAAGGCGCGAGGTGTTAAACACACATTTATCCTTATTGTAGGTGAGGTTCAGCCGTTGGGCCGTACGGAGGAATCTCTCCAGATTAACGTCATGGTCCTGCCAGTCGCGGCCGCAGATGGTGACGTTATCTAGGTAGGGGAACGTGGCGTGCAGCCCGTTCTGGTCAACCATCCGGTCCATCTCCCTTTGGAAGACCGAAACCCCATTGGTGACGCCGAAGGGAACCCTAAGGAAGTGGTAGAGGCGGCCATTCGCCTCGAAGGCGGTATACTGGCGGTCCTCAGGGCGGATAGGGAGTTGGTGGTAGGCCGACTTAAGGTCGATGGTAGAGAATACTCGGTATTGTGCGATCTGATTGACCATATCAGATATGCGGGGAAGGGGGTATGCGTCCAGCTGGGTGTACCTGTTTATGGTCTGGCTGTAGTCGATGACCAGGCGGTTCTTATTGCCCGTCTTAACTACCACGACCTGGGCACGCCAGGGGCTGGTGCTCCCTTCGATGATGCCCTCCTTCAGGAGACGCTGCACCTCAGAGCTAATGAAAGCTCTGTCCCCGGCGCTGTACCGCCTGCTCTTGGTCGCGACGGGTTTGCAGTCGGGGGTGAGGTCAGCGAACAGGGAAGGTGGCGGGACTTTGAGGGTGGATAGGCCGCAGGTGTTACGCGGTGAGCGGTTTAAAATCTGTTGGTTGTTGACTGTGAGTGGGGGGAGGGGTCCGCCGTATGCTAGCGTGACGCTTTGGAGGTGGGATTGGAAGTCTAGCCCTAGTAGGACGGCGGCGCATAGCTGGGGGAGGACGAGGAGTTTAAAATGTTTATACTCCGTACCCTTAACCGATAGGGTCACAACACAGTAGCCGCTGATGTCTGTGGCGTGGGATCTCGATGCCATCGAGATCCGGTTGCGCGTTGGCAGGACAGGGAGGGAGTAGTGGCTCACCGTATCTGGGTGGATGAAACTCTCCGTGCTTCCGCTGTCGAACAGGCAGGTCGTGGCGTGGCCGTTTACTCTGATGTCCATCATTGACTTGGACAGGTGATGCGGGCGGGCTTGGTCCAGTGAGACGGAGGCTAGTGTATAGCTGAGCGAGTTGCTGTAGTCTGCGGGTGAGGCGGTAGTCGGGTCTAGAGGCACGGTGGCGGTCGAGCGTGGTGGGTAAAATGGCGTCTCCCACGAGGTTGGACAAAATGGCGGAGAAGATGGCTGCCCCCATAACTCACATGAGGCACTGCTGGTGTCGGTTGCCTGTATCAAAGATGGCCGCCCCCATGAATCACATGTGGGGATGCTGGCCTCTGTTGCCTTGAAGGAAGATGGCCGCCCCCACAGCTCGCATGAGGCACTGCTGGCCTCTGATGATCCACCTCTGCAGGCCTTAGCGAAGTGGCCTTTCTTCATGCAGTTTGAGCAGGTAGAGTTCCTGGCTGGGCAGCGCGACCTCGGGTGTTTCGCCTGGCCGCAGAAGAAGCAGCCGGCGGCCCGATCGCGGGGGTCCGATGTCGGAGCCGGTACCGGGGGTGGCGGTCTCGATCGGGTCCGGGACGCCGACGCTGAGGTAGGTCCCAGGGGGGTTGCTGCGGGGGGTATCGCGATTGGGGTCGGTCCCAAGTCCCAGGGTCGCGAGTTACAGTACCTTGAGTATGCCTCGAGGTCCCGATGGGCCACTTCTAGAGAGAGAGCGAGGGCTGCAGCTTTGTCCAGGTCGAGGTCCCTTGCTTCCAGTAGTCTTTGCCGTGAGTAGTCGGACCGCAGGCCTTTCACGAAGGCATCGCGGACATTGTCTTCAGTATTTTCTGCCGCCGTTACCGCTTTAAAGTTACAGTCTCTGCCGAGTGCTTGTAGCACCCGTAAAAATTCCTCCACGGGCTCTCCTGGCTGTTGCGGGCGGGATCTTAGGAGGTGTCTGGCATACATGGAATTTACCGGGGTTTGGTACTGTCTTTTCAGCCGGTTGATGGCGTCCTCGTATGTTTTAAGGTCCCAGATGAGTGCGAATACTTTAGGGCTCACTTGGGCGTTCAGAACTCTTAGCATGGATTTCTGAGGCACGCCGGATTCTCCCAGGTAGGCTTTGAAGCAGCTCAGCCAGTGTTCGAAGTCGAGGGCTGAGTTTGCTGCCTGTGGGTTTAGGTCCAGGTACGGTGGTCTGAGGGCTCGCAGCCAGGCCGGCTGCTGTGGCTGTTGTAGCTGGGCGTCTGGCTGGTCGCTTGGCTGGTCGTTTGGCTGCTCAAGTGTCGACATTTTAAAATTTAGCCAATAAAATTGATATACCTATCAATTCATCCAATGAAAAGCGACGAGTTAAGAAAGTAACTATAGGTTTTTATTGGCTAAATAACAGAGCCCACCCTCGTGGGTGATCGGATACAACAAGGAGGAATGCCAGCCAGTCGACTACCTTTATACCTGGGCAGGTAGGTGGAGTCATGGGCGGAGTCAGCAGTGGTCAGCCCAGGTATAACAGCGTGACAAGAGGCGACCTCGTATAGTGATACAACAGTGTGAACAGTGATAACCATAGAGTAACGATATAACAGTGATAACTATAGTGTAACGATAGTGAATGATAAAAGTGGTTTACCACATTCACCCCTTGTTTAGATTTGAGTCCGGCGGGGTGAAGTGTACTACCAGTTCTGGTATGTCAGTCTGTCCGGAGGCCTCGTAAGCCTTTCTGATCATCACAGCGGCGGCGTTGCATTATCCGGTGTTAATGCTGGTGTCTGCATGGTCGGCGAAGGCTCGTGGGGTTCCGGCATGCCATCTACCTGGGCTGGAATTGGGGGGGTGGTGGGGGGGGGTGAAGGTGGTGTCTCCGGAGTGCCCGAGGGTGCGAGGTCTCGTAAGGAGACTGTGTCCTCCCACCCGTCTGGGTATGCCACATAGGCGTACTGGGGGTTGGCGTGCAGGAGGTCCACCCTCTCGACCAGGGGGTCCGTTTTATGGGCCCTCACGTGCTTTCGCAGCAAGATGGGCCCCGGAGAGGTCAGCCAGGTTGGTAGCGTGGTTCCCGTAGTCGACTTCCTGGGGAAAACAAACATTCGTTCATGGGGGGTGGCGTTGATGGCAGTGCAAAGTAGTGACCGGGTGGAATGCAGCGCTGCCGGGAGGACTTCCTGCCAGCGGGAGGTTGGGAGGCCCTTAGACTTTAAGGCTAAGAGGACGGCCTTCCATACCGTCGCGTTCTCTCTTTCCACCTGGCCGTTCCCTCGGGGGTTGTAGCTGGTGGTCCTGCTTGCAGCAATACCTCTCGCTAGTAGGAACTGACGGAGTTCCTCGCTCATGAAGGAGGAGCCCCGGTCACTATGTATATAGTTTGGGAACCCGAACAAGGCGAAAAGGTCGTTCAGGCATTTAATGACCGTGGTACTGGTCATGTCTGGGCAGGGGAAGGCAAAGGGGAAACGGGAGTACTCATCAACAATGTTGAGGAAGTACACATTACGGTCAGAGGACAGGAGGGGCCCCTTAAAGTCGATGCTCAGGCGCTCGAAGGGGCGGGTGGCCTTGATCAGGCTTGCTCTGTCCGGCCTAAAGAAGTGCGGTTTGCACTCGGCACAGGTCTGGCAGTTCCTGGTCATGGTCCTGACCTCCTCGATGGAGTAGGGCAGGTTGCGGGCCTTAATGAAGTGGTAAAGTCTGGTGACCCCGGGGTGGCAGAGGTCGTTGTGGAGGGTCTGAAGTCTATCACTTTGCGCGCTGGCGCATGTAATTCGTGACAGAGCATCGGGGGGTTCGTTCAGCTTACAAGATATCATAATCATAGGTGGAGAGCTCGATTCTCCACCTCAAGATCTTGTCATTCTTGATTTTGCCCCTCAGCTTGTTATTAAACATAAAAGCGACCGAACGTTGGTCGGTGAGGAGGGTAAATCGTTTGCCTGCCAGGTAGTGCCTCCAGCGTCGTACCGCCTCCACAATCGCCTGGGCCTCCTTCTCGACCGACGAGTGTCGGATCTCAGGGCCCTGTAGGGTCCTTGAGAAGAAGGCCACCGGTCTCCCCTCCTGGTTAAGGGTGGCGGCTAGGGCGAAGTCGGATGCATCGCTCTCGACTTGGAAGGGGATGGACTCATCCACTGCGTGCATTGTGGCCTTGGCAATGTCTCCCTTAATGAGGGAGAAGGCTGCGCACGCTTCCTCCGTAAGGGGGAAGGATGTGGACTTCATGAGGGGTCTGGCTTTGTCCGCATAATTGGGCACCCATTGGGCATAGTAGGCGAAGAGTCCCAGGGTTCTCTTCAGTGCCTTTGGACAGTGGGGGAGGGGTTGCTCCATGAGGGGGCGCATTCTTTCGGGGTCGGGGCCGATGACTCCGTTCTCTAGTACACAGCCGAGGATGGCAAGGCGCGAGGTGTTAAACACACATTTATCCTTATTGTAGGTGAGGTTCAGCCGTTGGGCCGTACGGAGGAATCTCTCCAGATTAACGTCATGGTCCTGCCAGTCGCGGCCGCAGATGGTGACGTTATCTAGGTAGGGGAACGTGGCGTGCAGCCCGTTCTGGTCAACCATCCGGTCCATCTCCCTTTGGAAGACCGAAACCCCATTGGTGACGCCGAAGGGAACCCTAAGGAAGTGGTAGAGGCGGCCATTCGCCTCGAAGGCGGTATACTGGCGGTCCTCAGGGCGGATAGGGAGTTGGTGGTAGGCCGACTTAAGGTCGATGGTAGAGAATACTCGGTATTGTGCGATCTGATTGACCATATCAGATATGCGGGGAAGGGGGTATGCGTCCAGCTGGGTGTACCTGTTTATGGTCTGGCTGTAGTCGATGACCAGGCGGTTCTTATTGCCCGTCTTAACTACCACGACCTGGGCACGCCAGGGGCTGGTGCTCCCTTCGATGATGCCCTCCTTCAGGAGACGCTGCACCTCAGAGCTAATGAAAGCTCTGTCCCCGGCGCTGTACCGCCTGCTCTTGGTCGCGACGGGTTTGCAGTCGGGGGTGAGGTCAGCGAACAGGGAAGGTGGCGGGACTTTGAGGGTGGATAGGCCGCAGGTGTTACGCGGTGAGCGGTTTAAAATCTGTTGGTTGTTGACTGTGAGTGGGGGGAGGGGTCCGCCGTATGCTAGCGTGACGCTTTGGAGGTGGGATTGGAAGTCTAGCCCTAGTAGGACGGCGGCGCATAGCTGGGGGAGGACGAGGAGTTTAAAATGTTTATACTCCGTACCCTTAACCGATAGGGTCACAACACAGTAGCCGCTGATGTCTGTGGCGTGGGATCTCGATGCCATCGAGATCCGGTTGCGCGTTGGCAGGACAGGGAGGGAGTAGTGGCTCACCGTATCTGGGTGGATGAAACTCTCCGTGCTTCCGCTGTCGAACAGGCAGGTCGTGGCGTGGCCGTTTACTCTGATGTCCATCATTGACTTGGACAGGTGATGCGGGCGGGCTTGGTCCAGTGAGACGGAGGCTAGTGTATAGCTGAGCGAGTTGCTGTAGTCTGCGGGTGAGGCGGTAGTCGGGTCTAGAGGCACGGTGGCGGTCGAGCGTGGTGGGTAAAATGGCGTCTCCCACGAGGTTGGACAAAATGGCGGAGAAGATGGCTGCCCCCATAACTCACATGAGGCACTGCTGGTGTCGGTTGCCTGTATCAAAGATGGCCGCCCCCATGAATCACATGTGGGGATGCTGGCCTCTGTTGCCTTGAAGGAAGATGGCCGCCCCCACAGCTCGCATGAGGCACTGCTGGCCTCTGATGATCCACCTCTGCAGGCCTTAGCGAAGTGGCCTTTCTTCATGCAGTTTGAGCAGGTAGAGTTCCTGGCTGGGCAGCGCGACCTCGGGTGTTTCGCCTGGCCGCAGAAGAAGCAGCCGGCGGCCCGATCGCGGGGGTCCGATGTCGGAGCCGGTACCGGGGGTGGCGGTCTCGATCGGGTCCGGGACGCCGACGCTGAGGTAGGTCCCAGGGGGGTTGCTGCGGGGGGTATCGCGATTGGGGTCGGTCCCAAGTCCCAGGGTCGCGAGTTACAGTACCTTGAGTATGCCTCGAGGTCCCGATGGGCCACTTCTAGAGAGAGAGCGAGGGCTGCAGCTTTGTCCAGGTCGAGGTCCCTTGCTTCCAGTAGTCTTTGCCGTGAGTAGTCGGACCGCAGGCCTTTCACGAAGGCATCGCGGACATTGTCTTCAGTATTTTCTGCCGCCGTTACCGCTTTAAAGTTACAGTCTCTGCCGAGTGCTTGTAGCACCCGTAAAAATTCCTCCACGGGCTCTCCTGGCTGTTGCGGGCGGGATCTTAGGAGGTGTCTGGCATACATGGAATTTACCGGGGTTTGGTACTGTCTTTTCAGCCGGTTGATGGCGTCCTCGTATGTTTTAAGGTCCCAGATGAGTGCGAATACTTTAGGGCTCACTTGGGCGTTCAGAACTCTTAGCATGGATTTCTGAGGCACGCCGGATTCTCCCAGGTAGGCTTTGAAGCAGCTCAGCCAGTGTTCGAAGTCGAGGGCTGAGTTTGCTGCCTGTGGGTTTAGGTCCAGGTACGGTGGTCTGAGGGCTCGCAGCCAGGCCGGCTGCTGTGGCTGTTGTAGCTGGGCGTCTGGCTGGTCGCTTGGCTGGTCGTTTGGCTGCTCAAGTGTCGACATTTTAAAATTTAGCCAATAAAATTGATATACCTATCAATTCATCCAATGAAAAGCGACGAGTTAAGAAAGTAACTATAGGTTTTTATTGGCTAAATAACAGAGCCCACCCTCGTGGGTGATCGGATACAACAAGGAGGAATGCCAGCCAGTCGACTACCTTTATACCTGGGCAGGTAGGTGGAGTCATGGGCGGAGTCAGCAGTGGTCAGCCCAGGTATAACAGCGTGACAAGAGGCGACCTCGTATAGTGATACAACAGTGTGAACAGTGATAACCATAGAGTAACGATATAACAGTGATAACTATAGTGTAACGATAATGAACGATAAAAGTGGTTTACCACTTTCAGTGGGTGCCGAATTTGTCGACAATTCTGCACCCACTGAACGCCCTGCTACGAACGGGGGTAGCATGGAAATGGAGCGATGATTGAAAGTGTGTTTTTCAGAAGAGTAAGGACTTAATCACTTCAAGGGAAGTTTTGGCTCACTACAGCCCAGCACTGCCAATCAGGCTGGCGTGTGATGCGTCTCCCTACGGCATTGGGGCGGTACTGTCACATAAATTCCTTGATGGTTTAGAGAGGCCGATAGCTTTTGCGTCACGCTCGTTAACTTCTGCCGAGCGTAACTACGCCCAGATTGACAGAGAGGCCCTCAGCCTAGTGTGGGGGGTGAAGAAGTTCAATCACTACCTGCACGGTCAAAAATGTACTCTACTAACCGATCATCAACCTCTTGTCTCCATTTTCAACCCTCAGAAAGGCGTACTGATAATGACAGCACAACGGCTGCAGAGATGGTCCCTTTTCCTAGGGGCACACCAATATGACATCGAGTACAAAGGAACTAAACAGCATGGAAATGCTGATGGATTGTCACGTCTACCATTGCCGACGGTGGAAGAAGAAGACCTTGCAGTGGATCCAATGGAGTTATTCCACTCGACCATAGTCGAATGTCTCCCTGTGACGAATGCAAACATAGAAAAGGAAACACGGAATGACCCGACACTATCACGGGTCTATGATTTAACGGTGAGGGGATGGCCAGCACATGGCGAACCACTGCTGCCAGCATTCTCGCCGAGAAGAGAACAGCTGTCAGTGTGCAGAGGAACCTTGATGTGTGGATCCAGAGTAGTAATTCCACCTAAGTTGACGGATAGAGTGCTCAATAAGCTTCATGAGGGTCATCTGGGTGGGGTAAAAATGAAGAACTTAGCCAGAGCGTTTGTGTGGTGGCCGGGAATCGATAGAGAAATCGAAGAGATGACCAAGAGCTGTGCAGGATGCCAGAAGGTCCAAAACGCCCCACCACAAGCTCCTCTGCATCCATGGGAGTGGCCCTCATCTCCATGGCAAAGGGTGCACATTGATTTTGCTGGTCCCTTCATGGACTCGATGTTTTTAATTGCGGTGGATGCACATTCAAAGTGGCCAGAGGTAATAAAAATGTCCTCAACCACCACGGAAAAAACTATCACAGTTTTACGAACCATATTCGCCAGGAATGGGCTGCCTGAACAGATTTGCTCTGACAATGGACCACAGTTTGTGTCTGAAGAGTTCGGAGGTTCTTAAAGAACAATGGTGTTAAGCATTACACATCTGCCCCATATCATCCAGCCACTAATGGATTGGCCGAGGGGTTTGTCCAAACATTCAAGAAGGCTATCAAGGCAATGTATAATGAAGATATACCCCTACAACACAAGGTGGACAACTTCTTGTTTGCCTACCGGAATGCGACACATGCGGTTACCAACCAAACTCCAGCCATGATGTTCTTCAATCGAAGACTACGATGCCGCTTGGATTTGGTTAAGCCAAACGTCCGAAGAGATGTGGAGAACAGGCAGTTTCAGAATATGAATGAAAGGCCGACCAGGAGTTTTAAGATAGGTCAACCAGTTTTGGCCCGGGACTACCGCATTGAGAAATGGCAGCCAGGAACGATTTGTACACGACAAGGACCTCTCATGTATACCGTGGACGTTGGGGAGAGCATTGTAAGACGCCATGCTGACCAGATTCTAGAGTCACTGGAAAACGTCAACTCCACACCACGATCTGATACACCTGGTAATGAAATCGACGTTCCAATTGCAGCTACCGCAGAACCGGTAATATTGGAAGCAGATGAACCAAACAACGACATTGATCCCGACTCAACATTGCCAGAAGAACCTGATACCCCAAAGAGGCGTTATCCAGACAGAATCAGGAAGCCTCCTCAAAGACTGAACTTATAATTGCTTAAACTTAACCAATGTATCTAGCAACAGTAATTGTGATTGTAATTAGTTATCATTTAGTTGTTAAATGAATGTTATGTACTGTTTATCTAAAAGGGGAGGAATTGTTGTGTATGTACCTTTAAGAGAATAACTGGTCTCAGACTGCAGTACCGGCAGTGACCACCCCTGTATAAAAGGTGCTAGTGAGCCTCTATGTTTTTAGTTTCACTATGGACTTCCACCAGTAAAGACTTATTTTCTTCACTCCTGCTGTCCGTGTCTCAATTATTCACGGACGTAACAGCATCTGTGCTGATGATGCCACCTTCCATACTAGTGCTTCCAACATGTCTTCCTTTTTCATCAACCGAGGATTCCCCTCTACCTTGATTGATATGTGTTAGATCCGTGGTTCAGTGGATAAATAATTACACGGATGCTGTACACAAACAAATAACAGGTCTTCACTGCAGGAGGGTAATCTCTAGACTGGGGTACAGAGGCATGCGCACAGCTTATATACCGGTGTGGCCACTGCCGGTACTACAGTATACAGGAGCTGTAAAAAGTAGTTCTGACTTAAAGCATATACACTACAATTCCTCCCTTTTTAGATTAATAATACCCCCTTAATATTCAAATAACAATTACATTTTTACATGTACATTCAATAACAAAAGTCCATTTATAGATTCAGTCTTTGGGGCGGCTTCCTGACCCTTTCGGGATAGCGCCTTTCCGGAGGTTCTTGTTCTTGGTGCAGAGGCGATTCTGACCCCCTTTCGTCGGGTAGTTCGTCGGGTTCCACTGCTACTGGGTCTGAAGTAGATACTACCGGTATGTCGGGTTCATCCCCAGGTACTCGAGACATGTGGTTGACGCATTCCTGTGATGCTAAGATCTGATCAACGTGGCGTCTCACAACGTTCTCCCCGACATCCACTGTGTACATTAATGGCCCCTGCGTTGTACATATCGTTCCGGGTTGCCACTTCTCTGTTCGATAGTCCCGGGCCAAGACTGGTTGCCCTACATTGAAGCTCCTTGTCGGCTTCTCGTTGATGTGCTGGAATTGTTTGTCCTCAACATTTCTTCGCACATTTGGTCTGAGCAAGTCCAGACGAGATCTCAACCTTCGGTTAAAGAACATCATGACCGGGGTCTGGTTGGTAACTGCATGTGTCGCGTTTCAGTAGGCTAATAAGAAATTGTCCATCTTATGCTGTAGTGGAATTTCCTCATCGCACATGGCCTTTATCGCCTTCTTAAAGGTTTGTACGAACCTCTCAGCCAATCCATTGGTGGCTGGATGATACGGGGAGGATGTGTAATGCCTTACCCCATTCCTTTTCATGAATTTTTGGAACTCGTCGGACACAAACTGTGGTCCATTATCAGAGCAGATCTGCTCTGGCAACCCGTTTCTGGCAAATATGGTCCGTAGGACTGCAATCGTTTTCTCTGTAGTGGTTGAAGACATCTTTATCACCTCAGGCCACTTTGAATGAGCATCCACCGCTATTAAGAACATTGAGTCCATGAATGGACCAGCAAAATCAATGTGCACCCATTGCCATGGAGAGGAGGGCCACTCCCATGGGTGTAGAGGGGCATGTGGTGGTGCATTTTGGACCTTCTGGCATCCTAAGCAGCTCTTAGTTAGGTCTTCGATTTGTTGATCGATTCCCGGCCACCACACATAAGCCCTAGCTAGGCTTTTCATTTTCACTCCCCCGAGATGACCTTCATGTAGCTCATTTAGCACTCTCTCCCTTAACTTGGGTGGAATCACCACTCTGGATCCACACATCACTGTCCCCTGGCATACTGACAGCTGTTCTCTTCTGGATGAGAATGCTGGCAACAGTGAGTCGCCATGTGTTGGCCATCCCCTCACCGTTAATTCATATACCCGTGACAGCGTCGGATCATTGCGGGTCTCCTTCTCTATATCCACGTTTGTTACTGGCAATCGTTCAATTATTGACGAATAAAATATCTTGATAGGGTCCACTGCTGGTGCTTCCTCCACAGTAGGCAGTGGCAGGCGCGATAGCCCATCAGCGTTCCCATGCTGTCTCGTGCCTTTATATTCTATTTCATATTGATTCGCCCCTAGAAACAGGGACCATCTTTGTAACCGCTGTGCAGTCATTACTGGCACGCCCTTCTTAGGATTAAAGATGGAGACAAGTGGTTGGTGGTCAGTCAGCAAGGTGAACTTCTGTCCATGCAGATAGTGGTTGAATTTTTTTACTCCCCATACTAGGCTGAGGGCCTCCCTGTCAATCTGGGCGTAGTTGTGCTCGGCTGAGGTTAGTGACCGAGACGCAAAGGCTACTGGCCTCTCCAACCCGTCTGGGAATTTGTGCGACAGCACTGCTCCAATGCCGTAGGGTGATGCATCACATGCCAAACGAATTGGTAGTGCTGGGTTGAAATGGGCCAACACCTCTTTTGATGTGATCAATTCTTTACACTTCTGGAAAGCTCATCTACGTTCATCATCCCACTTCCATGGTACCCCTGTTTGCGGTAGGGTGTTCAGCGGGTGTAATACCGTAGACAAATTTGGTAAGAACTTGTGGTAATAGTTTACCAGCCCGAGGAACGACCTCAGTTGTGACACATTTTCCGGTGCTGGAGCCTTGACTACTGCCTCTATCTTGTCAGGGGACTTATGTAACCCCTCTTCATTGATGACATGGCCGCAATACGAGATCTGTTTCTGGAGAAACTCGCACTTGTGGCGATTAGCTCGTAGCCCACATTCCTTTAATCTGGCGAGCACCTTCTCCAAGTTAGCGAGGTGATCCCCGTCATTTTCGCCCGTGACCAAGATGTCGTCCAAATAACACTGGGTCCCTGGAATCCCTTGCAGGACCTGATCCATCGCCCTTTGCCAGATAGCCGGAGCCGAGGCTACTCCAAACACCAGCCGGTTGTATTGATAGAGACCTTTATGGGTGTTGATCGTAAGGTAATGTTTCGAAGCTTCTTCTACCTCCATTTGCAAGTACGCCTGGGCTAGATCAATTTTGGTGAAGCGTTTACCACCAGATAGCGAGGCGAAAATATCCTCAATTCGTGGAAGCGGATATTGCACCGTGTGAAGGACTGGGTTCACTGTCACCTTAAAATCCCCACAGATGCGGACCTTCTTTGGTTCCCCAGGCGTATTACTCAACGACCTCTCCATTACAGGAACGATGGGTGTAGCCCACTCGCTCCAATCCACTTTGGACAGTACTCCTGAACGTTCCAACCCTTCCAGCTCTGCTTCAACCACTGGTCTGATCGCATAAGGCACTGGTCTGGCCTTCAGAAACTTTGGGCTTGCATTATCCTCTATTTTAATTGTTGCTGTTATTCCTTTTAGTGTTCCTAGTCCCTCCTGGAACACTTCTTTTGCGCCAGTTAGCATTTTTGACAGTCGTCCAGGTGTGACATCGTCATCCTTTTTGGCCTCCACCTTCAGTGCCTGTATGGAATGCCAATCTAAATGTATCTTCCAGATCCATTCACGTCCTAGCAGTGATGGTCCTCCATTTGGCAATACATATATATCCATTTTAGGTATTTCCTGACCTTTATATGTCACTTTCACCCTTATTTTTCCTTTGGGGTAGACTTTTTGCCCCGTATACGTCTTCAAGACAATCTCTGTAGCTTTCAAGGGTATGTGTGAAAATAGCCGCTTGTAGTCTCTTTGATTTATGACTGTTAGAGCTGACCCTGTGTCCAATTCCATTTCCACTTGGACTCCGTCTATCTTGAGTGTAACCCTGATAGTCTGGTGATCCTCCATTTTGGTTACATTATGTAGTTTCAGACAACCCAGCTCCTTGCTTCCGGAGTCTGTGTCACTTTTCTGTTCGTCTGAACCACTGTCCATCACCTGGTGTACCTTTTTGTACTTCTCCTGTGGAGATTTCTTACTGTTGGTTTTCTTCCCAGACCTGCAGACTCTTGCTATGTGTCCTGCTTTCCCACACTGTCTGCACACTTGGTCCTTGAACCAACAATCTTTCTGGTCATGTGTTGTTCTGCCGCAGCGATAGCACTTCCCTGTTCCATAGGTCATTTCGTTGGTGCCATATTCTTGCGGTCTCCGTTGTATCTCTGCAGCGCCCCTTGTGGCTGCTTCGTGCGCTACTGCCATACTGAAAGCTTTGTCCAGCGTAAGGTCCTTTTCTGATAGAAGCCGTTTCTGGGTTCCTTCACTTTGTAGCCCACACACAAACTTGTCCCTTAACGTGTCTGCTAGTCCCGCTCCAAACTGGCAGTATTTCGATAGCTTGCGCAGTTCCGTTAGGTACTCAGCATTGCTTTTGTCTTTGTGTTGGTTCCTTTTATGGAACTTAAATCGTTCTGCTATCAGCAGCGGTGTGGGGTTTAAGTGGTCCTGTAGGATTTCTACTATGCTTTCAAAATTCTTGTTTACCGGCTTCTCTGGGGTTATTAGATTTCGCAGTAACCCATAAGTTTTTGCACCCATGGAATTTAACAGAACCAGTGCTTTATTAGCATCTGGCACTTCATTCGCCCTGCAGTACACCTCAATACGTTCCACATATGTCGCCCAATCTTCGACTTCATTGTCGAACGTAGAGGTACTGCCACTCTTCGGCATCCTTGGTTGTGCGTTAACTATCACCAATGGTGCCTCCCGCGCTTCCCCTTCTTCTCCGCTGGCACAAAATGGCGTCTCCCGCACTTTCCTTCCTTCCCGCGCTCGCCCGTCTTCTCCGCTGCGGCTTCGCAAAATGTCGTCTCCCGCACTCTTCCTTCTTCTCCGCGGCTCAATGGCGCCTCCCGCGCTCTCCCTGCTTCTCCGCTGCTCAATGGCGTCTCCCGCGCTCTCCCTGCTTCTCCGCAGCTCAATGGCGTCTCCCCTTGCTTCACCCCGCGGATCCTGATCAGTCCGTGATCCCTGGCTATGCTCTGCGCGTTCTTCTCTTGATATTTGTCGACGCCGCTCAGTCTAGAACCAGGCTGTTTCTTACCCTCTCTCTCTCCGGTTTGCAGTATTTTTCCTCGACGCCGCTCGGTGATCAACCCCCGGCTGCGCCCTGCTATCTTCACCCTCTTTCTTACCCCGTCAACGCTGCCCGGCTCTCTCTCTCTGCCGTCGGTCGGCTCCAGCCGCCGCTGCTCGGGAAGGGTCTGCTCTGGACCTGTCGTCGGTCTCTTACTGCTCGTTGTGGCTGGGGAACCAAGCCCGGCTCTCCACAGCCTCCCCAGCGAAGTTGGATCTCTGCCTGACTGCTGGGCGGTTGCTCGCGGTCGACGCCCGTGTTCCTGGACTCGACTATTTTTTTAATTTTTTATGTTGCAGGTAGATTCGCATCAACACTCGTCGCCACTGTTAGATCCGTGGTTCAGTGGATAAATAATTACACGGATGCTGTACATAAACAAATAACAGGTCTTTACTGGAGGAGGGTAATCTCTAGACTGGGGTACAGAGGCATGCGCACAGCTTATATACCGGTGTGGTCACTGCCGGTACTACAGTATACAGGAGCTGTAAAAAGTAGTTCTGACTTAAAGCACATACACTACAATATGGCCCTTGACCGTGTCCGTTCCATTTCCCGCACTTCTGCTCTCACCCCTTCCCCTCCCTCCCAAAACCACGATAGTGTTCCCCTTGTCCTTACCTTCCACCCTACCAGCCTTCACATTCAATGGTACATCCTCTGCCATTTCTGCCACCTCCAGCATGATCCCACCACCAAACACATCTTCCTCTCCCCTCCACTTTCAGCATTCCGAAGGGACCACTCTCTCTGTGACACCCTGGTCCATTCCCCTATCACCCCCAACACCCCTTCCCCTTCCCACGGAACCTTCCCGTGCAAGCACCGGAGATGTAACACCTGCCCTTTTACCTCCTCCCTTCCCACTGTCCAGGGCCCCAAACACTCCTTCCAAGTGAAACAGCGACTTACTTGTACATCTTGCAATTTAATATACTGTATTCGCTGCTCACGATGTGGTCTCCTCTACATTGGGGAGACCAAATGCAAATTGGGTGACCGCTTTGCGGAACACCTCCATTCAGTCCATAAGAGTGACCCCGAGCTTCCGGTCACCTGTCACTTTAATTCTCCGCTCCACTCCCACTCTGATCTCTCCGTCCTCGACCTCTTACACTGTTCCAACGAAGCTGAACGTAAGCTCGATGAGCAGCACCTCATCTTTCGATTAGGCACTTTACAGCCTTCTGGACTCAACATAGAGTTCAACAATTTCAGACCATAACCTCGTCCCCTATATCTTTTTCCCCCTTTTTTTTCCTCACATGGTAGCTGTTGATGATTCTGCCATCGCCACTTACACCTTATCTAGCATCATCTTTTGTTTCTTAACTTGTCCCATTACCTTCTTTTTTTGCCTTGCACCATCATCCCTTTTGTCAGTCAATCTCTCCTGCCTTCCAGCCTATCACAGTCGTTCCCTTTGTTCTTTCCTCCCCTCCTCCCTGTTCCTGCCCTTACACTTGCTAAAAAATCTCTCTTCTCTAACCTTTTCCAGTTCTGATGAAGGGTCCTCGACCCAAAACGTTAACTCTGTTTCTCTCTCCTCGATGCTGCCTGACCTGCTGAGTATTTCCAGCATTTTCTGCTGTTATTTCAGATTTCCAGCATCCACAGTATTTTGCTATTGTAATCTATTTTAGATGTTGATTGAGGGATAAATATTGGCCAGGAGAACTCCCGTGCTCTTCTTCGAAATAGTGCCATGAGATCTTTTACGTCCACCTGAGAGAGCAGACGGGGCCACGGTTCAACGTCTCATCTGAAAGGTGGCTCCTCCGACAGTGTAGCACTCCCTCAGCACTGCACTGTTTAGGGAGGGAATTCCAGACTTTGGGGCCCAGGCAGCTGAAGGCACAGCCACCAAAGGTGGAGTGATTAAAATCAGCGATGCTCAAGATGTCAGACTTGGAGGAGCGCAGATATCTTGGAGTGTTGTAGGGCTGGAGGCGGTTACAGAGGTAGGGAGGGATTTGAAAACAAGTATTTTAAAATTGATCTGTTACCAGACTGGGAGCCAATGTAGGTCAGCGAGCACTGGGGTGATGGGTGAACGGGACTTGGTGCGAGTTAGGACACGGGCAGCCGAGTTTTGGGTGACTTCACGTTTACGTCAAGAATTGAAGTCTTTGTGGGCAACAGCACCACCCATTGGTCAGGCATGGGAGTGCAAAACAACACGGAAAGGACAGTCAGTGACTCTCCTGATGGCTCAGCTTGTTAACCCAGTGACTGGCTGATCTGTACTGAGACAGGTTTAAGCCCCATTCTGTGATCTCGGGGGTAAGGTGGGTTTGGGAGGGAGGCGGCAATAGAGGTGCTGCAATTGGTCTCAGTGCTTTGGGGTACAAGAGGAGAAAATTGACAAGGGGAGATGTGTGTTTATGTGTTAGTAATTAAGTGAGTGCGTGTGTATGTGTGTGAGAGAGTATGTCAGTATGTGTGCACCATCATCCCTTTTAACATTTAATCTCTCCTGCCTTCCACTCTATCACAGACCTTCCCTTTTGTTCTTTCCTCCCTTTCCCTGCCTCTGTACTTGCTTAAAACATGTTCCATCTCTTACCTTTTTCCATGTGATGAAATATGCCATTCATCAGGCACTCTGTATTCTATGCCATTCATCAGGCACTCTGTATTCTCTGTGTTTGATTGTGCCTGTGACTGTGACAAGCAGGGGAGTTTAGTTTCAGTTTCATTTCCTTACCTGTATTGTATTGTGTGTAGGGCTCCGCCCATACCTGGCCCCTACTTAAGCAGGCCCCAGCGTGTCTCACAGGCAGTATAGCAGATCTCTGGATGAGAGACACTTCTCCACTGTGTATTACTTTCTGAGTTAATAAAAGCCTTGCTTTGCTCCGTTAACGTTGAGTCTCGGATTCATTGAGGCACATCAATTTTATTAACTCAATTTTCAATGCAATGGATCAACTCTTGAAACCCGAACGTTTGGATTTGGACCCGCATGCTTTGGATGCATCGGCACGATTCGGACACTGGTTTAAGTGTATGGAATTCTTCCTGGACAATTCCGCAGCCATCACAGACGCTACGGACGCTGAAAGTATGAAACTCGGAATCCTGCGGAATTGGGTAAGCCACCGGGTTTACCCCCTCATCCAAGACGCCGACACGTACCCGGCTGCCTGCGACATCCTAAAGGCGCATTACCAGCAGCCTACAAACGAGGTGTACGCTAGGCATCTGCTCGCTACTCGCACGCAGCGACCTGGGGAATCGCTGGATGAGTTCCTAGTCACCCTGAAAACACTTGGCAAAGACTGCAAGTGCCAAGATGTAAAAGCCGCAGTGTACACTGACGAGCTTGTTTGTGATGCCTTTATCACAGGCCTCAGCTCCACTTACATCCGGCAGAGACTACTGGAAAAAACGGGATTGGACCTGAAACAGGCTGTGGACACAGCGCGATCCCTGGATGTGGCCCAGAGAAACTCGGACGCCTACTCTTCAGCCCGCGCCGCCCACGCCGCCACGTGTGCACCAAGGGCGCCGCCATCTTGGAAGGCATCTTCCCCGCCCGGCAGCCCGACACCGTCGGGGCCCCGCCCTCCCCCCAGAAGCCCTACGACAGCCACGACGCGTCGGGGCCCCAACTGCTACTTCTGCGGGCAGCTGAAGCACACCAGAAACCTGTGCCCGGCGAAAGGCACCACCTGCTTTAAGTGCGGTAAGAAGGGGCACTTCGGGAAGGTGTGCAGAGGGAACCCCGCTGGAAAACCCGCCACCGCCGCGTGTGCGCCGTGGGAGCGGCCATCTTGGACGCCATCTTGCCCGACCTCGTGGGGTCCGCCATCTTGTGAGCAGACAGCGTGGACGCCATCTTGTCTCCATCAGGGCCCTACAGTGGCATCGGTTACAGTGGACCAGGCCAGACCGCACCCGCTATCCAAATCAATGGTGGACATCGAGGTAAACGGGTGCGGGGTTAAATGTTTAATCGACAGTGGAAGCACGGAGAGTTTTATCCACCCTGAACTAGCACAACAACTCTCTCTAACAGTGGTCCCTGCTCGGGGCACCATCTCTATGGCTGATAAAACCCAGACATCGACCATTATGGGTTACTGCGCGGTACAATTGTCCGTTAACGGAACTGTATACGATAATTTTAAATGACTAATCATGAAGAACCTATGTGTGAGTGTGATCTTGGGCCTGGATTTCCAGTGCAACCACCAAAGCATCACGCTCAATTACGGTGGGTCGCAGCCGCCCCTCACAGTGTGCGGTCTGGCTATCCTGAAGGTAAAGCTGCCTTCGCTATTCGCGAACCTTACTCCCAACTGCCGGCCAATAGCGACCAAAAGCAGGGGGTACAGCTGGGAGGACAGGCGGTTTATCGCGACCGAGGTGGACAGGCTGCTGAGGGAGCGCGTTATTGAACGCAGCAACAGCCCGTGGCGCGCCCAAGTGGTGGTGGTGAGGGGTAGCGAGAAGAAACAGATGGTGATCGACTATAGCCAAACGATCAACATGTACACCCAGCTAGACGCCTACCCGCTACCCCGCATATCAGAAATGGTGAACCAAATTGCCCAATACCGGGTGTTCTCCACCATCGACCTCAAGTCAGCGTACCACCAGCTCCCTATCAGACCAGAGGACCGCCCGTACACCGCCTTCGAGGCGAACGGACGCCTCTACCAATTCCTCAGAGTCCCCTTTGGGGTGACGAATGGGGTCTCGGTCTTCCAGAGGGAGATGGACCGCATGGTCGATGACCACCACTTGCAGGCAACCTTCCCCTACCTCGACAACGTCACCATCTGCGGTCACAACCAGCAGGATCACGACTCGAACCTCGAGAGGTTCCTGAAAACCGCACAAAAACTCAACCTCACTTACAACGAGGACAAGTGCGTTTTCAATACCACGCGCCTCTGCATACAAGGCAGCGTGGTGGAGAATGGGGAAATCGGACCAGACCCCGACCGATTGCGCCTCCTACGGGAGCTGCCCCTGCCCAACACTCCCAAAGCCCTGAAAAGGTGCCTGGGGTTATTTTCTTATTATGCCCAATGGGTCCCCAACTACTCCGACAAAGCCCGCCCCCTCTTGAAAGCATCCTCTTTTCCGCTCTCTGCTGAGGCCCACGCCACCTTCAAAAGCATTAAGCGAGATATTGAACGGGCCACGCTACAGGCAGTGGACGAGAACACTCCCTTTCAAGTGGAAAGTGATGCGTCTGACTTTGCCTTGGCGGCCACCCTCAACCAGGCAGGGCGGCCCGTAGTTTTCTTCTCGAGGACCCTCCAAGGGCCCGAGATCAGACACTCCTCCGTGGAAAAGGAGGCCCAAGCCATCATGGAGGCAGTGCGCCACTGGCGCCACTACCTAGCCGGCAAACGCTTCACCCTACTTACCGACCAACGGTCGGTAGCGTTTATGTTTAATAATAAACAGAAGGGGAAGATTAAAAATGATAAGATTCTCAGGTGGCGGATCGAGCTCTCCACCTTCAAGTATGACATCATTTACCGGCCAGGGGCCCTTAACGAATCCCCCGACGCCCTCTCAAGAGGGATGTGTGCCAGCGCCACCGGGGATCGGCTACAGACCCTCCACAACGACCTCTGCCACCCAGGGGTCACACGGCTGTTCCACTTCATAAAGTCCCGCAACTTACCCTACTCGATTGAGGAAGTTCGGTCTCTGACCAGGAACTGCCGCACTTGCGCTGAGTGCAAGCCTCGGTTCTACCGCCCAGATAGAGCCCACTTAATCAAAGCTACACGGCCCTTTGAGCGGCTCAGCTTAGATTTCAAGGGCCCCCTCCCGTCAGTCGACCGCAATGTTTACTTCCTGAACATTGTGGACGAATACTCCCGTTTCCCATTCGCCTTCCCCTGCCCAGACATGACCAGCGCCAAGGTCATTAAATGCCTCAACAGCCTGTTCTGCCTGTTCGGTATGCCGAGCTACATCCATACGGATAGGGGGGCGTCCTTCATGAGTGAAGAGCTACGCCAGTACATGCTGTCCAGGGGGATCGCCACGAGCCGCACCACCAGCTACAACCCCCAGGGTAACAGCCAGGTGGAGCGAGAGAATGGGACAGTATGGAAAGCAGTCACTCTAGCTCTAAGGACCAAGGGCCTCCCTATCTCCCGCTGGCAGGAAGTCCTCCCAGATGTGCTCCATTCGATACGGTCGCTATTGTGTACTGCCACTAATGTCACGCCTCATGAACAAATGTTTGTCTTTCCCCGGAAATCCACCTCAGGCGTATCCATGCCGTCATGGCTCTCCACCCCGGGTCTGGTATTTGTACGAAGGCATGTGAGGGGCCACAAGACGGACCCTCTCATGGAGTCAGTGCACCTACTCCACGCCAACCCCCAATACACGTATGTCCAGCACGCCGACGGAAGGGAGGACACCGTGTCCATAAAAGACGTCGCCCCAGCCGGTAACGACAACAACCACGACAACAACAGCAACAACGATCACAGCAACTCTTACCCACCCACTATCCTTTCGTCACCCCCGGAAGAACATCGACCAACGGTGCCCCCACCAACTACCCCTTCAACAACCCTGGCGGCGCCCCCGGCAGAGACCCAGGAGGCCACCGGGGACACCCAGCTGACACCCGCGGCACCACAACAGCTACGTCGGTCACAGAGGACTATCAAACCCCCGAACAGACTAAATCTGTAGAAGGGGTGAATGTGATGAAATATGCCATTCATCAGGCACTCTGTATTCTGTGCCATTCATCAGGCACTCTGTATTCTCTGTGTTTGATTGTGCCTGTGACTGTGACAAGCAGGGGAGTTTAGTTTCAGTTTCATTTCCTTACCTGTATTGTATTGTGTGTAGGGCTCCGCCCATACCTGGCCCCTACTTAAGCAGGCCCCAGCGTGTCTCACAGGCAGTACAGCAGATCTCTGGATGAGAGACACTTCTCCACTGTGTATTACTTTCTGAGTTAATAAAAGCCTTGCTTTGCTCCGTTAACGTTGAGTCTCGGATTCATTGAGGCACATCATTCCAGTTCTGACGAAAGGTCATCGACCTGCAACGTTAACTCTGTTTCTCTCTCCACAGATGCTGCCTGACCGGCTAAGTATTTCCAGCATTTTCTGCTTATATTTTCGGTCACCATGAGAATGCTCTAATGCTCCCTCTAGTGGCTGTCTGTAGAACAACCTCGCTCCAGTCTGGGAGTGAGTGAGTGCGACACATGCCCATCATCTCAGCCAGGGACTGTGGCTCATGTGGAAATCAAACAGGAGACTGAAAGTCTCCACACCCTCTTTGCTGTAGCACTGATTCATACGGACCAGAAAGTCACAGATTTGATTCCGATCTGAACCGAGTTCATAGAGCCATAGAGCCTGTGCCGGCTCTTTGAAAGAGCTATCCCATTAATCCCACGCCCCGGCTCTTTCCCCATAGCCCTGTAAATGTTTGCCCTTCAAGTATTTATCCAATTCTCTTTTGAAAGTTACTATTGAATCTACTTCCACCACCTTTTCAGTCAGCGCATTCCAGATCACAACAACTTGCTGTGTGAAAAAATGTTTCTTCATCTCTCCTCTGGTTCTTTTGCCAATCACCTTAAATCTGTGTACTCTGATTACTGGAACCAGTTTCTCCTTATTTACTCTATCAAAACCCTTCATGATTTTGAACACCTCTATCAAATCTCCGCTTAACCTTCTCTGCTCTAAGGAGAACAACCCCAGCTTATCCAAAATAACAACAGAAAATGCTGGAAAAACTCAGCAGGCCAGGCAACATCCGTGGAGAGAAATTAGAGTCAACGTTTCGGGTCAAAACCCTTTATCAAGACTAAAGAGGCACAGGGAATGAAATAGATTGAGAGGCCGGGCTGGGAGAGAACAAAAGAGAAGAGACATTAAGAGGTATTCAAAACGAGACGAGATGGACGATTGCTATCGTCCCAGCTTATCCAATCTCTCCACATAACTGAAGTTCCTCATCCTGGTACCACTCCAGTAAATCTCCTCTACGCCCTCTCCAAGGCCTTGATATCCTTCCCAAAGTGTGTTGTTCATAATTGAACACAATACTCCAGCGGAGGCCTAGCCAATGTTTTATAAAGGTTTAGCATAACTTCCTTGCTTTTGTACTCTATGCCTCTATTAATAAAACCAAGGATCCCATATTCCTTTTTAACAGCCTTCTCAACTTGTCCTGCCACCTTCAAAGGTTTGTGTACATACACCCCCAGATCTCTCTGTTCCTGCACCACCTTTAAAATTGTACCATTTAGTTTATGCTGCCTCTCCTCATTCTTCCTAACAAAATGTATCACTTCACACTTCTCTGCGTTAAATTTCATCTGCCATGTGTCTGCCCATTTTACCAGTCTGTCTATGTCCTCTTGAAGTCTGTTACTATCCTCCTCATTGTTTACTACATTTCCGAGTTTATTATCATCTGCAAACTTTGACATTCTGCCCTGTATACCCAAGTCCAGGTCATTAATAGATATCAAAAAGAGCAGTGGTCCTAATACAGACCCTTGGGGACCACCACTGTATACCTCCCTCCAGTCTGAAAAACAACTGTTCACCACTACCCTCTGCTTTCTGTCCCTTAGCCAATTTTGTATCCATGCTGCCACTGTCCCTTTAATCCCATGGGCTTTAATTTTGCTAACAAGTCTATTATGTGGTACTTTATCAAATGCCTTTTGAAAGTCCATATACACAACATCAACCGCACTACTCTCATCAACCCTCTCCATTACTTCGAAGAACCCAATCAAGTTATTCAAACACAATTTGCCTTTAACAAATCCGTGCTGACTTTCATTTATTATCCCATACTTTTCTAAATGGCAATTAATTTTGTCCCAGATTATTATCTCTAAAAAGTTCCCCCACCACCGACGCCAGGCTGACTGGTTTATATTTGCCGGGTTTATCCCTCTCCCCTTTCTTAAACAGGGGTGTAACATCTGCAATCCTCCATTCCTCTGCCACCACCCCCATATTGAAGGAGGATTGGAAGATTGTGGCCAGAATCTCAGCAATTTCCACCCTTACTTCCCTCAGTAACCTAGGATGCATCGCATCGGGACTGGGTGACTTTTATACTTAGAATCATAGAATGATTACAGCAGAGAAGGAGGCCATTCGGCCCATCGAGCCTGTGCCAGCTCTCTGCAAAAGCACTTCAGTTAGTCCCACTTTCCCTGCCCTTTCCCCGTAGCCCTACAATTTTTTTCCTTCAGGTACTTATCCAATTCCCTTTTGAGAGCCATGATTGAGTCTGCCTCCACCACCCTCTCAGGCAGTGCATTCCAGATCCTAACCACTCGCTGCGTAAAAAGGTTTTTCCTCATGTCGCCTTTGGTTCTTCTGCCAATCACCTTAAATCTGTGTCCTCTGGTTCTCGCCCCTTCCACCAATGGGAAGAGTTTTTCTCTATCTACTCTGTCCAGACCCCTCATGATTTTGAACACCTCTATCAAATCTCCTCTCAACCCCAAAGAACAACCCCAGCCTCTCTAGTCTATCCACGTAACTGAAGTCCCTCATCCCTGGAACCATTCTTGTAAATCTTTTCTGCACCCTCTCTAAAGCCTTCACATCCTTCCTAAAGAGCGGTGCCCAGAATTGGACACAATACTCCAGTTGCAGCCGAACCAGTGTTTTATAAAAGTTCATCAGAACTTCCTTGCTTTTGTACTCTATGTGTTCGATTTTGCCAGGCCCGAGGAGGCGGGAATGGAGGCGTGTGGGGTGTTAAAATTGCAAAAAGTGGCGTTAAAATTGCAAAAGGTGGCGGGCGGGCCCGACCCTGCCTCCATCCCGCCTCCAAGCAATTTTCCCAAATGTGTGGTTTCTGATCCTGTCTCCGTCCCGCCTCCAAGAGGCGGGATAGGCCCTTAAGGCCCTTAACAACCACTGAATTGCCTCTATAATCCCATTTTCAGAGGTCTTTCTGATTTTAACCCTTTTCTCACGTGATGCACGCCTCCTCTGAAACACGACGGTGAAACCTGGTGGTAGCACAATTGGATTGCTGACTATCAGCTGCAGCTCCACAATTAAATAGGAGATTTGATCAGTCATCATTTGCAGGTGGCAGGACTTTGTTGTCTCAGGTCTGGGGGAACTTTTAGAAGGCATAACCATAGCTGTGGAAGTTTGGAGCCTGACACCCATCTCCAGTGTGACCTCCTGGGAAACCCCTCTCGCCACCTTGACTGAGCGCTTCCTCAACTGAGGCATATACCAGAAGCATGGGAACCATTTATTTCCTTTCCTCCTGGACATCAGATTTGGATGAAGACCAGCCGCAGCAGCAGCAGAACCATGAACAACAGCAGCACCAACAGCAGCAGCAACAAGAGGAGCGCCAAGCTGCTGCTCACCCACCTGAAGCTGCACAGGCGCCAGCGCATGGAAGCATGTCGGCGCAGGAGATACCCCCCAAACAGGGTCTACAGACAGAGGATCAGCTACCTCAACAGCAGCGCCAAAGGTGGCTCCGACTTTCGCGAGAGGTAGTGGGTGACATCTGTGCAATGGTGCAGCAGGACCTGGAGCCCAGAGGAGCAGGTGGACACCCCTTACCAGTGGCCGTCAAAGTCACCACCGCACTCAACTTTTTTGCCTCAGGCTCATTCCAGGGATCAGCAGCAGACATCAGCGGCATCTCCCAGGCGGCCGCACACACGTGCATCACGCAGGTAACTGATGCCCTCTTTGCCATTGCGCACAATGACATCCATTTCTCCAAGGATCAAGCAAGTGTCAGGGCGTGTGTGGTTGGATTTGCTTATCTAGCAGGCTTTCCAAGGGTGCAGGGCGTCGTTGACTGCACACATGTGGCCCTTAAGGCACCCCATCGCAATCCAGGTATTTTTGTCAACCGCAAGGGCTTCCACTCCCTCAACGTGCAACTGGTGTGTGACCACAAGAAGGAAATTTTGCATGTTTGTGCCAAGTACCCTGGCAGTTTCCATGACACCTTCATACTGCGCCAGTCTAGTGTGCCTCCGCTCTCCAGTCCGCCAGACCAACTTAACGGATGGCTGCTTGGAGACAATGGCTATCCCCTGAAGACGTGGCTAATGACGCCGTTGAGGAGCCCATCCAACGAAGCTGAGGAGAGCTACAACTCCAGCCACATTTCCACCAGATCCATAATCGAGCAAACCATCGGCTTGCTGAAGATGCGCTTCAGATGCCTGGCTAGATCAGGTGGAGCCCTGCAGTACTCAGCAGCCAGGGTCTCCAGAATCATCATGGTTTGCTGTGCACTTCACAACATGGCACAGCGTCGTGGCTTGCAGATTCCTGAGGACCAAGTGGCTCCTCACATATCCTCCTCAGAGGAGGAGGAGGAGGAGGAGGAGGAGGAGGAAGAGAGCAAAAATAAACATCTTGCAGAGGCCCATCAACCTGCAGCAGCAGTACGCGAGAACATTGCTGCCCGGGATGCAAGGAACACACTCATCTTGGCCAGATTTGCTTAGCCTAGCCAATCAAGCACTTTTGCCTCGCAGCTTCTTACCAGAGTATCGACAATGGCCAAGGACCAGTGGATTCATAGCAATTTGACCACCAGACTGACAATTGCAAGTAACCCTAAGCCTTCAATGTGGAAGTCCCATTAGCGAAATGACACACGCCACAACTGCAACAGTTGCCATCAGAATTTTTATTTACAATAACCAACTGATGGCTTTTCAACATTAAACATCACAATTCACCCAAGTGACTACCCTTGTGACTATTTGTGCAGTATCTTTCTCTTATGCGTGCTCCTACGTGGTGGTTCCCCCTTGGCATCAGCAGATGTGGAGGCCCCTTGCTCACTTTCTTGCTGCTCATGTCTCGACACCTTTGGCGGGCGTCCTCTGGGGTTGCGAACCTGTGAGGGCTCGGCAACAGTCTGCTGCTCCTGCGGCTGTGCAGGGGTTGAGACGCCGATCTCAGTTGGGTGGGGACTCTGGTGGGGCTCTGACCGAGGACTTGGCAGTGGCATGGAAGTGTGAGCGCTTGGAGAGGAGCCCCCACTTCCTTGTTCTCTGCCACCAACATCCCTCTCATGGGTCAGGTCCACCTCAGCGTTTGCAAGTGGCTTGAGAGCACCTTGCTGCACATCAGGGGGGCCATGGGGACCCATATCTGCACTGGCAGTCCTACTCAGAAGGACTTCCATGAAGGTTTGGATTCTCTCCAGAGATGTCAGTCTATTCTGAACACTCACCATGTTTTCTACACTCTGGCGACTTAGCTCCTCCATGGCCGTAGCCATCCTCTCGTCTACTGTAGCCATCCTTTCCACGGAGGTAGCCATCCTTTCCGTGGTGCTGCGTTCATGCGCCAATGCCTTCACAAAGGCTTTGCTCATGTTAGCGAGGGACTCCTCCATTCGCTCCACACTCGCAGCTACCCTAGAGACAAAAGCTGCCAGAGACTCCTGCACCTGTTCCTGGAGTTCCAGCACCGCTGTTCTTCTGGATGGACCCAGTGGCAGAGGGTCGACATGCAGCTGAGCCGAGCTGGGAGAGTCCTGCGCCCTCCGACTAGGACTCTCCACTGCTGTCCCTGTCTCCACAATCTGCTGATGCTCACTTGTGAGCTGTGATACACCAGGTGACAACACTACTCTATCTCGTGATGGTCCCACCGAGGTGTGAGTGTCTACGCTGGTGCTGGGTTGGCTGAATTCTGCTGGCGCTGCGCCCTCAGAGGTTGCAGCTTCCTCTGAGGAGTCTGGAGGCTCAGGCTGTTCCTCCTGGATAGTTGGGACGGGTGCTTGCGATGGTCCTGTGGGGGAGTAAAGGAAAGAGTCAGAGATGTGAGGCCAAGGTTACGTGCACATTGCATATTGCAGATGATCATAAGTCCATCTGTTAGAGCTTCAGAATCATTATCAGCGACTCATGCAATATCAATGGGAGAGATGAAAAACTATTCTGTCACCAGCTTTCTCTGATGCACCTGTCTGTCCATCCCCCACTTGCGCATCATCCTCGAGTCCCATGATCTCCAGGACCGCCTCCTCTCAAGGGGTGAGGTGGGCTAATGAGGGTGGCCCTCCTCCTGTCCTCGCTGTTTCCCTCTTATTGTGAGCTCTCTTTTCCTGCAATGAGGGAGACAAGTGGAGTTTGAGTGAGAATGAAGGAGTGAGTGTAGAGAATCCATAGTATAAATGCTTAGAAGGAGACAAAGATGGAGTGAGGTGGCAAGACCAAGGGCCCTCCCTGTGTTTTGTAAGTTGTTTTCATAGCATCATAGTGATAGGGGGTGTGAGGGCTGCATAGTCGAATAGTTAGGTGAATGTGACCATCGAGAGAGAGGGAATGGATAAGGGTGCAGGGATGTCAGTGTCAAGTGGGATGTGGAGGAAGAGATTGCTAAAGCTGAGTGCTGGTGAGGAGAGGCAATGGGGATCAGATTGAGGGTGATGGGAAATTCATACTCACTTTTCCAGTGCGCAGAATGCCATGAAACCTCTTCCTGCACTGAAGCCAGGTTCTGCGGATCAGGGACAATGAGTTGACCTCCTGGGCCACCTGGATCCACACAGCCTTCGTCTGCTGGGGAGGCTTCTTCCTCCCTGAAGAAGGGAAGAGCACCAGAGCACCTCCTTATTAGCTCTTACTCCCTCCACCAAAGCTTGCAGGGCGATGTCATCAAATCTGGGAGCAGACTTAGGTCTCCCGCTGCTCATTTTGCCTCCAGGTCCCTCTCACAGCAAAGGCCAAAAGGTTGGTAGTCTGCAGAAGAAGCAAGGCTTCTTGCAGACCATAAATGCAGCAGCAATGATGACGTCATCGGAGGTGAATTTCAGACTGAATAAACTAATTGGGCCATGGGTTCCCACACGCTGGAACTCAATTGCCCAATTAGGTGAAAATCGCATCAATCTCCCACATCGATTTGGAATCGGGTGGATAACACGAAAAGTGGATGACACGACCCCAGCCCGCCTCATGACAAAATCGAGTCCTATGTCTCTATTTATGAAGCCCAAGATCCCATATGTTTTTTTAAATCGCTGTCTCAACCTGCCCTGCCACCTTAAATGATTTGTGCATATATACCCCAGGTCTCTCTGTTCATGCACCCACTTTAGAATTGTACCCTTTAGTTTATGTTGCCTCTCCTCATTCTTTCTACCAAAATGTATCACTTTGTACTTTTCTGTGCTAAATTTCATCTGCCACGTGCCCGCCCATTCCACCAGCCTATCTATGTCCTCTTGAAGTCTATCACCATCCTCCTCACTGTTCACTATACTTCCAAGGTTTGTGCGTCTGCAAATTTTGAAATTGTGCCCTGCACACCCAAGTCCAAGTCATTAATATATATCAAGCAAAGCAGTGCCTGGTCCTCCCTGTCTGTCTGTCTGACGGTCACCCATTCCCTCTCTACCTGCACACTCTTTATCTGCGGGGTGACTGTAATGTATATACCTTTAAGGGGGGGAACTACTTTTTTACAGCTCATGTATACTGTAGTACCGGCAGTGACCACACCTGTATATAGCACTGAGTAGTAATCTGTACAGGCAGTTCCAGTGTGAGCCACGTTGAGTAAACACCTGTTGTACCGTTTCTCCTGCAGTCTGTGTCTTATTATACACGGACACAACATTGGCGACGAGGCACGTTCGAACCTACCTGCAACTCTGCATCACCTCCCGGGGATTTGTTCCTGGAGATCAGTGGATTGGAGGTCAAGGCCAGAGACTCGGGCGTCAACCACGGGCAACCGCCCAGTCATCCAGCAGAGACTCGAGAATTGCGGGGGAGGTTGTCGAGAGCCAGGCTTGGCTTTCCAGTCAAGGTGGTCCAGTGAAACAGGCTGGCAACAGGTAGTGCGCAGACCCTTCCTGGACAGCGGCGGGCTAGAGCCCGACCGAGCGGCACAGCAAAGGGCCGAGCAGCGTCGACGGGGGAGAGAGAGAGAGGGCAGAGCGCACAGGGCGCAGCCGGTGTTCAGGGGCCGAGCAGCGTCGGAGAGAGGGAGAGAGAGACGCGCAGAAACCCGCGAGGTGCCACCATTGCCACGAGGACCGCCGAGAGCGGCGTTGGCAGCAGCACAGGAGAAGCGCGCGAAGCCTACAGGGCGCCGCCATTGCCACGAGAACAGCCGGGAGCGGCGTTGGCAGCAGCGAGGGAGGAAGGAAAGCGCGGGAGATGCCATTTTAAGCCATTGGGAGACGCCATTTTAAACCACACCCAAAATGCCGAAGAGTGGCAGTATCACCACATTTGACAATGAAGTCGAAGATTGGACTACATATGTCGAACGAATAGAGGTGTACTGCAAGGCAAATGAGGTGTCAGATGACAAGAAAGCGCCGGTATTGTTAAATTTAATGGGTGCAAAGACGTATGGTTTATTACGAAATCTAGTAACCCCAACGAAGCCAATGGAAAAGAGTTTTGAAGACATAGTAACGATACTACAGGAACATTTAAACCCCACACCGCTGCTGATAGCAGAAAGATTCAAGTTTCACAAACGGAACCAGCATAAGGATGAAAGCAATGCTGATTATTTAACAGAACTGCGCAAACTATCGAAACACTGCCAGTTTGGAGCGGGACTGGCAGATACCTTAAGGGACAAGTTTGTGTGTGGGCTTCAAAGTGAAGGAACCCAGAAACGGCTTTTATCTGAAAAGGACCTTACGCTGGAAAAGGCTTTCAGCATTGCGGTATCATATGAAGCAGCAGCACGGGGCGCTGCAGAGATACAACAGAGACCGCAAGAATATGGCACAAACGAAATGTCATATGGAACAGAGAAGTGCTATCGCTGCGGCAGAACAGCACACGACCAACATGATTGCTGGTTCAAAGACAAAGGCCCCAATTTTCGGCTTGTGTGGGGAATGGTCTGATTTCCCCGAATGTGGGGTTTCTGACACACATAAAAAAGTGTCAGCCAGCCCCACGCAATTTTCCCTCAATTGGCCAATTAATTCCCAACATGTGGGAAGCCTTGCTAATTGTTTAAATCGAGTCAGAAATCCCCACAGTATGATGTCATCATTCGTGGTGCTTTCAAGGTCCATGGCAAGCACTGCATCCTCTGAAGGCTTCCAAATGAACCATACAGGATGGCAGAGGAGCCTGCAGCAGCTGTGGCCAGTGCCAGACCCCGAGCTGCCTTCAAATTCGACGAGGCTTCACTGCAGGCATTATTGGATGGGGTTAGGGCCCACAGGGAGGTCCTCTTCCCTAGGTCAGGGAGGAAGAGGCCTCCCACTGAGACCAATGCTGCATGGATGCAGGTGTCAGCAGATGCCAACTCGCTGGGAGTCACCAGAGGAACCTTGGCATTACATCTGTAACTCCTTCCTTTACTCCCCCACAGTACCATCCAGAGCCCCCGTCCTCACTGTGGAGGAGGAAGAGGCTGTGCAGCCAGACTCCTCAGAGGAAGCTCCAACCTCTGAGGGTGCAGCGTCAGCAGAAGTAAGCGTACCCAGCACCAGCGCAGACACTCACACCTCGGGGGGACCTTCGGGACATAGTGTTGTCACCTGGTGTTTCACAGCTGACAAGTGAACCTCAGCAGATACTGGAGACAGGGACAGCAGTGCAGAGTCCTCGTCGGAGGGCGCAGGGCTCTACCAGCTCAGCTCATCTGCGCTGCATCTCGACCCTCTGCCTCTGGGTCCATCCGCAAGAGAAGAGGTGATGGATCTCCATGCACAGATGCAGGAGTCTCTGGCAGGTTTTGTCTCCAGGGTCGCTGCGAGTGTGGAGCGAATGGAGGAGTCCATAGCGACCATGAGCAGAGCCTTTGTGGAGTCATTGGTGCATGAACGCAGCACCATGGAAAGGTTGGCAATCTCCATGGAGGAGATAACTCGCCAGCATACGGAAAACATGGTGAGTGCTCATAAGAGAATGACATCTCTTGAGGAGCGTTGGCCATCTGTTGAACAGAGAAACCAGATCTTCATGGAAGTCCTTCTGAGTAGGACTGCCAGTGCAGAAATGGGTCCCACTGGCCCCCTAAAGCGCAGCAAGGTGCTCTCAAGCCACTTCCAAGCGCTGGCCCCTTCTGGCTTGTGCAGCTTCAGGTGAGTGAGCAGCAGCCTGGTGCTCCTGGTAATCATCCTGCTGCTTCTGGTTCTGCTGCTGCCACCTCTGCTGTTGGAAACCCTCTAATGCCAGGAAGGGAAGGTGCCAAAGGCCTCCCATGCTTCCAGCAGATGCCTTGGTTGAGGAGGTCCTGAGTTAGGGTGGTGAGAGGGGCTTCCCAGGAGCTCACACTGAAGAAGTGTGTGAGGCTCCAACTTTCTGCAGCTGCTCCTAAGGCTTCAAATAGTTGCCCCAAGCCTTGATCAACAAGGTCCTGCAGCCTACAAATGCTGCCTCTTTAAATCTCTTCAGCCCTCAGCGACCTGCTGCTGCAAGCAAGCAAGCCAGCTGTTTTCACACCAGCTCTCATCGGCGGGGTTCCCCGCAGGCGGGTTTCAGGTGGGGAAAGCCCCAAAGTCGCAACGGCACGGGAAAATCGTCTTTAACAAGGTGATCATTGGTGATTAGTGCTCCGACGAGCAGTCCCGCCAGCGGCGGGCGGGACTGAAGCGGGGCGCGTGGAAACGGCGGTCCAAAAGTCGGACGGAGCGGGGAATCAGGCGGGGGGGGGTCCCGACCCACTTTTTCCATGATTTTCGGACCACGGCCGCATGAAAAGCCGCCCGACAGCTGCCCGAAAATCGGGGCCAAAGTGTGCAGACAGTGTGGAAAAGTAGGACACATAGCACGAGTCTGCAGGTCGGGAAAGAAAACCAGCAATAAGAAACCTACCAAAGGAAAGTACAAGAAGGTACATAAGATGACGGAGAATAGTTCAGACGAACAAAAGAGTGATAACGACTCCGAAAGCAGGGAACTGAGTTGTCTGAAACTACATAATGTGATCACAACGGAGGATCACCGAACCATTTGGGTCACTCTCAAGATAGCAGGAGTCCAGGTAAAGATGGAATTGGACACAGGATCAGCCCTAACAGTCATAAACCGATGGGACTACGAGCGGCTATTCTCACACATACACTTGAGAGACACAAAAATTATTTTAAAGACGTACACAGAGCAAAAAGTCTACCCCAAAGGAAAAATAAGGGTGACCGTTATATATAACGGTAAGGAAACACCAAAACTAGACCTGTATGTATTGCAAGATGGAGGACCACCATTACTGGGACGTGAATGGATCCGGAAAATACAACTGGATTGGCATTCCATACAGGCACTGACTGTGGTTGACAAAAAGGATGACGGCGTCACACCTGGGCGACTGTCAAAGATCCTAACTGATGCAAAAGAAGTGTTCCAGCAAGGACTCGGAACACTAAAAGGCATGACAGCGACGATTAAAATTGAAGAAAACGCAAGCCCAAAATTTTTTAAGGCCAGACCAGTACCTTATGCGATCCGCCCAGCCGTCGAAGCAGAGCTGGAGAGTCTGGAACGTTCAGGTGTACTGTCCAAGGTAGACTGGAGCGAGTGGGCTACACCCATCGTCCCTGTGATGAAAAAGTCGTTGAGCAGCACGCCTGGGGAACCAAGGAAGGTTCGCATCTGTGGGGACTTTAAGGTAACAGTAAACCCGGTCCTTCACACCGTACAATATCCACTTCTGCGGATTGAAGATATTTTCGCCTCGCTATCTGGAGGGAAACGCTTCACTAAGATTGATCTGGCCCAGGCGTATCTGCAAATGGAGGTAGAAGAAGCATCAAAAAAATACCTCACAATCAACACCTATAAAGGTCTCTACCAATACAACCGGCTGGTATTCGGGGTAGCATCAGCTCCGGCTAGTTGGCAGAGGGCAATGGAACAAGTCCTGCAAGGGATCCCAGGGACCCAGTGTTATTTGGACAACATCCTGGTCACGGGCGAAAATGACAGTGATCACCTTGCCAACCTGGAGCAGGTGCTCACTAGATTGCAGGAATATGGGCTCCAAGCTAACCGCCCCAAATGCGAGTTTTTTAGAAAACAGATCTCGTATTGTGGCCATGTTATCGATAAAGAGGGGTTACATAAGTCCCCAGAGAAGATTGAGGCAGTAGTCAAGGCTCCAGCACCGGAAAATGTGTCACAACTGAGGTCGTTCCTCGGGCTGGTAAACTACTACCATAAGTTCTTGCCAAATTTGTCTACAATACTACACCCACTGAACACCCTACTGCAAACTGGGGTGCCATGGAAGTGGAATGACGAATGTAGATGAGCTTTCCAGAAGAGCAAAACACTAATCACATCGAAAGAGGTATTGGCCCATTACAACCCAGCATTACCAATTCGGTTGGCATGTGATGCGTCACCCTACGGCATTGGAGTGGTGCTGTCGCACAAATTCTCGGACGGCTCAGAGAGGCCAATAGCCTTTGCGTCACGATCACTAACCTCAGCCGAGCGTAACTACGCCCAGATTGACAGGGAGGCCCTCAGCCTAGTGTGGGGAGTGAAAAAGTTCAATCACTATCTGCACGGGCAGAAATTCACCTTGCTGACTGATCACCCGCCTCTTGTCTCCATTTTTAATCCGAAGAAGGGCGTTCCGGTGATGACTGCGCAACGACTACAAAGATGATCACTTTTTCTAGGGGCGCACCACTATGAGATTGAATATAAGGGCATGAAACAGCATGGAAATGCTGATGGACTATCACACCTGCCACTGCCTACTGCGGAGGAAGCACCAGCAGTGGATCCTGTCGAAATATTCCATTCGACTATAGTTGAATACCTACCGGTAACTAACACTTGTATCGAAAAGGAAACCCGAAATGACCCGACACTGTCTCAGGTATATGATTTGACGGTGAAGGGATGGCCAGCACATGGCGGCTCACTGTTGCCAGCATTCTCGACAAGGAGAGAACAGCTGTCAGTGTGCCGGGGGACCTTGATGTGTGGATCCCGAGTGGTAATTCCACCCAAGTTAAGGGATAGAGTGCTCAATGAGCTTCATGAGGGTCATCTGGGAGGGGTAAAAATGAAAGCCTAGCCAGGGCTTATGTGTGGTGGCCGGGAATCGATAAACAAATCGAGGACCTGACCAAGAGCTGCTCAGGATGCCAGAAAGTCCAAAATGCACCACCACAGGCCCCTCTACACCCATGGGAGTGGCCCTCATCTCCATGGCAACGGGTGCATATTGATTTTGCTGGTCCATTCATGGACTCAATGTTTTTAATAGCCGTGGATGCGCACTCGAAATGGCCTGAGGTCATCAAAATGTCCTCCACCACCACAGAGAAAACTATTGCAGTCCTACGGACCATTTTTGCCAGGAATGGCTTGCCAGAACAGATTTGCTCCGACAACGGACCATAGTTTGTGTCCGAAGAGTTCCGGAGGTTCTTGAAAAAGAATGGGGTAAGGCATTACACATCCGCCCCGTATCATCCAGCCACAAATGGATTGGCTGAGAGGTTCGTACAAACCTTTAAGAAGGCAATAAAGGCTATGTACAATGACAACATTCCGCTGCAGCACAAGGTGGACAATTTCCTGTTCGCCTACCGGAATGCGACACATGCAGTCACCAACCAGGCCCCAGCCATGATGTTCTTTAACCGAAGGTTAATGTAGTGATCAATAACATGTCATTCTGTGGTGGACACTATGTGGAGCAGTAGAGCTGTATATAGCTGTATGTATAAAACTACACTACCCAGCTATATATATATTAAGACTACATTACCCATGAGGCTAGGCTACCCACAAGGCACCAGTCAAGATAGAAGCCTCTACAAGATGCTGTACAAGTCCACAAGTGCTCAGTAAAAGCAGCTAGCAAAAGCTAGCTGTGTTCATAATAAGAATGTCTAGTTATTAATGAACATAACATGGTACCAGGGTGGTGAAGATCTGCTGAAAATTGTGAAAAGCGACATGGAGAATTTAAAGCCACCAGAGCGTTTGAATCTCACAGAAAAAATCGACTACAATTGGGAGACTTTTAAACAGCATTTCGAACTCTACATTGCAGCCATCGGATTCGGTACGAAGCCAGACGCAAGGAAGATAGCGTTGCTGCTCACGGTTGCAGGCCCACAGGCTATAGAGGTATTTAATACATTTGTATTTAATCCAGCGGAGAACAGAGAAAAATTAGAAGAGGTGCTAAAAAAAATTTGATGCACATTGCTCTCCCAAAAAGAATGAGACGTATGAAAGATACATCTTCCGTTCTCGGACACAGCAACAAAATGAGACTTTTGTTAGCTTTATAACTGATCTGAAACTGAAAGCACAGACATGTAATTTCTCTGAGCTCAAAGCATCCATGATTCGTGACCAGATTGTGTTTGGTACTCATGATAAAAAAGTCAGGGAACGTCTGTTGAGAGAAACCGAACTAAATTTGGAAAATGCGGTGAAAATATGCCAAGCCAGCGAGCTAGCTCGAAATCACGCGAAGACTTTCAGTGAAACCAATAATGATGCGAATGTAATGAGTGATAATGCTGCTGTTGGTGCTGTGTCCTACAAGGGGAAGAAACGTGGGCAGAACAGAAATGAAAAGCAATCGGAGGATGACATTTTTAATTGTAAACGCTGTGGTTACAAACACCAGTTAAGACAATGCCCAGCGTTTGGAAAAATGTGCACAAAGTGTAATGAAAAGAATCACTTTGCCAAACAATGCTTTTCAAAAGTAAAAACGACGAAAGGGCAACGAGTTAATGTGATTGAGGACACTGATTTAAGTGAGACATTTTTTGTAGGAATGGTGTCATGTGACGATATCAAAAAAGATACAGAAAATGTGCAGCCCTCAGAAATAGACAATGCTGAACATAAAGTTAATGCAGTAAAAGAGGACAAATGGATGATCCCACTGCAGATAAATGGAGCATTAGTTACATTGAAACTGGACACTGGGGCAAAAGCAAGCTTAATCAGTATGAGTGACATTAACAATATGAAAGAAAAGCCCAAAATACAGAAAAAGTCAGTACTACTGAGGGACTATAATGGACAGAAAATAGATAGCTTAGGTGCATGCAGACTTAAAGTGACAGTCAAAGACAAAGTGCATCATCTCATGTTTTCTGTTGTGGCTGAAAGGCTTGATTCACTACTGGGTGACAAAGCTTGTGAGGACTTAGAACTGGTCAAGAGAGTCTACCGTATAAACTGTGCCATAAGCAGACCAGATGACTCAGGTGATGAAGCAGAGAGCCCATCAAGGATGAAAAGGCCAAAGGGTATCCATGTCTTCAAAAAGCCTAGTTTCTCCAAGAAGAAAGAAAAAGACTTTAAGGTCAAAGAGAAGCCAAAGCAAGAAAAGCACAAAGAGGAAAAACACAAGGAGAAAAAGTCCAAAGATATAACCGCAGCAGATGTTGTTACGCAGTGGAAAGAGAAAAAGAAAAAGAAGCCTGCACCAGAGCAGGAAGCAGTTCCGGTGGATACTCCTTCTTCCCTCAGGCCAATCTTTGGTGTTCCATTAGCCGAGGCTGCTGAGAGGACTATGCTGTATGATGGGATCCAGCTGCCAGCAGTTTTTCGAGAGTGCATTGACTACATTGAGAGTTATGGCATGAAGAGTGAAGGAAACACTGAAACCCTCTCCAAGCAAAGATCGCAAGGAGACCTCGATCTATACAAGAGCAGATTGATGACAATGCCGCAACTGCATCTTGTCATTCACCGCCAGAACAATCTCATGAAGACACATCAGACTTACCCGTGTTGAGAAGATCCACACGTGAAGTAAAAGAGCCTGATAGACTTAATCTTTGAGTACAATGTAAAGCTTTGAAAATGTGTTGACTGTTTTGAAAATGTTTATTTATAGAGCGCTAACAAAAGTGTTACTGATATTATCTTTATTGTTTTCTTGAAAGTTGATTGATATTGATTTTGTTAAACCTCCAAAGAAAGGGGGATGTAGTGATCAATAACATGTCATTCTGTGGTGGACACTAGGTGGAGCAGTAGAGCTGTATATAGCTGTATGTATAAAACTACACTACCCAGCTATATATATATTAAGACTACATTACCCATGAGGCTAGGCTACCCACAAGGCACCAGTCAAGATGGAAGCCTCTACAAGATGCTGTACAAGTCCACATGTGCTCAATAAAAGTAACTAGCAATAGCTAGCTGTGTTCATAATAAGAATGTCTAGTTATTAATGAACATAACAGTTAAGATTGCACCTGGATTTGCTCAGACCAAACGTACGAAGAGATGTCAAATCAAATCAAATCAAATCAACTTTTATTGTCATTGTTAGTGCACAAGTGCAGTACAACGAAATGTAGGCTTGCGGCTCCCGAGAGTGTACATTTAGATTAAGACATTTAAACATTCAACATACATTTGGCTTGCAATACATTAACATAAACATAACCATAATAAAGTGCATTGGCAGATGTGCAGGCTTTAGAGTTTATTTGTGGAGTTCAGTAGGATGACAGCCCTGGGAAAGAAGCTGTTCCTAAATCTGGTCGTACGGGTGCGAATGCATCTGTAGCGTCTCCCAGATGGCAGGAGGGCGAACAGACTGTGGCTGGGGTGGGTAGGGTCTTTGATGATGGACCGTGACCTCTGTAAACAGCGTTTCTGGTATATGTGCTCTATGGTCGGTAGCCGGGTGCCGGTAATGCGTTGGGCAGTTTTGACTACCCGCTGCAGGGCTTTCCGGTCATAGTAGCTACAGCTGCCATACCATACTGTGATACAGTTTGTCAGGATGCTCTCTATTGTGCAGCGGTAAAAGTTAGAGAGGATCAGGGGTGACAGGTTACATCCCTTCAGCCTCCTTAGGAAATATAGGCGCTGCTGGGCCTTCTTCACCAGAGAGGAGGTATTGAGGGACCAGGAGAGGTCTTCCGTGACGTGGACTCCGAGAGTAAGCAATTCCAGCACATCCATGAGAAGCCAACAAGGAGCTTCAATGTAGGGCAACCAGTCTTGGCCCGCGACTACCGAAGAAAAATGGCAGCCAGGAACGATATGCACACGGCAGGGTCCCCTAATGTACACAGTGGACGTTGGGGAGAGCATCGTGAGACGCCATGCTGACCAGATCCTAGAGTCACAGGAACAAGTCAACCCCATGCCTCGCCCATACGTACCTGGTGATGAACCCAACGTACAGGTCGCATCTACCCCAGAAACAGTAGCATCGGAAGCTGATGAACCAACCGACGACAGGGGACCAGAATCGCCTCCGCACCAAGAGCAAGACACTCGGGAAAGGCACTATCCAGAAAGGATCAGGAGGCCTCCCCAAAGACTGAATTTATAAATAGACTATTTTCAGCTAATGTTGCATGTTAAAAGTGTTAATTGTAATTAGTTTGATATTTAATTGTTAAATGAGTGTTATGGTACTGTTAATCTAAAAGGGGAGGAATTGTAATGTATATACCTTTAAGGGGGGAACTACTTTTTACAGCTCATGTATACTGTAGTACCGGCAGTGACCACACCTGTATATAGCACTGAGCAGTAATCTGTACAGTCAGTTCCAGTGTGAGCCACGTTTAGTAAACACCTGTTGTACCGTTCTCCTGCAGTCTGTGTCTTATTATACACAGACACAACAGTGACCACCTCCTGAAACGTGCTATCCACGAAGCTCTCAGCCTTATGGATGCACCGCAGTGATGCCAGCTGCAGCTCAAACTCTAAAACCCAGAGCTCGAGCTCCTCCAGCTGATGACATGGGAAGCATCCTGGATTTCCCACATAGCACAGGATGTGCATTCCGTGGGATTGAGGTGCCCTGCTGTGCCTCTATTTATTCGATTATTAGCTAACTTACAGGAATAAACTTAATACGAAGGGGGAAAAAATTCGGTATCGACCATTTGGGGGGGGCGAACCTTGCCTGGCAGCTAACATTAGCGCCCGGCGCTAATTTGCACCGGTGACCGCGAAATTGAGTTTTAGCGCCCCAAGAGGGAGGTGGAGCGCTTAATCACACTTCTCTTCGGGCGCTAATGTCGGAGAGCGGGGCGCTACCTTCGGAGCGCTAATCAAGTTCCGGCGCTGTCAATTAGAGAATCGCCAGACAGACTGGCACCTTCCAGTTCTTAAAGGGGAGGTTCAATCATGCTGCACAGCCTCACTCTGATCATTGCTGCTTGTGAGCTGGGCCTGCAAGGAGCTGCAAGCCTTCGCTCAAAGAAGCCATGGCTGAGCAGGGGCCCAGAGAGCTCGCTTGCCCGTTCAGCGACCAGGCTTTGGAGGCTCTGGTCACAGCCGTGGAACGCCAACGGGCAGTGCTCTGCCCGGACACTGGCAGGAGGCCATTGCTGCAGGACTTCAGGAGGATGTGGGGGGAGGTCGCCCAGGACGTGTCGGCCAGAAGTGTGGTCCCCAGAAATCTCACCCAGTGCCGGAGGAAATTCAATGACCTCACTCGCGTGGTCAGGGTGAGTACATGCTTCAAAAACCAGTATATCCGACCATTTCAACCTTACTCTGTGCACCCACTGTATAAACCGCCACATCCCCAACACTCACCCACCTACTATGCCCACCTACTAAAAGTCACATCCATATCTCACACCTTGCATACATTAACAGCTATTCAACTATGGTAGGCATGTTTGCCAAACACACAGCTGCACACTCACTCACACGCTTTACTTTTTCTTGCAGGCCAAGCTTGCTCACAACAGGAGGGAGCAGGTATGAATGGGAGGAGGTGAGGCGGACCTGCACCCCCTTTCACAGCTGGAGGAGCGAGTGGGGCACATCATCGTGGCCCAGGTCGCGGGCGCTGTGGCTGTCGAAGACCTCGACCCACTTGGGGACAACAACGGTGTGGTCATCACCTCTCCCTCCTCTCTCATACCACTTCCCCCTCACACCACAAGCCTTTCCCACTTTCCAGCTAGGGATAGTGTCTCCATTCCTTGCTCCCTTCCTGCCCCCCTCCCTGACCTTAACCCCACTCTTGAGCCTTTATGCTTTCAGATAATCAGACAGCGGATGACCAACCTGTCCCTCAGCCTCCCAGTGGCAGCAACGTGGGAGAGGAGGAGGTATAACAAGCCAGAGCCTCACTGCCTGTGTCTCCCGAAGGCGCTAGGTCCAATAATGGGGCGACGCGGTCGTTGGAGGGGAGCCTAGTAGTTGGGTCTGATGTGGGTGAAGCTCCGGGACCCAGCAAGCTGCAGCAACGCCACGGGGAAAGGGAAGCTCAGGGGCCATCTGCCCAGAGGGTGAGTTCGCGCGCGAGTTCTGCTGCACAGGACTCAGATGAGGACCTCGATGTGGAGGTGTTGACCAGACGGGCAATGGGCATGCACACCGAGCTCATAGGTGCAATGGCAAGGGTGCCCAAGAGTATGGATGCACTGGCAAGGAGCGTGGAGAAGTCAGCCTCCAACATTGCACTTAGCTCTGCTCACACCATCGAGCCCATCCTTGGCAGTTTGCAAAGGATGGTCGACTGGCAGAGAGACCGTGGGGACCCAGACCTCATGCCGCTTGTCATAGGTGAGGTGGCAGCATCTATTGCAGCCCAGGCCGAGACAACGCAATGGCTTAGTGCTATAATGGAGTCAGTGGTTGGTGCTATCCAATGTCAGACTGCTCTCATACAGTCTCAGATTGATGTCATGCAAGCACTGACTGCGGCCATCGTCGCTGGATCGCCCACAGTCCACCAAAGATCTCACGGTGCCACAGCAGGCCAGCAATCTGTGCTCGAGCAGATTGCTTCGGATGCTGAGGTACTGCCCCATGGGAGTGCCAGTGTGTCGGTTGAGCAGGAAGGTGCTGTCCTCTCTCAGGATGACAGCATTCCTGCTCCCACCACTGCCACTCCACCATTGCACTTGCCGCAGCCTGTAATCCAGCCATCCCAGACCCCAGACTGCTGCCGCCCATGCTGAGGTGGTGCAGTCTGCAGCCGGGCCTTCCAGGCCCAGAGCTGGTCGAGGGCATCCTGCAGGGCCATCTGCAGTCTCTGGCTCCCACACTCAGCAGCCTTGCTGCAGCCACTGGGGCCACATTACAGAAGAGCAGTAGGATTGGGAGGGGGGAAGCTCAACAGGGGAGGGAAATCATTGAAGATGGGGGAGTAAAGAATACTTTAGTAGCAAATGGGGGAGTGTGTGTTAATAAATTGATGTGTTTGTAAATATATTGTTGTGTTTGTGAACAAATACTTAAGCTTGTAAATATTTGTGTTTGGTAACAAATAGTTCAGTTTGATAAGAAAGAGTTGTGTTTGCTGATAAATGGTTGTGTTTGTTTATGAATAATTGTGTTTCATAAGAGAGAGTTGTATTCAATAATAAATTGTTAATTTGACGTTGCACATTTTGTGATGTTTCTCATTTGACCTTTGCCCGGTGATAGGGGCTGCGAGCTGGATGTAATGATGTGGTTGTGCTGCGCAAATGTCATGTGCTATATCTTTGATTGGAAGTGCTGTCCAATGAGGCACTCACGCACGGCCCTTGCAGAAGCAAGATTGAGTGGCTCCCTCCTCCGTTGCTGCTGCTCCTCCTCTTCATCCTCCTTCTCCTCCTCTCCCTCCTCCTAAGGTGGACCTGCAATCCCTGGTGGCAATGGCTGGGCCCTCAGAGTGGCCAGGTTGTGCAGCATGCAGCACACAACAATGAAAGGGGAGACTCAATCAGGGGAGTACTGCAGGGCTCCTCCAGAGCGGTCAAGGCAGCGGAACTGTTGCTTTAGCACTCCAATAGTCTGTTCGATCAATTTCCTGGTGGCGCTATGGCTCTCATTGTATGCGTGCTGAGCAGGCATGTTAGGGTTGCGGAGGGGTGTCATCAGCCAGGTGGCGAGTGGATAACCCTTGTCTCCGAGCAGCCAACCGTGAGCTTCATGTGGTGGGTGGAACAGTGCTGGATGAATGCATCGTGGCTGCTGCCAGGATAGCGGGCATTGACAGCGAGGATGAGCTGTCTGTGGTCGCACATCAACTGAACGTTCGGAGAGTGGTAGCCTTTGCGGTTACGGAACACCTCTGCATTGTGATGAGGTGCCCGCAATGCCACGTGGGTGCAGTTAATGGTGCACTGAACCATGGGGAAGCCTGCTATTCATGCAAAGCCACATGAGCATTTGTCCTGCTTCTCTCTGGCGATGGGGAATGAGAGAGTGTCTGTTACCTCCCAGATGCAGTAATGGACAGCGAACTGCGAAATCTTTGCAATATCCCCTGTTGAAGCCTGGAAGGAGCAGCTGGCGTAGAAATTGAGAGCGACTGTGACCTTAACTGCCACTGAGAGAGACGTCCTGGTCCTGAGCTGAGGCTGGAGGTCTGACTGCAGGAGGTGGCAGAGCTCTGTGCCAACCTCCTTGCTGAAGTGGAGCCTTCTAAGGCACTACTCTGAGAGATAAATGTGGGAGAAGTGCTCTCCGTCTCTGCCACATCTGTTCTGACGATGCCACCTTCCATACTAGTGCTTCCAATTCGGTGATGGTAATTCCGTTGAATGTCAAGGGGTGGTGGTTAGACTCTTGCTTGTTGCAGATAGTCATTGCCTGGCACTTCTGTGGCGCGAATGTTACCTGCCACTTATCAGCCCAAGCCTGAACATCATCCAGGTCTTGTTGCATGCGGGTATGGATTGCTTCATTATCTGAGGAGTTATGAATGGCACTGAACACTGCAGTCATCAGCGAACATCCCCATTTCTGACCTTATGTTGGAGGGAAGGTCATTGATGAAGCAGCTGAAGATGGTTGGGCCTAGGACACTGCCTTGAGGAGCTCCTGCAGTGATGTCCTGGGGCTGTGATGATTGACCTTCAACCACCACAACCATCTTCCTTTGTGCTAGGTATGACTCCAGCCAGTGGAGCATTTTCTCCCCGATTCCCAATGGCCCAGAAATTCGGCCCGCCCCGGGTGAGTACGCATGGGGTACTCACCCGAAGACCGATTGGAAGTGACGGTTTCCTGCATGCACTATGCATGCGCGGGAAACCGGCACTTCCTTTCCTCTGAACGAAGAGGTTCAGAGGTCGAAGGCGCGCGCAGGGGAGTCTGCGCGTGCGCTTTGAACTAGTTTTTTTTAACATGTTTTCACGCGAGGTTAAGTCTCCAGAAGTTACACATTTAAAAAGCAGGCGTAAGGCCTGCTTTTTGCAAGGTAAGTGGTCAATTAATTAAAATTAAAACATTTTTTCCACAGGTTTATTAGTTTTAAATACTTTAAAGCAAGGTAAGTTTATTTTTAGGCCCGTTATAATATAAAATTATTTTTTTCAAAAATTTAAATTATTGTTTAAAATAGTTATTTAATGTAATTTATAGTTTACTAGCTGGAGTGCCCGGCAGTGCCGAGGCTTTTTCAAGGGCATGTTGTTGTTGGAAGAGAGAGAGCGACTGGGGGGGGGAAGAAAGAGCGCAACTGGGGGGGAAGAGAGAGAGCGACTGCGGGGAAGAGAGAGAGTGACTGGGGGGGAAGAGAGAGAGCGACTGGGGGGGAAGAGAGAGAGCGACTGCGGGGGAAGAGAGAGAGCGACTGGGGGGGAAGAGAGAGAGCGACTGGGGGGGAAGAGAGAGAGCGACGGGGGGAAGAGAGAGAGCGACTGGGGGGAAGAGAGAGAGCGACTGGGGGGAAGAGAGAGAGCGACTGGGGGAAGAAAGAGAGCAACTGGGGGAAGAGAGAGAGCGACTGGGGGGAAGAGAGAGCGCGACTGGGGGGGAAGAGAGAGAGCGAATGGGGGGAAGAGGGAAAGCGACTGGGGGGGAGAGAGAGAGCGACTGGGGGGGGGAGGAGAGAGAGCGACTGGGGGGAAGAGAGAGAGCGACTGGGGGAAGAGGAGAGAGACGGGGGGGAAGAGAGAGAGAGACGGGGGGGGTAGGTGGCCCGAGGACCCCTGCAAAGGAAGAAGGTAAGCTCGCCTCCCTGTCCCACCCCCTCACTCTTTCCCTCCCTCCCCCTCTCTCTCCCTCCCCCGTCTCTCCTGCTTTACTCTCTCTCCCTCCCCCTCTCCCTCTGTCCTCTCCCTCCCTCCCCCTCTCCTCACCCTCTCTCTCCCTGCTTTACTCTCTCTCCCTCCCCCCTTGACCTCTCCCTCCCTCCCCCTCTCTCCCCTCCCCCCACCCTCTCTCTCTCCCTCCCCCACCCTCTCTCTCCCCCACCCTCTCTCTCCCCCACCCTCTCTCTCCCCCTCCCCCACCCTCTCTCTCTCCCCTCCCCCCACCCTCTCTCTCCCCCCTCCCCCACCCTCTCTCTCTCCCCTCCCCCACCCTCTCTCTCCCCTCCCCCCACCCTCTCTCTCTCCCCTCCCCCCACCCTCTCTCTCCCCTCCCCCCACCCTCTCTCTCCCCTCCTCCCACCCTCTCTCTCTCCCCTCCCCCCACCCTCTCTCTCTCTCCCCTCCCCCCACCCCCTCTCTCTCTCCCCTACCCCCACCCTCTCTCTCCCTCCCCCACCCTCTCTCTCCCTCCCCTCCCCCACCCTCTCTCTCTCCCCTCCCCCCACCCTCTCTCTCTCTCCCCTCCCCCCACTCTCTCTCTCTCCCCTCCCCCACCCTCTCTCTCTCCCTCCCCCCCACTCTCGCTCTCTCCCCTCCCCCCACTCTCGCTCTCTCCCCTCCCCCCACCCTCTCTCTCTCCCCTCCCCCCACATCGCTCTCTCCCCTCCCCCCACCCTCTCTCTCTCCCCCACCCTCTCTCTCTCTCCCCCCCACCCTCTCTCTCTCTCCCCCACTCTCTCTCTCTCTCCCACCCTCTCTCTCTCTCCCCCCACCCTCTCTCTCCCCCACCCTCTCTCTCTCTCCCCCCACCCTCTCTCTCACTCCCCCCCACCCTCTCTCTCTCCCACCCTCTCTCTCTCCCCCACCCTCTTTCTCTCTCTCCCCCCCACCCTCTCTCTCTCTCCCCCCCACCCTCTCTCTCTCTCCCCCCCACCCTCTCTCTCTCCGCCCCCACCCTCTCTCTCTCCCCCCCACCCTCTCTCTCTCTCCCCCACCCTCTCTCTCTCTCCCCCCACCCTCTCTCTCTCTCCCCCCCACCCTCTCTCTCTCTCCGCCCCCACCCTCTCTCTCTCCCCCCACCCTCTCTCTCTCCCCCCCCACCCTCTCTCTCTCCCCCACCCTCTCTCTCTCCCCCCACCCTCTCTCTCCCCCCCACCCTCTCTCTCTCTCTCCCTCCCCCTACCCTATCTCTCCACTCCTCCCACCCTCTCTCTCCCCCCTCCCCCACCCTCTCTCTCTCTCCCCTCCCCCACCCTCTCTCTCTCTCTCCCCTACCTCCACCCTCTCTCTCCCCTCCCCCACCCTCTCTCTCCCTCCCCTCCCCCCACCCTCTCTCTCTCCCCTCCCTCCACCCTCTCTCTCTCTCCCCTCCCCCCACTTTCTCTCTCTCCCCTCCCCCACCCTCTCTCTCTCCCCTCCCCCCACTCTCGCTCTCTCCCCTCCCCCACCCTCTCTCTCTCTCCCCTCCCCCCACATCGCTCTCTCCCCTCCCCCACCCTCTCTCTCTCTCCCCCCCACCCTCTCTCTCTCTCCCCCCCACCCTCTCTCTCTCTCCCCCCACCCTCTCTCTCTCTCCCACCCTCTCTCTCTCTCCCCCCACCCTCGCTCTCTCTCCCCCCACCCTCTCTCTCCCCCCCACCCTCTCTCTCTCTGCCCCCCACCCTCTCTCGCTCTCCCCCCACCCTCTCTCTCTCTCCCCCCACCCTCTCTCTCTCTCCCCCCACCCTCTCTCTCTCTCCCCCCCACCCTCGCTCTCTCTCCCACCCTCTCTCCCCCCACCCTCTCTCTCTCTCTCTCCCCCCCACCCTCTCTCTCTCCCCCCCACCCTCTCTCTCTCCCACCCTCTCTCTCTCTCCCCCACCCTCTTTCTCTCTCTCCCCCCCACCCTCTCTCTCTCTCCCCCCACCCTCTCTCTCTCTCCCCCCACCCTCTCTCTCTCTCCGCCCCCACCCTCTCTCTCTCCCCCACCCTCTCTCTCTCTCCCCCCACTCTCTCTCTCTCTCCCCCCACCCTCTCTCTCTCTCCGCCCCCACCCTCTCTCTCTCCCCCCACCCTCTCTCTCTCCCCCACCCTCTCTCTCTCTCCCCCACCCTCTCTCTCCCCCCACCCTCTCTCTCCCCCCCGCCCTCTCTCTCTCTCTCCCCCCCACCCTCTCCCTCTCCCCCCCTCTCTCTCTCCCCCCTCTCTCTCCCCCACCCTCTCTCTCTCTCCCCCCCACCCTCTCACTCTCCCCCCCACCCTCTCTCTCTCTCCCCCCCCACACTCTCTCTCTCTCTCCCCACCCTCTCTCTCCCCCCACCCTCTCTCTCTCCCCCACCCTCTCTCTCTTCCCCCACCCTCTCTCCCCTCCCCCACCCTCTCTCTCTCTCCCTCCCCAGCCTCTCTCTCTCCCCTCCCCACCCTCTCTCTCCCCTCCCCCCACCCTCTCTCTCTCTCCCCCCCACCCTCTCTCTCTCTCCCTCCCCCACCCCTCTCTCTCTCCCCTCCCCCATCCTCTCTCTCTCTCCCCTCCCCCACCCTCTCTCTCTCCCTCCCCCACCCTCTCTCTCTCCCTCCCCCACCCTCTCTCTCTCCCCCCTCCCCCACCCTCTCTCTCTCCCCTCCCCACCCTCTCTCTCCCCTCCCCCCACCCTCTCTCTCTCTCCCCTCCCCCCACCCTCTCTCTCTCTCCCATCCCCACACCCTCTCTCTCTCCCCCCTCCCCCACCCTCTCTCTCTCCCCCCTCCCCACACCCTCTCTCTCTTTCCCCCACCCTCTCTCTCCCCTCTCCCTCCTTGCCCCTCTCCTCTCTCCCTCCCTGCCCCTCTCCCTCCCCCTCTCCCTCTCCTCCCTATTTCTCTGTCTCCCTGACATCTGTTCCGTCTGCCGCTCTCAGTTTTTCTGCCGTTTTTTGTCTGCGAGCGCGACGGCCGCTCAGGCTCTGTATGGAAATCATCTTGG